>NC_134572.1:138245104-138563104 GCF_050947875.1 Dermacentor variabilis
GGCCGTGCGTGTGCGTGTGTGTAAGTGTGTGTATGCATGTTGTGCGTGTGTACGAACGCGCATTTCCAAAGATTTATCGAATAAAGGCGTTCCCACAAGACGGAAATTTATATCAGTGTAGCTTCCTGAACATGTGTAATTTTTAGCATCTGGAAGACCTTTGCATTTCGTTTCGTGGCGTTTGATATTTTCGCGTTTATGGGCCTGCTTCTGCTGCACCTATGTCGAACGCCTAAGAATAACGAACGAGATGTATGCGTTATCACTCTGCGATGTGAATCATCATCATCATCATCATCATCATCATCATCAGCCTGGTTACGCCCACTGAAGGGCAAAGGCCTCTTCCATACTTCTCCAACAACCCCGGTCATGTACGCGATGTGAATACTGGAAACCTAAGCGCAGGTGCCGGTAATCCGTGGTATGGGGTTGCCGCTTAATATTTGGCTATAACCTTAATGGACAATGGTATCCTTTGGGAGATCAATACCATCAGGGGAAGGGGATGCTGCATGCTGTAAAAATTGACGCAATTGCTAAAGGTTGTAAATAAGGTGGACAATAGGGGCTTATATTTCGCGTCATTGATAACGCAGTACACTTTCACACGCATTTAAATGTGCGTCTTAATATTCTATTAGTTGTGCTTGTCACTGCCTTGTTTCCCGCTTCGCGTGCAGAGGTGGTTGATGTTCCAGGAAGAATATATGTAATTTAATACACCCTTCCTGTATACAACTGTTTTTGTACTAATTTACTTATCAGTAAAATTGAATTGAATTGAAAAGATCAGCAGGTTGTCGACGCTTTGGGCGGGCTTCTTTATACCGAGAACAGAACAAAGAAGAGAAACAATTTATTTGAAAGAGGGGAGAGAGGTCGGCCTGAGCTAGCGTGCCCTTCTAGCCTTCTACTTGGCAAAAGGAGAGGGGGAATGGGGACGTAAAGATGTGACGAGGGATGATCGAGATATAAAAGAGGGATGCGCAACGGTGAAGGCAAGTTCAACATTCAGTTCATTATCAACAAGGTCCAAAAATGTCATTCAGAAATATCATATCCGATAAGCCGGCGGGTTCTGTAGATCATGGCTGGAGTCACTAATTCAAACGTAACTCCAGAAAAAGCAGTAATATAAAGTGGTTGGTGTGTCGTCTTATCCTGCGTGCGCAGCTCAGGCGCCAAGAACAGGGTTTACAATATGTAAAGAGCTGTGATAAGTGGCACCAGCACCTGGATGGTGCATTTAGCGGCCAAATCTTTCGTGCACACTGCCGAGAATCACGATCGTTGACTCTAGATGCCTCAGCATTTCTGGGAGCTCAACAAGGAGGAGAATGTTACTGTATAAGAACATATATTGCTGTGTGTGCTGTGTCTCTATTTTGTCAAATATATGCAGAAAGAAAATTCACCAAGAGAGAAAGAGAAAATTTATTTTAGGATAGAGATAGAGGTAGGCCTGTAGTATGCTCTTGGCTACAACCCGTCTGCAAGGTTGAACAACGAAAAGAGACAAAAGCGTATAATTAAAGATGATGACGAGAAAATACAGGAGGCAAGACTGAGTTGGTTTCGATCCTCAAGGGGCTCACAACGCTCTTCTTTAAAGAATTGGTAAATGTCCTTCATCTGGTATTCCAGTCTATAGCGCCAACATCAGCTGCTCTACTCAGCGTGCGATCGGCATAGACGCGACATTTAAGGGTTACCACGGGCTTGGCACTAATACTAACGGCAAACGAAAACGTTACGAACATTAGGTGCCACCCACACTGCGCAGCTATCGCTGCAATCAACGACGTCACGTCGTATGCGAGCGAGAACGTGCACACAGAAAGGTTGCCGAACGACCCGTATCGGATTGATATTCCGCGGTCCCTTAATGGCTTCCTTAAGTACAGACGAGGGCATGGCAGAACTACTTGCTGTGCTGCTTTTCCTTCTTTTTTCCCCGAAATTTAATGTGAAACGTTTTTTTTCTTCTCTCCTTATATATGCGACTGATCTTTACGGTGCATCGAAGGCACTGACAGATGGAGAAATACGGTTATACGCGCGCATTCCCAGGCACTGGTATAATGTTGCTCCTGTTCGCCATCCTACATCAATGGTATCGGAACAGCGCCGGTTTCCTGGTGGTGCAGCCACCGGGAGGTCACGTTTGATGTCGAGCGCCTAGCTTTTTCTTTTTGTTCTGCACTGCTATATAGAGGAGGCGTGTGAATAGAAAAAAAAAACATAATAGCTAAGTTAGCTGTGCAAAACAACGTTGTAAGGACAGGTTTCTGTATCATAATTAAAGTCAGCAGTATTTAGATAGATTGTGGATTGATTCTGCTCACCGAAAGTTAGGTAAGCGAAAGAGTGGGCGTATATGAGTGAGGGCTTCCCCCTAATGGGGAGAAAAGGAAGGAGAAAGTTCGGAACGGTAAAGGATTCTTTGAGAGCTGTATTTACAGTTCATGATGGTTTAATTGAGAAATTATTACTTGGGCAAATAAAAGCAATTTTTTTATTTACTAAATTTCAGGACCGTGCAAAACCCGGCACTGATAATGCTACTGTGATTGTCATGCAACTTAGGTTCCCAGATATTGCTGTTCATTATTCGATTCAGACAATCAAGTGCTGAAAATGAACAGCCTCACATAGATGATAACCGACGGGGCTCTAACCCCGTACCCGCCGTGGTTGCTCAGTGGCTATGGTGTTGGGCTGCTGAGCACGAGGTCGCGGGATCGAATCCCGGCCACGGCGGCCGCATTTCGATGGGGACGAAAAGCGAAAACACCCGTGTACTTAGATTGAGGTGCACGTTAAAGAACCCCAGGTGGTCGAAATTTCCGGAGTCCTCCACTACGGCGTGCCTCATAATCAGAAAGTGGTTTTCGCACGTAAAACCCCATAATTTAATTTTTTTTAAACCCCGTAATCCCCAGAAGGCATTAAGTCACTGTTATAAAGTGGTTAGGAGGATAAGGAGGATGCCCAATGTTGCAGGAAAGTTACAGGATACTCTGTGCGGTAGCCGTTTCTGGTGATGGCTGAATGCAGTTGCTAAATACGTGGTTCTTTTACAAGGCGTCCTTAGCTTTCAACGCAATATTGTTTTGGTACCACAATTCTTGGGTTCTTATTTGTGATAATGAACTCAAGGGATATCAGTAGATAATTTCACGATACTCAACAAGTTCTTTGTGTAAGGCGCGCATGAAGCCAAAGCGAGTCGCCATCAGCTGCGGAAAAATCCAGCTGCCCTTAAAGGAGGAAGTCACACCAAGAGAGAGGAAATCGCGAATGGTCGCACCGCCTATAATACCCACGTGTCTGTGAGAAGTTTACGATTTTAAGCACACACGCAACGCAGGAGGTGACAAGGTCTTGACCGATGACGCATTGCGGAGAGCCGGCGCACCTCGACGTCAGCGTGAATGGCTGGCGGGGCCGCTTCGGACTCAGTGATCGCAGGGGACACACCAGGAGGGGCAAGATGGATAGCCTGACATTTTGCTCACCTCGCCTTTCTGAGCTTTAATCCATTGCTCTTGACATTGCCTCGTGGGCGACGGTCTCCCTGGTTTGATTCTCTCTCTCTTTTCTTAAATTGCTCAAGTAGCTTTTGCTGGAATTGAGCATAGTTTCTAGTCGTGCTCCATGATGGTTTGGTTAAGTTGCCTAGCTAATTTGCCGCGCTTCTGTTGCATTTGAAGCACACTGAAAAATATAGAGTGTGGAGCAGAGCTTGGCGTCTCTAAAGAGGGGAAGATTTTGGAGCTTTATCTCTGGTTTTCGCAATTCCGGCTCGTACCTTCCCCTCACCGTTAGCGCTAGCGATTATCACTAGATAGTGGAGACAGTAATGGCGGGCACGCAGTCACGCCCTATTTATATATATATATATATATATATATATATATATATATATATATATATATATATATATATATATATATATATATATATATATATATATGATTAGCATACTTAAGATCTATACAGGTAAATGCGTGATAAGTGATGACATGTAGGCAGCGTGCCGATATGTCTCTGGTCCGAGTTCCAGGCAAGCCCTACACTATCTGTTACAGTGAGCACGTTAGAGCCGCACATCTGACTGAAACGCTCTTGCAAGAACATCATAATTGAAATGTAGCTATTTCTGGTCGAATACATTGTGCAGACAACCATATTATGCTCTTCACTGTAAACGTTCGCGGGGCCGGGCACACACTGTAAACAGAAACGTTTGCTCCAAAAATGGAAAGTATAGTGACATCGTTTGATTGACAGTACGTGTGGTTCCGCGCAGTTGTATGCACTTTGATTCGTGCCGTTTTCACCTCCTGTTGCCGCACTGCCGTTCGCGTTGTACATTGGCCTCTTGCTAACACCGTGCAGGACCTTGGCGCCTTCGGTCTTTGAACTGTGGCCCTGCGTAGCACGTGCAGCCGCACGTTGTTCATGAATATCGTTACGAGTTCAAGTGACAAGCCTTGTTCAGAGTGACAAGCCCTGTAATATCGATCTTTAAAACACGCTTTCCCAATACTCTGACATGACACCTTTCGAGAATGCAGTCCAGGAAGTAATTTCTGCTGTTCGGCTTGCATCGACGAGAACCTAGCTGCCTTATAGTCTTTCCCTGTAACCTGTGAGAATAAAATTAGGATGCTGCGATGGACACTGATGACGTTGCTGCGTCGCATGATATAATGAACAAGCTATTGCGGCAACTGTTCGGTGCAGTGCTTGCCTCCTTTAGCATTTTTTCACCTTAGTGCTGGATAGTTATTGGCTGCTCGGCGTTAGTGCGCCCCTAGTCTCCATCGTTGGTACTGATACATTTGTTAACTTGACTGCGTCAGTGTTTTCGGTGCACAGAAGCACTGTTGCTTTGGGAGCTTCTGCAGCAAAACAATGGATAAAAAAGAATACTTCGACATCAACTATTAGAATCAGTTTCATCGATGCTATTCAACTACATACACAAATGTGCCACATGACATTGGCTTCTTTTGTTAGCTACCGCCAATACATCTTTCTCCATCATGTTTTATTACTTGCAGAAGGACCGTTTTTTGACACCAAAGCAGTTCTAGGATACTTTAATCATGTTGTTTTGCATGTTATTACTCCAACAAATTCGTAGCACATCCTCTCGACATAGGATGCCGCTGCGATAAGTGTTTTGAATAGCACATGCCTCCAGACCCTTGTGTTTCAAGGGTTCTTAAAGGCAGTAGTGCTTCTTTGGCGTACTTTTGTAGATCATCTCATCCGTCCACAACGTGCCTTTTATGCTCATGCCCTTCATTAGTGATCGCCACTATGTTATAACAGATAGATTTCACGCACTTTACGTGGACTTTTTTTAAGGCCTCTTTACAGCCGCGTCACATCTAACTCTCACAATTCACCGCTATGTTTCGAACTCATTTGACACTTTGGCCACTTTGAGCTCCTTGGCCATACTTAGCTCTTGCGCCGCAAAACACCACCACCACCACCACCACCACCACCACCACCACCACCACCACCACCATCATCATCATCATCATCATCATCATCATCATCAAACGGACACGCCCCGCTACTGCCTCGCGCGCATTTCCCGTCCCCTCCACTTAATTGCCGACACATACCTACCTGTCTCGTTGGAAGCAGAATCGACCTCGTGGGCGTCTATACGTAACGAGGCGGCGTGAAGGAAAGATGGAAAGGAACGCTAAGGGCGACGGGCCCGGTTTTTAACGCCGCAGCGAGGTACGTATAGGCCACAATGGACGCCCGGGAAACGCTCGCACACGCCTCGCATAGCAGGGCACGTATGCAAGGGGTCCGCGAAAGGCGAGGCAGTACGGGACGGTAAGATAGGCTAGCGACCGGCGCCGAGATCCATCATCGCACCTTTTTCACGGCGCCTGAAGGCGCCAGGACACCCGTCAAAAGTGGAGCGTGCGTGGACCAGCGCTTGTCAAAGCCGCTTAGCAGGTTCTACATACAGGAAAGCGCAATTTGTCGTCGCGCCCCGCGCACGTTTTGCTGCTCTTCGCTTTGGCGCGTGAAGAACAACGCGATGAAAAATAGAAATACGTGCGTTCGCCTCCGGCTTCTGCACCTTGAAATGAGGCGGCCACTCATCGCTAACTCTGTGTACTATAGACCCGGATATGTGCAACCACCTGATCGGATACATGCATCGAGCTACGGCAGGGGCACGTTCGGACGCGATACATCAAATTTTCCTTATCGATATGCAGATGAGGCGACGCGTGCTGTCTGCTAGGTTGGGCACACGGCTTCGCGCTATGGTCTTCGAAGCCATGTCTTCGTCTCATGCGGATCACTCTTGCCCGCTTACACTTGGCAGCGGCTATATGTTTCCCGGGTCAATGCCGGCAGGTGCTCCTGATTGCAAGTTACACACAGTTACATGTATATGAAAATGATGGAGGCGAACTTCCTGGGAAACGTTACTCTCGTAGCCGTGACGATGACTCTAGAGCGATTTACATTTCTAGAAGGAGCATCCTTGGTTTGAACGGGTTTTTCTGCGTATCGTTTCCCGCACCATTTGTTTCACTCTTTCGGAGCAACTAGCAAAGCAACGAGGATGCATGCAGGCGCCAGGACGTGCATACGCTGACGCTGAAGCGTGTGTCTTTAATAGTTGGGCAAGGCGTTTTATTTCTGGGACGTGGTCTTCCTGGTATACATCTCACCCAAGTAGATAGATAATCTGATAAATTCGTCGAGTGAATAGTTAACATTTGCTTTCTTTATGCAGTTGTGTGCGTGTAAAAATGAAATGTCGAAGATTGCACACCTCGTTGATGTTCGTTTTGTTGCGATTCGCCTGCGACACGTGGTTTTGCCGGCGCGACTGCGGCGGGGCGGCAGACATTTTTGGCCCGATCGTCGTCGCCGCAACGCTCATCGCCAGGTGTTTCCAGGCGCGACTGCGGCGATGCGACCGCATAGGGATCATCCTCGCATTCCAGTCATTGTGCCCGAAACAGGCGATGCCAAAGCAGGGACCATCCTCTCATTCCAGTCATTGTGCCCGAAACAGGCGATGCCAAAGCAGGGACCATCCTCTCATTACAGTCATTGTGCCCGACCGGCAGCGCTACAACAGGGTGCTACGAGATCGTGCTCGACAGGGTGCTACGAGATCGTGCTCGTCATGGTGCTACGGCATCGCTACGACAGTGTGCGTCACCATTAGCCCATTATACATTCACGTGCTCGTCTTTTGAGGGGTTCCTTCTTGCCCTCAACTGCGAGAGTATAAAAACAGCTGCCCCCGGACGCAAAAGGGAGGGCTCCGATTTCTTCTGTTGAGTAAAGTGCTCTCCCGTCTCTCTACTTCGGTCAAACCTGACCGCCAACTCTTTGCGATGTTAAAATAAACAAGTTGTTTTGTTGTTACCAGTCGACTCATGCTTTGCCGGGACCTTCGGATGCTTCCAGTTGTACCCCAGGCCGCCAGGCCAACGCTACCCTTGGGGCTTGCGACCCAGGTACAACCACGGGCGTCAGCGCCGAGTTCCCATCCGATCGTACCAGCGGTCGATCCCAAACATCTGGTTGCCAGCGGTGAGATCGCCTCCGACTTCAAACAACTGTCTGCCAGCGGTGAGATCGCGACAACGAAGGCCAGCAGCGAAGAGATGCAGTTGACTGTATGCTGAGCAGCTCAACGACGATCCGGGAGCAGTGCAACGAGCCCTGTGTGACGACTGGTTGCCTGCAGCGGAACGACTGCGTGGAATTCCTGCCTGCGAGGTTTGGTGAGTGCGGGACTTTCTTCTTCTGAGCTTTGCCAGGCTTTTGTTAGTGTCAGAAACAGAGCTGGTAATTGTGGTTGTCGTTGCTGCCGGGTTAGTTTGCGGCAAGACAATAGTAAGCAGTAGAGAAAGCAGCATTCAGAGCAGCCATGGATTTGAAGTCGTTGCGCAAACCGAAATTGTTGGAGCTTGCAAGAGAGTTGGGTCTGGATGTCTCAGACAAACTAAGAAAACCTGAACTGCTAAAGGCTATTCTTGAGTTAGAGGCTGAGGATGACGAGCTGTCGGAATGCCTTGAGACTATTGAGGAGAGGTCAATAAGACAGGAGCGCGAACTTAAAGAGCAAAAAGAGAAACAGGAGCGCGAACTTAAAGAGCAAAAAGAGAAACAGGAGCGCGAACTTAAAGAGCAGAAAGAAAAAGAAGAGCGTGACCGTCAACACGCTTTGGAAATAAAGCGTCTTGAGGTAGAGATGGAACGCGCTCGTAATGGAAGTCAGGCACACGGTGCAGGAGAACGAGTATTGTTCAAAATGACTGACCTGATGCGGCCGTTTAAGCTTGGAGAGGACATTGGTTTGTTCCTGGTTAACTTTGAGCGAACGTGCGAGAAGCAGGGGTTCTCTCGGGAAACGTGGCCACAGCGCTTGCTCACTTTGTTACCCGGCGAGGCGGCCGACGTAGTCGCTCGCGTGGATAGAGAGGAGGCAGAGGATTTCGACACAGTGAAATCGAGTCTTCTAAAAAAGTACCGGCTGTCTGCGGAGGCGTTCCGTCGGAAGTTTCGGGAAAATGAGAAAGGCAAAAGTGAGTCATATACAGAGTTTGCGTATAGGCTTATGTCGAACATGCAGGAGTGGCTCAAAGAAGAGAAAGCGTTTGGTGACCACGATAAAGTTCTGCAGTGTTTCGGGCTAGAACAGTTTTATAGTCGGTTACCTGAGAACGTGCGATACTGGGTCTTGGATAGGCCAGACGTGAGTACGGTGGCTAGAGCCGCTGAGCTAGCCGAGGAGTTTGTGACGCGTCGAGCTCGCGGAGCTAAGGACGGTCAAAAGGGTGAATTTGGCTCGAAGTTTGAGAAGCCGAAGTTCACACCCATGAGAGCAAAGGGGAACACGCGTAGTGCGGATGCGAGTGGAAGCAGTGCGCCCGAACCTAAGGAGACGGCGGCAGCCGAAGCCGAACGCAGAAAGCGGTTCGAGATGAGGCAAGCGCGCGTTTGTTATACGTGCCAGAAGCCGGGTCACTTTTCGGCGCAGTGTCCGGAAACAACACCAAAAGTTGTTTTTTTTTCAATAGGCAGCACTGACGAGAACATGAAGCTTCTCGAGCCTTACATGCGAGACCTCCTCGTGAACGGGAAAGAGTGCCGAGTGCTTCGCGATTCCGCAGCAACGATGGATGTAGTTCACCCGTCTTACGTAGAACCCCATATGTTCACGGGCGAGTGCGCATGGATCATGCAAGCCGTGGAAGCTCATAGCGTGTGTCTGCCGGTAGCAAAGGTGCTTATTGAAGGACCTTTCGGAGCGCTTGAGACAGAGGCGGCAGTGTCATCTATGCTGCCACCCCAGTACCCGTACCTATTTTCAAACAGGTCCGATCACCTCCTGCGCGAGAAGGGGCTTTTGTTTGGTGAAGCTAGTGTTCAGGCCTTAACCAGATCGAAGGTTCGGGAGCTCGCTGCAAAGGCGGTAGTTGCGGGGCCGACGTTATCAAACAACGAAAAAGGGTCAGAGGCGCAGCAAGCTGATATACCGAGCACGCCCGAACTGAATAAACTAGAGTCTGTAACGTTAAAGGCGCCAGATACTGGAGAGGAAACGCCCGACACGGGAAAGTTAGAAGAGCTATCTACTGATTTGCTCATCGCGCCTACGTCAGACGGACTTGATAGGTTGCTAAAAGTCAGCCGGTCGGCTTTGATAGCCGAGCAAAAGAAGGATGGTAGCCTAGAAAACATACGCTGCAATGTCAAAGAAGGTATCGCCAGGAAAACTGCGCGTTTTGTGGAAAGAGGTGGAGTCCTGTACCGGAAGTATCTAGACCGCCGAGGAGTGGAGTTCGATCAGCTGATCGTGCCTCAATGCTATCGTCAGGATCTGTTGCGCTTGTCACACGGGGGTTCGTGGTCCGGACAACTAGGAGTTAAGAAAACTAAGGACCGTCTCTTGCAAGAGTACTATTGGCCAGGGTGTTTTCGGGACGCAGACCATTTCGTGAGGACATGTGACACTTGTCAGCGGGTGGGCAAACCAGGGGACAAATCGAGGGCGCCGTTGAAATTGGCACCTATCATTACGGAGCCTTTTAGACGGCTCGTTATTGATACTGTGGGACCTCTGCCGGTAACAGCCACGGGGTACAGACACATTTTGACTGTGATCTGCCCAGCGACAAAGTTCCCTGAAGCAGTGCCGCTTAAAGAACTCAGCTCAGTTGAGATAGTTAATGCACTACTGTCCATATTTGCGCGAGTTGGTTTTCCTGCAGAAATTCAATCAGATCAGGGCACAGTGTTTACTAGCGCTTTGACGACAACTTTTCTCGAAAGGTGTGGGGTAAAGCTGCTACACAGCTCAGTGTACCACCCACAGTCGAATTCCGTTGAGAAGCTCCACTCCGTCATGAAGCGCGTGTTGAGAGCGTTGTGTTTTGAACATCGAACTGACTGGGAGCTGTGTTTGCCTGGGGTGATGTTTGCGTTAAGAACCGCGCCGCATGCGGCTACGGGGTTTTCGCCAGTTGAACTGGTGTACGGTCGCTCGCTTCGATCTCCGCTTCGCATGCTTCGAGAGTCGTGGGAAGGTAGGGGCGACGACCCAGTCGTGGTGGAGTACGTGCTTAAGCTCCTCGAACGCTTAAGAAGGGCACTGGAGTTGTCAGGTGAAGCAATGACAAAGGCCCAGCAGAGGGCCAAGGTTTATTATGATCGGACAGCCAGGGCCCGTCGTTTTGAGGTTGGCGATGAGGTCATGATATTGCGCACATCGCTAAACAACAAACTAGACGTGCAGTGGGAGGGCCCAGCGCGAATTGTTCAGAAACTGTCGGACGTTAACTACGTGGTAAGTCTGCCAGGAAAGCGGAAAGCACAGCAAGTTTACCACTGTAATCTGCTCAAACCTTATAGACAAAGGGAAGCAGTGGTGTGCATGATGGTAAACGTTCCTGAAGAGCTTCCGGTCGAGCTTCCGGGACTAGGCTCAGTGACGAACAGGGAAGACACCGGTCAAGTCATTAGTGACCTTATCAGTAAAGCACCGCTGTCGCCCGAGCAGAAAACCGAACTACACCAGCTATTACAAGAGTTTCAAGGTCTGTTCTCTGAGAGGCCTGGTAGGACTTCTGTACTTACTCATGATATAGAACTTACCTCCACAGAGCCAGTACGATCCAAGGCGTATCGGGTGTCACCCCGCCAGAGCGATATTATGAAGGCTGAGGTAAAGAAAATGCTACAGCTCGGTGTTATTGAGGCAGGTGAGAGTGATTATACCTCCCCTTTGATTTTAGTTGAGGTACCGGGCAAGGAACCTCGTCCTTGCGTCGACTACCGCAGGCTTAATTCCATCACTAAGGATCAAATTTATCCGATCCCTAACATCGAGGAGCGCCTTGAGAAAGTTAGTAGCGCTCAGTTTATTTCCACCCTAGATCTTGTCAGGGGTTATTGGCAGGTTCCACTTACAGAAGAGGCTAGTAGGTATGCGGCGTTCATTTCACCAATGGGAACATTCCGTCCTAAAGTGTTGAGTTTTGGTTTGAAGAACGCGCCATACTGTTTTTCAAGTCTCATGGATAAAGTGTTGCGGGGACAGCAAGAATTCGCTTTACCGTATCTAGACGACGTAGCGATATTCTCCGCATCCTGGTCTGAGCATATGACACACTTGCGGGCAGTGCTAACCCGCCTGCGCGAAGCAGGCTTGACAGTAAAGGCTCCTAAGTGCCAGTTAGCACAGGCCGAGGTTGTCTACCTCGGTCACGTGATTGGTCAGGGTCGTCGCCGCCCCTCTGAAATAAAAGTGGCCGCTGTGCGAGACTTTCCGCAACCGCGCACCAAGACCGATATTCGGTCGTTCTTGGGTGTCGCCGGCTACTATCAGAGGTACATCCCTAGGTACTCTGATATCGCGGCTCCCCTGACGGATGCTCTAAGAAAGACAGAGCCTCAAACAGTCGTCTGGGACGAGACAAAGGAAAGAGCTTTTAGCGCCCTAAAGAGTGCCCTAACAAGCCAGCCTGTGCTACGATCGCCAGACTATACAAAAGGGTTCATTGTTCAGTGCGATGCTAGTGAGCGAGGCATGGGCGTTGTACTGTGCCAACGGGAAAATGGAGAAGTAGAACACCCCGTCCTGTATGCTAGTCGTAAGCTGACCAGTCGTGAGCAGGCGTATAGCGCCACCGAGAAAGAGTGTGCGTGTCTCGTGTGGGCCGTTCAGAAATTGTCATGCTATCTAGCCGGCTCGAGGTTTATCATTGAGACGGATCACTGCCCTCTCCAATGGCTGCAGACCATCTCTCCCAAAAATGGCCGCCTCCTGCGCTGGAGCCTCGCTTTACAACAATATTCCTTTGAGGTGCGTTACAAAAAGGGGAGTCTCAACGGTAACGCCGATGGCTTAAGTCGAAGCCCCTAACGTAGGAATCAGCCTCAAAATTGTTTGTTACTGATGTTTTTCTTCCTGAGGCAGGATTTTTTTTTAACATATTGCTTTTGTTTAGTGTTTCAAAGTGATGATATGCTTTCTAGTGCAATTTTTCAATTTGTGGACGCGTTCTGAGTGATGCTAGACTACTGTAAGGAACTAGGCAGTGGTATAAAAAGGGGAAAGAGCCTGGCAGGGCTTAGTGAGGATTGTGCCGTGCTTGCTGACTGAGCGGTTGAGTTTCAGCGTAGTTCTAACGCTTGCCGGGAACGAGAACAAAAATGTGAACTCTCCCGAAGTCACTTTGCAGTGTCCCGTGCGAACCTGAACGAGAGAACGAGGCCTTCTCTGTGCGCTGCGCTCAAGAAACGTCGAGGGACGCCCGACTTCGGTTATGTGCATCATCGAGCGACATCCCTCCGGACAGCGGATGCAGTCCCCTGTCCATCGGGATCTCCTTCCCCCGGCGGGGCGGTCTGTTGCGATTCGCCTGCGACACGTGGTTTTGCCGGCGCGACTGCGGCGGGGCGGCAGACATTTTTGGCCCGATCGTCGTCGCCGCAACGCTCATCGCCAGGTGTTTCCAGGCGCGACTGCGGCGATGCGACCGCATAGGGATCATCCTCGCATTCCAGTCATTGTGCCCGAAACAGGCGATGCCAAAGCAGGGACCATCCTCTCATTCCAGTCATTGTGCCCGAAACAGGCGATGCCAAAGCAGGGACCATCCTCTCATTACAGTCATTGTGCCCGACCGGCAGCGCTACAACAGGGTGCTACGAGATCGTGCTCGACAGGGTGCTACGAGATCGTGCTCGTCATGGTGCTACGGCATCGCTACGACAGTGTGCGTCACCATTAGCCCATTATACATTCACGTGCTCGTCTTTTGAGGGGTTCCTTCTTGCCCTCAACTGCGAGAGTATAAAAACAGCTGCCCCCGGACGCAAAAGGGAGGGCTCCGATTTCTTCTGTTGAGTAAAGTGCTCTCCCGTCTCTCTACTTCGGTCAAACCTGACCGCCAACTCTTTGCGATGTTAAAATAAACAAGTTGTTTTGTTGTTACCAGTCGACTCATGCTTTGCCGGGACCTTCGGATGCTTCCAGTTGTACCCCAGGCCGCCAGGCCAACGCTACCCTTGGGGCTTGCGACCCAGGTACAACCACGGGCGTCAGCGCCGAGTTCCCATCCGATCGTACCAGCGGTCGATCCCAAACAGTTTGTTTCACCGTTCAAGAAGTTGTCAAACCATTCTCAACCGCTACACACTGGTAGCCAGACCCCACTTCAGGGCCAATAAACAAAGTCCAGAACAGCGAAGTCACACCAGCGCAGTCTCCAGTAAGAACTACAGATTAAGAGAGTAGTAACAACCTTCTAGTCGAAGCTACCAGCTTCGAGTGCGGAAGTTTCTAAACGGGCTTCACGTTATAGGCCGGACGAGTACGTCGTGGTTTTTCTGCTGCGTGCGGCACCAACGAGAAGCACGGATACGCTTTTCCGAGACGACGGAAGCCGGCTTCAGGATTGAAGGGCTGCCTCCTCAAAAAAAGATTAACCGCGCACGCCGTGTGTACCCCGGCGGAGGACGCACGATGCTTCGGCCGTGCCTGCGTGGAGCGGTAGCTCGATGCATCACGACGCGGTAAAACACCGCTGGCTTGTCTGGCGCATACGTCTTCGCCGACCGCACCATGCGTGTCTACCTTATACCTTCTAAGCCTCTAAGGGAAGCCGCGGCGTCACTTGGAAGAAGGTATTAATGCCTTCGCGAGAGCCGAGAAAGCACGTGGGAGTTGGGGTAGGAGGGGGCAGCGGTGGCGGGTGGTCCGGAATTAGGAGCTCGCACCCCCCCCCCCCCCCAACTCTTCTATCCATCACTGTAATCCAGGAGGCTCCCTCTTATAATTAAAATGCTCAACCTCGACCGAGGAAGGGCTGCCGAGCGGTACCGCTGCTTGCTTGGCCGCGGTAAAGTGAGGCGAGAACACGCGTGGTCTGAGACATGTTTTGCAGCGCGAGAGCCATATTCAGAGGCGCCACCAAAGAAGTTCTTATAGAAACTGTCTCGGGAGCTGCGAAGCCAAGGAAGCCGACCCCCCTGGTTCGCGTATGCGCAACGCGGTAGTGTCGCGAGTGTCAGGCGCTCGGGCCACATCGTGCACGCGGGCCTCATCATTTAGCTCGCACACAGGCAAAGGCACATCGTGCAGCAGCCGTTCTGCCTGCGAGGAACGACCTCGCGAGCTCCACCGCGGCTGTGGAATATTGTGTCGCAAGCTGCGACGAGGTCAGCCAAGCCACGCCCATGGCACAGCCACTTGAGCTGTGGCAAAGTCAGCTGATGCCGCTCCTGTTGAAACTTGTGTTGTAGCTTCTATGTAGGTGAACAAATTGTGATGGCAAAGTGTTTTTTGGCCAGTTCCCTACACTTTTCCGTATCGGGCATGTTTATATTTTTAACTTTTGTATCTCCTCTTTCGTGGGCTGATCACGAAGATAGTGAAGTCTAAATAGGCGACAAAGTTGGTGATGATGATGCCTTTTCTTATTATTATTATTATCGTGATGACAATGACGATTATAAGTCATGACAAAAAGTTGAAAGGCGATTCAACCTCTAGTGGACGTCAGTCAGACGTTGTCGCTCCAGCACTGGTCTCACAGTAACTTATACGGTTCATACCAATCTCGCCTCGCACTCTTCAAGGAAGACATCGTCTTTTGTTGACTTGAATGAGAGGTTGACTCGCCTTACAACTTTTTTAATTAAACAGCATGACCAGAGGCCTTAGTGGGGACAAGGCAAGAACGGGAAGGACACATCGAGACTAATTATGTTGGCCCCGCTGGCCAGCTTCAAGAACGAAGTCCCACATCACAGAACACCACATGCGTCGTCTGCGTGGTGCGGCCAGCCGTGAAAGACGGGCACTGTCTTGAGCTCTTGCTGCTCCCGTACTGTAGTCAGGCACGAACACACCCAGTGCAAGAGTGTAAGATCCGGGTAGCAGTGAGCGGAGCTGTGTGTACCTGGCTCGTTTGCTGCCGAATAACATTGGAGAGACTTTCATCGGCGGCTGTGCAGTCCTGGCCCCCCAAAAGTAGCATATATTCAAAGTAGCATATATTCAGCTTTGTCAAACTGCGCGAGAGCGTCTCGTCGTCGGCGCGCACACCGTCTTGATCGCCTACGTCATTACCATAACAGAAATCTATATCACCTGAAGGTGTCGTCGTTCACATTTTTGTTGAGGCTGTAATTAAGCCCGTCCGTAATTTCAGCTGCGTGTTCTGCGCTTGACGACCGTCTCTACATACCACGAGGATATTTTCCTCTGCGTTTCTGTTCCCTACTGTGTGCTCGGGCATTGTGTCTACATAGTCTGCCTTAACAAATCCGTGCAGAACAGTTGCTCGCCAGAGCCACGTACCCGGATCTCTGCTCTCAAGAATTAGAACCATTAAAAGAGGCTCTTACGGCCTCAATCTGTAATACGTGCTCCACTAATCCATCCGCCGATCTTCTACCCACGATGGCCTCGTGCGCTAGAGGACTGATAGCCGAGTTTGGTTGAGTCCTTCGTTCTCGTTCCAGATTGGTTGCCGCGATCTCTAGCTCAGACTCCACTGCCACGAATTTTGCGAGATACGGCACAGACTTAAATGCTCGCGTTTGCTCGCAGCACAACAAAACATTCCAGTCGCGTTTCCTCCACGTGCCTCGTGTGACGAGAACGGGGGACTCCGTTTCAGTGGCACCTCCTCGCATTTCCGCAGTTACCGAGACTGACTGATCGGGAGGGGGGGGGGGGGGAGACGTCGACAACGCGGCGGCTGTGGCCCTGAAGATCGAGTGACGCACGCCACGAGCCGTGGTCGCGCACCGCCTTGAGGCAAGCCCGCTGCGGGTGTACTATACGTACCACGCCTGCCCGTTTACAGCCAGAGCTACGTGCACGCCATTCCAGCACGTGAGATGCTGAAACGACGCGGGGTTTGGGCCCGCCGAGCCGCCGCAGCGGCAGCAGCCCTTTAGCTCTAATAACGCCTGGCTCCATAACTCAGGGTTCTCTCGCTGCGGGATGGAGCCATCAAGACAATCCTCGCCCCTGGCACGGCTGCCGCGTTTACGGCGGAATGCCGCCAACCCTGCCTTTCCCTTCTCCTCCGGCGTGTGTGGATTCCAGGATCCTGCCGCCTGCTACTGATTCGGCAGAGGAGGGAGAGCTGGGGGCGCTTTCCTGCAGCAAAGGGTTTATGCTTGGGCTGTCTCCGGAAGGCGCACTGTTGCGGTCTTTATGCTTCCTCTCTCGTTGCCAGCGGTCGTTCGGCACTCGTCTTGCCTTGGATCTCCTCTGCCTTGGTATAATTGTCGTTACGAGGCGCCCAGGAAAGGCGTCAGCTCCCGGCAAATGGGCACCTTATTTACAAGAAAGCTCGAGAGTTGTCACGTAAATTTCTAGTGAGAGCACGCGTGCGCGTCACCCTAATAGAGAGCTTTAGATTAGGGGACGCAATGGGCTTTAGTTCTACTTGCGTAGGCGAGCCGCTTCCCTCGCACCAAAACCATAGCAGGCTTTCGGCCCTTGGGTACGCGAGCCGCTTGCGTCCCCTAATAGACAACTCTTGATGACCTCTGGACTGTTGTAAGCACGCGCGAATGCCGGAACTATTCTGCCATTCCTCCTGTTTAACAAAGTTCTTAAGGACGGTGCCCCTTCGCACGAACAGTTGTATGTCGCGGAAGCTTTTTGATTATTAAGCTGTTAGCATACACATAACTTGTGGCTCTTATAGAAACCCTGTGCTCTCTTCCAGACAATAAACTGTGTCATTGACCCTGCTGGTCATTGATATTGAGATGTGTAATAGGCTCCATTGGCAGGTTGTTTAAAGATATACGATATCAATTGTCATAAGGGAGGGACATTTGAGACGAAAAAGATGAGCTTAATTATAGAGTTAATATCAAGATCCACAAGGCTCCGTGCAGGGCTGAACAACCGAGGAGACGGCGCACGCTGACGCTAGCCGCGTCTTCCCTCGAGTATAGTTTTGAAGCTCCTACGTGTGTGTGCGAAGGCGCCCCTACCGCCGCGATGAGCCCCTCCGCCCAGCTCTCAGCCGAGGCGTCACTTTTCTCACGTACGTATTCCGGCCATGTGCTCGCCCACTCGTGCAGCTTTTACGACCTCGGGGCACTTTTCTTCGCGCGCTGATTTTGACGCCGCAACTGTGTGCGCGCCCTTTCGCCTAGACGTTTCTTTATCTTTGTTTTCTCTTCAGCAAATCTCTCCTGCCTCCTCAGTCGGGCACACCGCAACTCACCATCACGTTGCCGTGCGGTATAGTAGTAAGCAGAGCGCGCGGGGCGTACGCGGCCACCCCCGCAGCTTCGTCATATTCGGCGAGTATGCCGCTCCACCCGACGAGAGCGCTTGCTTCTCTTCCTCTGACGCTGGCTTCACAGGCGGCTTCTTCGTTTTCTTCCTCTCCTCTTCCTCGCTCTCGAACGATCGGAGTGGCAGCGGAGAACGCGTGGCGGCGACGGAAACGGGCCCGCCGAGTTCGCGATGTGTGGTCCCTTTGAGGCGGTTTGCACGAAAACTTCCGCGCGCCGTTGCATACGCCGGAGAGCACGCGTATTTCTCTTTACCTTTTCCCACTCGCACTTGCTTCCTTCGACTCCGTTATCTATGTCATAGTTTTTTTTTCTTGCTTTTTTTTTGCAAGAAGACGTGAACCGTCATCACGTCAGAAAGCTGTGCAAGTAATACAGCACTTTCTTCGGTCCACCGCCCTGTGTGAATGATTCTAGCAGTTTTCGTTTCTTTGTTTGTCCTTTTTTTTCTCCCTCGCTTTCTGGTTCTCTCTATCGCTCCCATATTGCTAACCCTCTTGCCTCAACCATGCTCAAAGTGGCAAATCCGAAATTTGCATCTGGTTAACGTCGCT
This sequence comes from Dermacentor variabilis, assembly GCF_050947875.1. Classification (NCBI taxonomy): domain Eukaryota; kingdom Metazoa; phylum Arthropoda; class Arachnida; order Ixodida; family Ixodidae; genus Dermacentor; species Dermacentor variabilis. Next base: position 138,263,518 of record NC_134572.1, read on the forward strand.
GCCTTTCCCATCTCAGTCTTGTTGCTCCTTGCCGTCATACTCCTTAACGAGGCCGCATCCAAAAAAAAAAAAAGAAAACATTTTCGGGCGAAATAGTGTGCCCATTGCGCATCCAGCGCAGACACCGTACGCTATTCGTCATGTTCTGTACGCATAGTACACCTGTCCCCCATAAGTACGCAGATACCCTTCCCAGCCGCCATCCCTCCCCACGCACATACAGTCTTCTTTGTTTTCTTTTTTAGTGCACAATGATAGGTTGCTGTTACCTTTTGATTCAAGAATCACAATTTTTCTAGTTCCGTCTTAGTACTTCTGGTGAATGTCAGTGATAACTCGTATTTACACAAAACACCCATTTAGCGAAGTTCGTGGGACAGTTGCATAAATACTTTTTTTTTGTATTACGTGTGCAAGCGTTGTCCGAGGAGGTGAAACGGAAAGTTATGCGCGAGGACCGGCCGGCAAACTTTACGCGACTGTGAACAAGATTGCGCGGCCCACTTCGCGAAGATAACGTCACTGTACATGGCGTGCCCATGTAGTCGATGCTGAATAGCACGATTAATCGCTACCTTGCGCACATCGGAGACCGCGCACTGACAATCACTTGGGCTAGCACTTTACATTGTATCGCGTTCAGATCTGGGCCTGTACAAGCGGCGCACAGCACGTGACCCGGCCAGTGACATAGGCGTGACCTGCACAGCCCCCTTTTAAGGCTTTCGGAGAGCATGGCGTGACAGGAAGACAAATCGTTTTCAGTCTTAGACAGGACTTCGCGCCCAGAGACTTAATTTCTTATAGCCGAGAAAATTAGCGGGTTCACCTCGCACCGCTTGCTATATATTTTATTTGCGTGTTATCAGAACAAATATGCATACCACTTCTCGCTAATACCATGCACTGTCTTCGAAGCTAGAACAGCCAGTTATCCAACAGCGTGGTCGAGTTCGCAAAGGTGTTCTTGCATGAGCAGGAACGGGGATTCAAGTAAAAATTGCATAAACCGGTTGCCGCGTGTCTAGCAGCTCTACAAACGCAGCTCATGGGCAATGACAACCACAGGCTTCGGAGAGCTGCACGGTTTTTAGGTGACAACGCATACTCCCCCCCCCCCCCCCCTCCTCAAATACGGTAAGTATACTCTCGCCGCTATGCGACTGATTATGAGCGCCGGTCACATTCCAGGGTGAGCGTGCGTGTTTTCGTGGGGCTTTTCGCGACGCGGCTTCAGTGCAGAGCCCCTCTTAGCCCCATTCCACGGCGACTCGTATCGGCATTATCCTCATTAATAATAAGCCGTAATTGCCTATCAGATGTAAGTGGATGTGCGGCGAGCCAAGCAGTCTTATTCTGCGCCAGACGGATAGCAAGGCGTGGCGGTGTGGTGCTGCCTGATGTTCTTTTTTTCTATTGCTTTGTTTGTTCTTTCTCTCCTATTTCCTTCTTTCCTTGTTTAGTGAACAGAAACCCGCTCTGAAAAGCCAGTTCTACTTCTACGAAAGGCTTCTGTTTTAGAGCATAGCGCAGTTAACCCACCTAACTCGTGAACTGAAACCCAAGAGAAAGAGGGAGGGAAGCTAAAGAAAGGAGAAAGGCGAGGAGGTCACCCATAACAGAAAGTTCGGTTTTCTACCCTAGACTAAGAAAAGGAGTGTGAGAGGTAGAGGGAATAAATCAGTTGTAAATTCTAGCATTTTACTGGCGAAAACCACGATATGATATTGAGGCATGCCATAGAAGGGGCACCCGGATTAATTGATTACCTGGGGTTCCTTAAGCTGCACCTAAATATGAGTGTACGAGCGCTTTTCTTTTTCTTTTTGTTGGATTTCGCCCCCATCGAAGTGCGGCCACTACAGCCGGGATCGACCAGGCAGACAAATAAAATGAAAGGAGAGAGAGCGAGATAGACAGACAGACAGACAGAGCGTGGGGCAGGTGCACGATCAAGGTTGGTCGCGATCACAGCACATTATCACAGCTCAAGATCATGTGCAGCGCAATGAGCAGCAATCCGTGCTTAATTCACGTGTGTAAGCTGTTATCCTTAAAGATTGCAGTATGCTACCGTAATGCTACCGAATTAAAAGCAAGTTGAACAACGAGGCCTAGCTATCTGCGTCATATAATAACACATGAGGAATGATTGAATATGTTTTACCATTGTTGAACACACGAAGACGTGAATTTAATAGTTCTGCGGAAACCCGCAAGGTTAGAAGTAAAATGCTTATCCATTGCAGTCTCACTGCAACATCCCGGGCCACCTAGATTTTACTTTGGGCAATTCCGTCCTTAGTACACATCTTGTAGACAGATGACGCCGGAATATACACGAATGCCTCTTACAATAATTAAAGGCAATATTGGCGTGTTAGCATAAGCACATTCAGACAGGGATCGGAGTAGAAGGACAGGCGCTCAAGATACGTTGAGCGCGGAATTACCCAGCTCCGTAGGAGTTCCACGAACTACCCAGAGTCCTATCTTGATCAGAGTCAAATCTAGAGACTTTGCTATAGCCACGGACAAAGAGAAGTAGCTGCTTCCAACAAAGACGTCGTCAAGACCATTCACGACATTTAATTTTGTTGATTGCTTGATCTGCATGACTGTTTTAACAAGTTAATGTGACAAGATTCCGGCATTAGGCAACAAGTACGTTGTCGGCCCCTCCATAACGCAGATATTTTGTTTCGAGTGAAGCCACAAAGTCAGGCGCAGGGAATTCTTATAGATATTTAGCACTCCATTACTACAGGAGGAGCAGTTGTGTGTTGAAAACAAAGAAGCGACATGAGCACATGCGCATGAGGACTCAAACGCCACTTGGTTCGCAGTGCCAGTTTTCCCGTTAAGCACGCGGGAACCCGAACGGAATAGCTGCGAGCTTTTGACGATTCCATACGCACAGCATAAGAGGTTCACTGCCTCCAAGTAGATGAACGCCAGGCTAGCATACTTCGAACGAGGCCTTTGAGATCAGGTGGCGCCAGCGGGCGCCGCCCATTCTCGGAGGCCATCTTGCTCGCACAGCGTTTCCAGCAAAAGTTACCAGAGGTAGCTCTGGCGATAGTGTCTCCGGGAGCTGCAAGAACGTACGAAGTTCCAAGATTAAATAAATTTATGCCATGCCCATGCCTGTGAGCTAAATGAGCAAAGTTCCCTATTGTCGGTAGAAATCTCCATGGTCGCGTACATGTAGTTGGCCTGAGCGGAGCGGCTTTGCGCTTTCTTGTTTTATGCCAATCAGTGCTCCGCGTGCAGTGACGAAACACCTTATGTGTGTGAGAATTGTTCACACCGCGCGTCATCGTTCCTTTCATTTAACATTTTTCTGTGGCCGCCGACATGTTTGTTACCAAAATATTTAATCTATGAATAATCCAAATAAGAAGTCAAACGGTTCCAAGAAATCTTAACATGCTCAAGGTCAGCGACAGGGCGGCAAAGCCGATTTCTGCGACGTTTCTCCTGGAACCGTCTTCCTCCAGGGTCGCCGACTCGACGCTAAACAGAGACGCAGCCGAAGGCGCCGCGGTCGAGGTTCCCGCCTCGCTGTTGATTCAGCGCGCTCATCCGTCAGCCACTCCGACGGGGGCCTCGGAATGATTGTAATCAGCCCCGGAGTCCTCCCCGGTCTCATTTTCATTTCTCTAATTACACTTACCGCCCGCGCGTGTTCCCCCCGCTGAGCCGCTCGTTCCCCGGAGTCGGTTATCCCGTTCTCACACACACAGCCCACTTAAGGTCACTTTTCATCGAGGATCTCTTCTAAGCAGCCCCTCTCCGTTTTTCCATTTGACCCACTGTATGGTCTCTCCCGGTGCCCTTTGCCACCCTGCTGAGCGTTCTTTTTGAAGACGTGACGCAAGGAAAGAACAACGTGCAACTGATGTGAGCTGTACAAGCTACGACTTGAGTGCTCCACGTACGGGCGTATGGACTATAGGTATTTTGTTCGCGACTAACTGCCACAGACAGAATCGAAGCAGCTGGCACCACTGAAAGGCATCGAGGTCTTTCACCCGCTGAAAAGGACTCAAAAACAAAGCAAGATGAACGTTGTCACTGTGAATGAAAGCCAATGGTTCGCGCGCAGAGGCGCTCTTTCGGTTTCCGAGAAAGTGATGTTGCGAGCTTTTGAAATAAATAAATAAATAGGGGCTTAAAATTTTGCGCACTGTGTGCCTCATGGTCTCACAATGGCTTGATTGCTGTTGGTGAGCTATTATAATGCTATAGACAGAGTTCATTCTACAGTAAGGACGGCTGCGCGAGTTAATGAAGGAGAGAGTGGTCTTTTGTTGTCATTAGTCGCCGTGCATTACACTATTTGTATATAAATTTTTCTGTTATATTTACCTGCATTAATTCACTGGCACTGTGCAGGGTTTGGAATTTTCTGTTAACAAAGCAAAACTCCGATATTGTAGGGAACTTTCGTAAAGAATACAAATGAAAGTATAGGAATATTCGAATATTCAATCGTTTTAGGATGTCAGTATAGGATGTTTGGTGTATTCTTGCTGCTTTCCTATTAGAAACGCAACAAATAAAACGCCTACCAAAAGGCTGCTCTTGAACGGATAAGTCGATTCGGCATCCAGGCGGAAGCCTTGCTAACTCAATTGAACTTTCTATGCTATCTTGGTCGGGTGTTCTGATTATTTGCGCTTCAAACATCACTCTACTTCCCGACTAGACGATGTGGAGTCCACTTATTGATATTAAAGCATAATCTGTTACAATCACGCAAATTACTCCATGTTAATTACGGTACTCTGTTGCAGCGACATATATATTGTTAGAAACGCTATGAGAACTTTCCTTTTTTCTTTTTCATTTTTGCCTGAGAAATCTTACATCTATAGCTCTCGCACCTTTTCACAGCTGCAGCAACAGTAGTCAGAGACAGAATTAAGGCAAAGACAGACAGTTGTGCCCGAGTCAGCATGCACGCGATGTTATTCCCACATTCTTCTAGACGTTTTCCAGCCTGGCCTTTGCGCTCAGACTCGCTCTTCTGATTCACGGTCGCAGTAGCTGACTATTCTAGAACGCTGCACGTTTCTAACGAGCCAACATGTGGGTTGCCGAGAACGAAAGGGGGGGGGGGAGGGGGGAGGAGTCGGCTGGTGCCCGGCACGCGCTTCCCTGCATGCGCACGTTGCGAGGCAACGCCGAGACCGGAAGTTGGCCATTACTGTCCCCCGTTTTCCGGCGTCATTTGGTCGCTGCTGTTCTCGAGGTTCCAAAAAGGCTCTAAAGAGCCCTCCGCCGTCGTCACCTATTTTACCATTCTTTTTTCCTCCTCGTAGCTTTACCGTTGTCCATACAGGCCGACAGGATAACTTAACGCAAACACCGATATAATCTTGGTTTTTCTTCACTTATCCCCTAGACGAAGGACAGTTATTAGTGCTGTGCAAGCGTTGTCCCGTCCGGAGAAGCATCTACTCTTGCTACTTCCGTTGTTTCTCCTCCGGCTACAGGGTTTCCCGCTTTAACCTCGGAAGTCATCAAGCTGTGCACGTCGTTCACCAAGAAACATTTGGCAGCGGCAACTGAGCGGAGTCCATTGAACTCGCCAGGAAGCGACAAAACAAAAGAACAGTCTGCTGGGAATCACTGCGTATAGCTTGAGGACGGCAGTACGAAAACTGAGTGAGTGAGTGAGTGAGTGAGTGAGTGAGTGAGTGAGTGAGTGAGTGAGTGAGTGAGTGAGTGAGTGAGTGAGTGAGTGAGTGAGTGAGTGAGTGAGTGAGTGAGTGAGCGAGCGAGCGAGCGTTGATTAATAAAATGGAACTGATCCTCCAGCATGGTTGGGATAATTAATTGGAAAAGATTGGCCGGATGTGCAAAAATGCAGCAAGGCAACTGAATGCGTCCATTTTTCCAGAGAGGAGAAAGGCGTAAACAGTCGTCACGTATGTGTAGATATGTGCCTACGTATAAAACATGTTCTTAAGAAAGATTAGACTAAGTACAGCGCGAAAGAGTGAGCCTGAAAGCCAGGAGAAATAGCTGCCCCCAACAAAGCGCTCAGAGAATCTTCCACGTTCCCGTTTCACGCAACACACGGTGCGGCTTCTCTATAGAAAAACCAAGCAAAAAGCATGAGACACATGTGCCAAGGTCCGCAAGAATGACATGAAACACAGGACAGGCTTTGTACTGAATGGACACAGTCACCATAGTAGGTTCCCCTCGGGGACCATAGTTCTAGAAAGGCAATGAACCCTTTTAGATTTTCACTTTTCCGGAAAACTTAGAAGCAACCGCTCACGTATTGAGATAACTCAGGCGGACGGCGTCTATATCTCACCGCACCGCTTCCGAACCAAAAATAACTGCCACATTAGGGGTCTTTCAACGATTCTGAATGGGGCAAAAGAAGTGTGTCACTCCGGATACTGGAACAGCCTCGTTACATACACGGTATTCGAAATGCGACGGTATACGTTTGGATCGTTCATTTCGACTTTACGCAGGTGACGTTGTCATTGTGGAGATTCGTGATGTATTAGGAGAAGTTAATCCGCTGAACACTTTCCAAAATTTTGGTTACTTAGAGTAGATATAGCATGGATGCATTCTTTCCGAAACGTCCGTTCGGGGAGACTGAGAAACAGAGGCACGGCATGGGCACAGTAGCCGAAATTCACAGGCTTTCGTTCAAATACCGTGTAGCATAAGGTATAACAGAGATGGAATTGAACACACGCGCAGAAATCCAGGGATTCTTCAACTCTAATTATTTTGAATAACCGTTGGTGCACCTTGTAGCGGATGCCTAGATGCTGCGATTGATCAGTGCGTTTACCTTGGGAAACAAAAGTGTCTTACGTGCGGCATCGATTGCAAAGCGTCCAGTAGAAGTCGGTGGCCGAAAATCGGCGAAGCGCTTTTCAATATCGCTCATGTCAGCCAACAACCACCCAAACGTCTGAGTTCTCCGAGTAGTAGCTTATCTCTCAAAGTCGAGGATCTGTAAATAGTAATGGTGGATGCGGGAACTGGTGCGCTGAGCGCGGTCAATTTACGGCGATGCTGGGTCGCATTCATGGTAGGCATGTCTTGGAGGCTCTTCTTATTCTCACATTAGCTTTATCAGGGTACGTGCGGACTTTAAAAAATCATATAGCTCGTGAAGACTTTCGAAATAAAAAAAAATTATATAAAATAAATTTAGAAGAGCAGAAGCAGTATTATGTAAGAATTGTGTTCCTTCGATTCAATATTTCTTATTTTGGTCCGTCGTAGCAAATCGCCGATAGTGCCGATAACGAAGGTGTGGCGCCATTCTATACTGAAGAAGACAAAGAAAATGTAGAATGGAAATAATATTTGCACAATATGGTTTGGTTTTTGCATTTCTCCCGCTTTGGTGGTCAGCCTGACTGCGAAACTATACGCATAAAGTGACCCTACACTTCTTGCAATCGCGAGCGTAGAATGTTTTTGGGAAATCGTCAGCTACTGAAAATTCTCTAAAAAAATACGCCTACGTAACGGTACACGATTCGTACTAGGCTGAATGCTGTTCATTTGCTCGCTTCGCCTCCGCCTTCTTTGGCTGGATTGCGGTAATGCGGAACATGTATACAAGGTAGCGCACTATGAAAGACTGCGGTGGCTAAAATTTTGGAAATTACCCGCTCTTTCTATGACCAACATGTTTATATTTCCCAGCTAAGAAAGAAAAGGAAAGAAAAGTAGAAGTATAATCCCATGTGCAGTTTCACTTCCGCCTTATGGTTTCGACAAGCGACTATTAGTTTACTCCCGCGGGCTCGACGAAGCTGCTAACTTCCTTCGAACCTTTCCGCAACTTGCTGCACCCACATTTGTCGAGTTGGGCGCTCGGTTAGCTGACGCCGCGGCTTTTACAGCCCCCGCGACGCTGTACCGTTTTGACTCGGGCAGACCGCACAGACGATGCTCGCCGCTCTGATGGCGCGTTCGTCAGAGCGGAACGCGATCATCGCGCACGCACAGCTGATGACGGTTCGCAGTAAGCGGCCTGGCCTTTGTACAGCGGGGAGCCGCCTAGCAGCATCTCGCAGCCGGCCTCATCGCCGCCCGGGCAAGAGTGGGCGGCGGCGGAGGCAGATGGGGAGGGCGTCCTACGTCTGTTGCCCGAAAACAAAGCGCTCCCGTTGTTGTCCACGCTCGGCACTTGCCCAGCCCCTTTCGCGAAAGCCCCGTATCGGTCGCGTAATTACCGTCGCCTGCTGGTCGCTCTCGCAAGGGGGCAATGGGGGGGGGGGCAACGGAGGGGGAGGGCGGCACGCCAACACGGTTTCGCTTCTCAGAAAATAGGGGGATCAGGCGCCACCGCTTCCGCTGTTTGCTTGCCTCCGCTGCGGTAGGAGCTGGTGAAACCGGGTGCGCAAACACAACTCGGCCGCGTTGTGCAGAGAACACCCGCCGCGTTTTACGAGCGCCACAATGATTCGACACTTGTATAAACTGCGCCCGCGGATTGACAGTTATGCACGTTTGAGCCCCGCGGCTACATCGGAGGCCATTTGTAGGTTCAGCGTTTCCTTTCTTTCTTTTTCTTTGAGTTGTTGCGCCCTCGACGGCGGGGCGTCCTTCTTATTCCCGATGCGTCAATCGCCAGAAAAGTCGCTTCGGCACCTGGCTACTATACTTATAACCCCTGCTACGTAAGCCAATGCAATAGCATTTGTTTAAACTGCGTCAAAGCGCCGCGGAGGAGCTTGGTGCGACGGCAGTTAGTCTCCACGCTTCCTTGCGTGTACCTATCACGCGGATATATGCTCTGTTCGTGTGATTAGTTATATTCAGTGTACCTCACTTTCATTATTTCGTGCAACCTGTGCGAAAAAGAGAACTAAGCCACATTATAGCGTCCACCAATTGCACGTGCGTGTGGTACACTTTATAGAACCCCTACACAGGACGGCTTACTTACTATGCTAGCTCTTCTTCTTTTCTCTTTTTCTCATGAGGTCGCTTTGAGCAAGAGTGAAAGGCAGCCGCGTAGACAGCAGTTCGCTTTAATTTCATCTGTCACACTTCTTAGTGTTCCAAGAAAGTGTGAAAGCGTTGACCCTTCCAACGTTTCCTCACCACCACTTTCGGCCGTAGAGTGGACTCCCGCACGTGTTGGTATTTAATGGCCATTGAAGTTGCGAGTGAGCCCGCTGCTGTGACTCAGAATGTGTATTCACTGAAACCGTCGCGCAGTTGAAAATGAATAGAATATTACTATAGCCAACAAACAAACCAGAAAGATTTCAATAAGGTTGAAACGTGGGCCTGTTGGTGGATCGCATAGTTCATATACCGCAGGACGAGTGGCGAGACGAAGAAGACAGCGCAGTGTGTGTGTGTGTGTGTGCGTGCGTGCGTGCGTGCGTGCGTGCGTGCACAGTGCCTTTATATTCTAAGCGCTGCGGCTCCCCGGAAACAAATAAAAATTATGCGAAGAAGGAGAATGCCGCCTATTTTAGCAATGACAACCTAATGACCTCGTTTTCGCGCATGAAGGCGCCAAGTAGGTCGTGAAAAGCGTGCGACACCTCCCTGATGGCGCCTTGCGCGTAAACCGAATTCGCCGAGGTGTAGCGAGGGGTGGTTAATTGACCTAGGCTGCATATATATATATATATATATATATATATATATATATATATATATATATATATATATATATATATATATATATAGCGCACGTCGGTGTCGTCAAACGCTACACCGCTCCCGATAAAGTCCGCGTAACGCTCCGGCCATTCGACACGTGTCCGAAGTTGTTACACGCCCGACACACATAGCGCGTTTCCTCCCCCGAGCGACCATAAAAAATCTTCCAGTGCGCAGCAATCACGTACGGACGGGTTCCGCAAATGCCGACTGCTCTCGAGATCTGTGATTACAGAACGTGACTGCAGCCATAGTTGGCGTGTCGTAACGAGTGCTTTCTTCTTTGTCAGGTTGGCTTCTCTTCCTTGTGGGTCATGTACAGGCATAGGCGCGTCATCAGCGCACTAAAATACCGTCTGTCCTCCCGAAGGACAAGAATGTCAGTCGTTTAAAGGGGTCAAAGAGATATTATTTGTGAATTTGTCATCGTTTGTGCCAATAAATAATTTTGCAGTAAGGAAGAGAAGAGAAGGTCCTGTCGCGCTTTGTGTATTTTTGATTCACTTATGCCATTAGGCAAGTGGCTAAGCACAGAATAGGACAAAAAAGTTTGTTGCATACTTTTCCGGTGGATTGCCGCCGTTCGCTGCAACGCAGGCGTGTCGCAACACGTAGCATTCCAGAAATGCAAAAAGAGTACACCTCTCTCAAGAAGGAAAAAGGAGAGGAAGGAGAACAGACAGACACACACACAGAGAGAGAGAGAGAGAGAGAGAGAGAGAGAGAGAGAGAGAAAGACAGAGAGAAGAGATGCGGCACGGGCTCGTGAAAGGACCGAGGACGCCGCTACTCAAAAGCGCGTCGTCTCCCACTACGCCTCCAAGGCATGCAGTTCGTTCGATTCGCTAGCGCCATCTCCGACTCGTCACTGGCTCAAGTACGAAAAAACCCCGAGGCATCCCTCCAATTGTGGCCTCGATTTGTTGGATGTAACGCTCGTTCGGAAAAAGCGCCTTCTTTCGGCGACATCCATTCAGAGTGTATACGTGCCAGAGCAGCGCACAGGGGGCTTCCTCAGTCCACTTCAGTGCAGCGCTCCCATTGACAAGGGTACGCGGGCGACTCCACCGCAAAGACGGGCGTCCCTAATTGGGAGCGTCCGGGTACCGTATTTTCCCCCGCTTAGCGTGCGAACGCGTCTCTCTTTTCGGCCCTAGGCTGATCGGTCTGCGTTCTGCGCATGGAGTACAATGGTGCAACTCGCTCGACGGCAGTCCATGGCTTGACAGCACGGGATCCTAATCTTTTCCTCTTTCGGTCTGCTGTCTTGTGCGCATCGCTCCAACAAAAAGGAGATTCTTCACGAACTCGCCCGAATGAAAGTCGTGAAAGCCGCGATTCGTACGAGAGCCGTGAAAGAAGTGGGATATTTTTTTTTTCGTGTGGTGATTTGCTCGCCTTTGCGGACTTCTTTGTTTGCCTGAGCGTCTTTCACCGAGGGAAACGCGCCAGTCCTGTGCCTGATTTAGAATTGGATCGCACTTTGCCATGGTTACCGCCGTCCCAGTTCAAATCTCTGCTGTCTCTACGTGTCATACGATGGCGCGATAGTTGACGGTTTCTTTGTGAGAAAGGGCTGCAGCCTGGGGGATGAGGGTATAGTTCAGGCTTCTTTCTCCGTGATTCATGCCGCCATCCTTTTTCATCCTCTACACCTTATCAGTGTGAACCTCAGCATCCCATATGAGCCGACGGGACATCGTAAAATGAATGGAACAGTTGCCTGTAAAGGAATAAGTATCTTTGTACCTTGCCGTGTAATATGAACAGTAAGTAGCCTATGATGCGTGACCAATTATTTTTTACTGCCGTTTGCAGCTACAGATATGCATGTTGTCTGAAAGCTACGCTAATGAATCTATGCATTACTCCGTGCGCAAAAGCGTTAAAGCCCCTTGTTCACGCTTTCATTAAGAGTGTAATGCTGCCGCTGCAGTGTTTCCAGTTTTAGAACATATACTGTGCCACTAAATGGGGACGTTCGACCACGAATCACGCCTGTTCTAAATCCAGTGGTCCACAACGCCGTTTGTTGCCTTACTCATTCGTAACATTACACCGCTACCATAGTTGTTATCGAAAGTGTCACCATGATCTGTTGTCCGTAAATTTAATAAAGCCGGATTGCTCCTATATGATAGCCGTAGGCTTTTTGTAGATGAACGATCATTATGAAGTTGCAGTTAGGTCGTCATCCTTGCTGTCTTCGTCTGGTATTTGAAGGACTTAGAGAAGTTACCCTGCGAAAGCTGTCAAAGGCCTGTAAATGCGGGTGGTTCCCATCTATAGTAGATAAACGAAACCTTTGCAGTTCATTGAAAGGCTACAACCATACGGAGCAAATACAAGACGAAACATTGGGCAGATGATCGAGCCTCCCAATTTTGCGGACATGAGGAAAAAAACGCGTGATGTCAAGAGCTTTCTGGCTCCGCTATGGCGTTGTCACTTTCTTTGGCGTTATTCGTACTTATCTCCTTCCTCTATCTCCGTTTTTCACTTTACCCTTGCTCCTAGTCAACCAGAGCAACGCCCGAGTTATCCTCGCCTCTTCTTTATGTAACTTTTGTTTTCATTATAACACCTAAGCTGCCTCTCGCTTCCTCTGCTGCGCCGCTATATTAAAACGCGAAGTCTCGTAGAAATCCCATAACGCTGCTGCCGACGCCTCAGCTTCCGAGGCTGCGGGAGCACGTGTTTTCCCAGTGGTCAAGTATGTGTACAGTTCCTTCGCCACTCTATACCTTCGCCCGCTAAAAGAGAGATGGAGTAATAAAGAGACAGAAAAAAAAAGACACGGCACAGCTTATATGGCTCGCATGCACAAATCAAAATGCCGTTATCTCGAAATAGGCGGAATAAATGAACCTTCCCATGTCGTGTTTTGGAAGCAAACAGCTCGATGAAAATCCATAGCTGTTTTTGATATTGCTGGCGAAGGCACATGAGGAACCATCGAAAAGTCGAGTGCGCACCCCCGGCCGCCATCCGGATATTGCGCACCGGGGCTGCACTGCGTCCCCGCCGTCTTCCATTGGTCGTTCGAGGTTCTGCTCGGTGCCCAAACCTGAAGCACCAAAGAGGCAGTTCCTGTCTTCCTGGGACAGCGCCCCCCCCCCACTTCCCCCCTCCCGCTTCAATAAAAATAGACCCTTCCCCGTACGCCCGCCGAATGTGCAGTGGCGGCACCGATTGCAGGCTGCTCGGGGAAAGAGGCTCGTGAAGCAAATTCAATAAGAGAGCGCGAGTTTTCGCATAAGCGTTGAAGCGCGCCTGAATGTTCTGCATATATGGCAAGGCGAACGTTCTCCAGAGTCGCAAAGACATTCTGAGTTATTAGTTTTACCGCTTAAGCTCCTTGCAGTATTTTTGCGCTACTCCATCTCGACGTCAACGGTGTCTTTTATTCCGTATTTTTGTCAACCAATAGGGGTCGATTAAAGTGCACGAAGTGTTAGAAGCATTCCAGTAGTAAATTTACGCGAATAAAGCTCTTGAACTGCGGCACTGCCGTCAAGAAGGCATGAAAAAACTATGGCAATATCATATCTCATTTATCGGCTGAATCCGTGCGATGCAGATCTTATGTTCATCCGGCTGCGGAGAATCTTCTAACTTGACAACAATATTTTTCATTGCAAGAACACAATTTTTATTTTAAATAAAATTCAAGAAAAGTTTATTTTTTTTTTTCGTTTCGAACACTGCATTTTCATTAGTAGGCACCATAGCCTTCAAAGTACTGTATGGCAGTGTCAAGTTAATGACTAAGCATTGACTGGTATGATGAAAGTGAAATGCTTTTCCTTAAGCTGTATGAGACCGACTTGGCTTGGTTCGTAGATCATTTCCTTCGTGCAAAATTCTCAATTTCAGTTTGACGGGGCTCTTCCAAAGCGTGCCAAGCGCGGCGTCAACATGAGCAACTATGTTATTATTCACAGCTGGCGCAAATGAGAGATTTTCACCCGCCATGTCACTAGCCGCGCAGATTGCGACTTCAGCCATACATTGTTTCATTGAGTAGCCACGGGGGTCACACAACACGATTTCTCCTTGCACCTCCCCTTTTTATGTTTCTCTTCTAGTTGACATCTTAATTTGTGTCACAAGTGCAACTAGTCTACATTTGAAAGAACCGCGTAGTCAGTGTGACGCCTTCGATTACTGGGGGGGGGGGGGCTGTCTATATTTTGTTTTTTCGTTACATTGCCTTTATTGGCATGCCTGCTATAAAATTGAGAGCAGGGCAAGTTGCTTCGGATGCACAATTGTAGAGGCGCACTACGCGCAAGTCAAAGAACAAGACTTGCGCCTTTGTGTCTCGTCGGTCTCGTTGTTTCACCTTTTCGCGTGTTTCGCGACATTTTTTTCAATCAGTGCCTATTAAGCGTGCGCCGTGTACCGTACGTTTTGTATTCCTCGAGTTCGCCCGCTCATAGCTTTTTTTTCTCTCTCTCTCTTTCCCTGTCGCGTGTTTCCGCAGCGTCCAGTCACGGAGGAGGTGGTGGCCGCTCGCCGCGCATCACGGAGCAACCGGTGGACGTGGTGGTGCGCAAGCACGAGCCGGTGACGCTCCGGTGCGGCGCCGACGGCGACCCTGCCCCGCGAATCGCGTGGTTCCACGACGGGCGACCCGTGCGCAACTCGGCCACGCGCATGGTCCTGCCCGAGGGACAGCTGTTCTTCCTGCAAGTGCAGCACAACCGCCGGGAACAGGACACCGGGCTCTACTGGTGCACGGCGACCAACGCGTTGGGCGCGGTCCGCTCCCGAAACGCCAGCGTCGAGCTCGCCGGTGAGTGGCCCCGCGGTGCCCCTTCTCGCGGCGAAAGAATGGGTGATGGTTTCTGCATGTGTGTGTGCGAGCCAAGGCTTCATTTGACATGTCTGCACTCGAGCACCTGGCGGGTTCATAGGCCTTGAAGCTCTGTTTCCTTGCGACGGCGAACAGGGACCGCGTGTATACTGCTATCGAAACGTCGCACGAACTGTTAGCTTCGCCAGTGCCTGTCATCTCTAACTTGACTACCGTAGCAGACGCTATACCGCGCGTGGTATCTGAAAAGTTGTTGTGGTTGGGACCATGCCGATAGAGGCGACTGACTTTACGAATGAAACACGCTGGCGTCTGCTGTACTTGTGCCCCTCGTCGTTACGTGCGTTGCAAACACTGTGCAGGAATTCTATACATTAGCTAAACAGCGGTAAATGTTCTACACATTTCTCGACCTACGAGCATTCGCTGAACGCCACGCGTTCCGCATTGTTCAAGGACACTTTGGACATGCTCAGCTTCCATCGTTATGCTGCCATGTATGTTTTTCATGCCGCTGTTTGGATCGCACCGCTGGTACGATCTGTTGGGAACTCGGCGCTGACGCCCGTGGTTGTACCTGGGTCGCAAGCCCCAAGGGTAGCGTTGGCCTGGCGGCCTGGGGTACAACTGGAAGCATCCGAAGGTCCCGGCAAAGCAAGAGTCGACTGGTAACAACGAAACAACTTGTTTATTTTAACATCGCAAAGAGTTGGCGGTCAGGTTTGACCGAAGTAGAGAGACGGGAGAGCACTTCACTCAACAGAAGAAATCGGAGCCCTCCTTTTTGGCGTCCGGGGGCAGCTGTTTTTATACTCTCGCAGTTGAGGGCAAGAAGGAACCCCTCAAAAGACGAGCACGTGAATGTACAATGGGCTAATGGTGACGCACACTGTCGTAGCGCTGCCGTAGCACCATGTCGAGCACGATCTCGTAGCACCCTGTCGTAGCGACGCCGTAGCACCATGTCGAGCACGATCTCGTAGCACCCTGTTGTGGCGCTGCCGGTCGGGCACAATGACTGTAATGAGAGGATGATCCCTGCTTTGGCATCGCCTGTTTCGGGCACAATGACTGGAATGAGAGGATGGTCCCTGCTTTGGCATCGCCTGTTTCGGGCACAATGACTGGAATGAGAGGATGATCCTTTGCGGTCGCATCGCCGCAGTCGCGCCTGGAAACACCTGCCGATGAGTGTTGCGGCGACGACGATCGGGCCAAAATGTCTGCCGCCCCGCCGCAGTCGCGCCGGCAAAACCACGTGTCGCAGGCGAAACGCAACAGACCGCCCCGCCGGGGGAAGGAGATCCCGATGGACAGGGGACTGCATCCGCTGTCCGGAGGGATGTCGCTCGATGATGCTCATAACCGAAGTCGGGCGTCCCTCGACGTTTCTTGAGCGCAGCGCACAGAGAAGGCCTCGTTCTCTCGTTCAGGTTCGCACGGGACACTGCAAAGTGACTTCGGGAGAGTTCACATTTTTGTTCTCGTTCCCGGCAAGCGTTAGAACTACGCTGAAACTCAACCGCTCAGTCAGCAAGCACGGCACAACCCTCACTAAGCCCTGCCAGGCTCTTTCCCCTTTTTATACCACTGCCTAGTTCCTTACAGTAGTCTAGCATCACTCAGAACGCGTCCACAAATTGAAAAATTGCACTAGAAAGCATATCATCACTTTGAAACACTAAACAAAAGCAATATGTTAAAAAAAAATCCTGCCTCAGGAAGAAAAACATCAGTAACAAACAATTTTGAGGCTGATTCCTACGTTAGGGGCTTCGACTTAAGCCATCGGCGTTACCGTTGAGACTCCCCTTTTTGTAACGCACCTCAAAGGAATATTGTTGTAAAGCGAGGCTCCAGCGCAGGAGGCGGCCATTTTTGGGAGAGATGGTCTGCAGCCATTGGAGAGGGCAGTGATCCGTCTCAATGATAAACCTCGAGCCGGCTAGATAGCATGACAATTTCTGAACGGCCCACACGAGACATGCACACTCTTTCTCGGTGGCGCTATACGCCTGCTCACGACTGGTCAGCTTACGACTAGCATACAGGACGGGGTGTTCTACTTCTCCCTTTTCCCGTTGGCACAGTACAACGCCCATGCCTCGCTCACTAGCATCGCACTGAACAATGAACCCTTTTGTATAGTCTGGCGATCGTAGCACAGGCTGGCTTGTTAGGGCATTCTTTAGGGCGCTAAAAGCTCTTTCCTTTGTCTCGTCCCAGACGACTGTTTGAGGCTCTGTCTTTCTTAGAGCATCCGTCAGGGGAGCCGCGATATCAGAGTACCTAGGGATGTACCTCTGATAGTAGCCGGCGACACCCAAGAACGACCGAATATCGGTCTTGGTGCGCGGTTGCGGAAAGTCTCGCACAGCGGCCACTTTTATTTCAGAGGGGCGGCGACGACCCTGACCAATCACGTGACCGAGGTAGACAACCTCGGCCTGTGCTAACTGGCACTTAGGGGCCTTGACTGTCAAGCCCGCTTCGCGCAGGCGGGTTAGCACTGCCCGCAAGTGTGCCATATGCTCAGACCAGGATGCGGAGAATATCGCTACGTCGTCTAGATACGGTAAAGCGAATTCTTGCTGTCCCCGCAACACTTTATCCATGAGACTTGAAAAACAGTATGGCGCGTTCTTCAAACCAAAACTCAACACTTTAGGACGGAATGTTCCCATTGGTGAAATGAACGCCGCATACCTACTAGCCTCTTCTGTAAGTGGAACCTGCCAATAACCCCTGACAAGATCTAGGGTGGAAATAAACTGAGCGCTACTAACTTTCTCAAGGCGCTCCTCGATGTTAGGGATCGGATAAATTTGATCCTTAGTGATGGAATTAAGCCTGCGGTAGTCGACGCAAGGACGAGGTTCCTTGCCCGGTACCTCAACTAAAATCAAAGGGGAGGTATAATCACTCTCACCTGCCTCAATAACACCGAGCTGTAGCATTTTCTTTACCTCAGCCTCCATAATATCGCTCTGGCGGGGTGACACCCGATACGCCTTGGATCGTACTGGCTCTGTGGAGGTAAGTTCTATATCATGAGTAAGTACAGAAGTCCTACCAGGCCTCTCAGAGAACAGACCTTGAAACTCTTGTAATAGCTGGTGTAGTTCGGTTTTCTGCTCAGGCGACAGCGGTGCTTTACTGATAAGGTCACTAATGACTTGACCGGTGTCTTCCCTGTTCGTCACTGAGCCTAGTCCCGGAAGCTCGACCGGAAGCTCTTCAGGAACGTTTACCATCATGCACACCACTGCTTCCCTTTGTCTATAAGGTTTGAGCAGATTACAGTGGTAAACTTGCTGTGCTTTCCGCTTTCCTGGCAGACTTACCACGTAGTTAACGTCCGACAGTTTCTGAACAATTCGTGCTGGGCCCTCCCACTGCACGTCTAGTTTGTTGTTTAGCGATGTGCGCAATATCATGACCTCATCGCCAACCTCAAAACGACGGGCCCTGGCTGTCCGATCATAATAAACCTTGGCCCTCTGCTGGGCCTTTGTCATTGCTTCACCTGACAACTCCTGTGCCCTTCTTAAGCGTTCGAGGAGCTTAAGCACGTACTCCACCACGACTGGGTCGTCGCCCCTACCTTCCCATGATTCTCGAAGCATGCGAAGCGGAGACCGAAGCGAGCGACCGTACACCAGTTCAGCTGGCGAAAACCCCGTAGCTGCATGCGGCGCGGTCCTTAATGCAAACATCACCCCAGGCAGACACAGCTCCCAGTCAGTTTGATGTTCAAAACACAAGGCTCTCAACACGCGCTTCATGACGGAGTGGAGCTTCTCAACGGAATTCGACTGTGGGTGGTACACTGAGCTGTGTAACAGCTTTACCCCACACCTTTCGAGAAAAGTTGTCGTCAAAGCGCTAGTAAACACTGTGCCCTGATCTGATTGGATTTCCGCAGGGAAACCAACTCGCGCAAATATGGACAGTAGTGCATTAACTATCTCAACTGAGCTGAGTTCTTTAAGCGGCACTGCTTCAGGGAACTTTGTCGCTGGGCAGATCACAGTCAAAATGTGTCTGTACCCCGTGGCTGTTACCGGCAGAGGTCCCACAGTATCAATAACGAGCCGTCTAAAAGGCTCCGTAATGATAGGTACCAATTTCAACGGCGCCCTCGATTTGTCCCCTGGTTTGCCCACCCGCTGACAAGTGTCACATGTCCTCACGAAATGGTCTGCGTCCCGAAAACACCCTGGCCAATAGTACTCTTGCAAGAGACGGTCCTTAGTTTTCTTAACTCCTAGGTGTCCGGACCACGAACCCCCGTGTGACAAGCGCAACAGATCCTGACGATAGCATTGAGGCACGACCAGCTGATCGAACTCCACTCCTCTGCGGTCTAGATACTTCCGGTACAGGACTCCACCCCTTTCCACAAAACGCGCAGTTTTCCTGGCGATACCTTCTTTGACATTGCAGCGCACGTTTTCCAGGCTGCCATCCTTTTTTTGCTCGGCTATCAAAGCCGACCGGCTGACTTTTAGCAACCTATCAAGTCCGTCTGACGTAGGTGCGATGAGCAAATCAGTAGATAGCTCTTCTAACTTTCCCGAATCGGGATTTCCCTCTCCAGTATCTGGCGCCTTCAACGCTACAGACTCAATTTTATTCTGTTCGGGCGTGCTCTGAATATCAGCTTGCTGCGCCTCTGACCCTCTTTCGTTGTTTGATAACGTCGGCCCCGCAACTACCGCCTTTGCAGCGAGCTCCCGAACCTTCGATCTGGTTAAGGCCTGAACACTAGCTTCACCAAACAAAAGCCCCTTCTCGCGCAGGAGGTGATCGGACCTGTTTGAAAATAGGTACGGGTACTGGGGTGGCAGCATAGATGACACTGCCGCCTCCGTCTCAAGCGCTCCGAAAGGTCCTTCAATAAGCACCTTTGCTACTGGCAGACACACGCTATGAGCTTCCACGGCTTGCTTGATCCAGGCGCACTCGCCCGTGAACATATGGGGTTCTACGTAAGACGGGTGAACTACATCCATCGTAGCTGCGGAATCGCGAAGCACTCGGCACTCTTTCCCGTTCACGAGGAGGTCTCGCATGTAAGGCTCGAGAAGCTTCATGTTCTCGTCAGTGCTGCCTATTGAAAAAAACACAACTTTTGGTGTTGTTTCCGGACACTGCGCCGAAAAGTGACCCGGCTTCTGGCACGTATAACAAACGCCCGCTCGCCTCATCTCGAACCGCGTTCTGCGTTTGGCTGCCGCCGTCTCTTTACGTCTGGTCGGACTGCTTTCACTCGCATCCGCACTACGCGTGTCCCCCTTTAATCTCATGGGCGTGAACTTCGGCCTCTCAAACTTCGAGCCAAATTCACCCTTTTGACCATCCTTAGCTCCGCGAGCCCGACGCGTCACAAACTCCTCGGCTAGCTCAGCGGCTTTAGCCACCGTACAAACGTCTGGCCTATCCAAGACCCAGTATCGCACGTTCTCCGGTAACCGACTATAAAACTGTTCTAGCCCGAAGCACTGCAGAACTTTATCGTGGTCACCAAACGCTTTCTCTTCTTTGAGCCACTCCTGCATGTTCGACATAAGCCTATACGCAAACTCTGTATATGACTCACTTTTGCCTTTCTCATTTTCCCGAAACTTCCGACGGAACGCCTCCGCAGACAGCCGGTACTTTTTTAGAAGACTCGATTTCACTTTGTCGAAATCCTCTGCCTCCTCTCTATCCAAGCGAGCGACTACGTCGGCCGCCTCGCCGGGTAACAAAGTGAGCAAGCGCTGTGGCCACGTTTCCCGAGAGAACCCCTGCTTCTCGCACGTTCGCTCAAAGTTAACCAGGAACAAACCAATGTCCTCTCCAAGCTTAAACGGCCGCATCAGGTCAGTCATTTTGAACAATACTCGTTCTCCTGCACCGTGTGCCTGACTTCCATTACGAGCGCGTTCCATCTCTACCTCGAGACGCTTCATTTCCAAAGCGTGTTCGCGCTCTTCTTTTTTCTCTTGTTGCTCTCGCTCCTTCTGTTCTTTACGTTCACGCTCTTCTTTTTCTTTCTGTTCTTTAAGTTCGCGCTCCTGTCTCTCCTTTTGCTCTTTAAGTTCGCGCTCCTGTCTTTTTGACCTCTCCTCAATAGTCTCAAGGCATTCCGACAGCTCGTCATCCTCAGCCTCTAACTCAAGAATAGTCCTTAGCAGTTCAGGTTTTCTGAGTTTGTCTGAGACATCCAGACCCAACTCTCTTGCAAGCTCCAACAATTTCGGTTTGCGCAACGACTTCAAATCCATGGCTGCTCTGAATGCTGCTTTCTCTACTGCTTACTATTGTCTTGCCGCAAACTAACCCGGCAGCAACGACAACCACAATTACCAGCTCTGTTTCTGACACTAACAAAAAGCCTGGCAAAGCTCAGAAGAAGAAAGTCCCGCACTCACCAAACCTCGCAGGCAGGAATTCCGCGCAGTCGTTCCGCTGCAGGCAACCAGTCGTCACACAGGGCTCGTTGCACTGCTCCCGGATCGTCGTTGAGCTGCTCAGCATACCGTCAACTGCATCTCTTCGCTGCTGGCCTCCGTTGTCGCGATCCCACCGCTGGCAACCAGTTGTTTGAAGTCGGAGGCGATCTCACCGCTGCCAACCAGATGTTTGGGATCGCACCGCTGGTACGATCTGTTGGGAACTCGGCGCTGACGCCCGTGGTTGTACCTGGGTCGCAAGCCCCAAGGGTAGCGTTGGCCTGGCGGCCTGGGGTACAACTGGAAGCATCCGAAGGTCCCGGCAAAGCAAGAGTCGACTGGTAACAACGAAACAACTTGTTTATTTTAACATCGCAAAGAGTTGGCGGTCAGGTTTGACCGAAGTAGAGAGACGGGAGAGCACTTCACTCAACAGAAGAAATCGGAGCCCTCCTTTTTGGCGTCCGGGGGCAGCTGTTTTTATACTCTCGCAGTTGAGGGCAAGAAGGAACCCCTCAAAAGACGAGCACGTGAATGTACAATGGGCTAATGGTGACGCACACTGTCGTAGCGCTGCCGTAGCACCATGTCGAGCACGATCTCGTAGCACCCTGTCGTAGCGACGCCGTAGCACCATGTCGAGCACGATCTCGTAGCACCCTGTTGTGGCGCTGCCGGTCGGGCACAATGACTGTAATGAGAGGATGATCCCTGCTTTGGCATCGCCTGTTTCGGACACAATGACTGGAATGAGAGGATGGTCCCTGCTTTGGCATCGCCTGTTTCGGGCACAATGACTGGAATGAGAGGATGATCCTTTGCGGTCGCATCGCCGCAGTCGCGCCTGGAAACACCTGCCGATGAGTGTTGCGGCGACGACGATCGGGCCAAAATGTCTGCCGCCCCGCCGCAGTCGCGCCGGCAAAACCACGTGTCGCAGGCGAAACGCAACACCGCATTTTCGGTGAACTTAAGATAGTGGAGGTGCTCTTACGCGGCGGAGTGTTGATGATCTCCGCTATAGAGAGGCATGCAAGAAAAAGCTGCTGAAGGTCTTGTGTGCCGTTATCACATGTAAAAGCGCTCTTTGCATGCCAAACATGAGTGGTTGTAGCGCAATAGATAAAAATGCTGGAGGACAAGACTTCGAGAAACAGTATATGACAGACTACAAGCAACAATCACAGGTTATCATGTACGTATAAGCTTCCACCATGAAGTCTGAAAAAAATAGGAGAAAGCTCAATTGCACATTTTGCTTCTGCATCGCTTCGAAAACGTTTGTCTTTGTTTCATTCCCCATAATTTGCGATAATTTGTTAAGCAGACGGAGAACAGTAACCAGACTTTAGCAATCGGTTGTATTCGAAGACACTAAATAACTCTTTTTCGAATTTGAATACGAATAGTTAGTGTGTAACATTCGATTCGTATTAAAAAGTTTGAATAGAATTCGCCCGCCCCTAATAATTTAATTTATTATCGCATTTACTTGGCGCAGCATACTATACTTTTGAGCTTTCATCAATGAGCTTCTCTCGCTTCCTTGCGACCCCGCCAAGCCATGTGCAGGTTATCGCTATTTTAATATAGTATTTGTTGCACCATAATTTTGTCTTGTATCCCTTCAATTTCGGCTTTTATTGTTTCTGCTATTCTTCATGAGACACGCATGTGGTTGTCGGCAGATTATAACACGTAGCATTCGCATATAGGTGCTGTGTTCTTGCACGTTGCCTTATTTTGTTTGTTTTGTGCTTTACTTCTTACAACGTCCGGTATTGTTAACATGCTTCGCCCAGAATGAAAAACGCAGCAATCTTGGGCTGTTCTACCGCGCTAGCTGTTGGTCAGCCACCTTGAGTTTGAATCGCTAAGCACCTTGTAAATACGCCGTTAAATGCACTTTCTACTAGCGTCTTGTCTTCGTTACAATGTCGTTGGCTTAATTAAAAGTTATAGCTAGGTTTAGCCTTGTGTCGGAACTCCGCGGGCGGTGTTCTAACTATACACGGGAACGTCATGTTGGCACGACGCAGCGCGAAAGGCGATTGCTGCTGATCAGACGAAACAGCGCTCTGGCAGCCACCATGCGTAGGAGGAGTTAACCATGCGTATCTCAACACTGGTGCGAGTTCCACCAGGGCCATCGAACGTCGATCATGCACGAGATAAGACCAACGAGTGAAAATATTAGATAAGGTTAGTTTGAGGAATACTTTGTTATTATTATTATTATTATTATTATTATTATTATTATTATTATTATTATTATTATTATTATTATTATTATTATTATTATTATTATTATTATTGTTATTATTATTATTATTACTTGTCTTGAAAACATATGTACACTAGACAGGGAGGGGAAGAGGAGGAGCAGTCTGGCAACTGCCACCGGAAGGGGCACAACGCCTGCCTACACTTCAGTAAGACATGTCGTGGGGCTAGTCAGCTCATAGACTCAGCAAAATTTTAAATTGCGCGAGGAAGACAGGACGTGAACAGCAACATATACGCACACACACACTGCGCTTTGTGTGTGCGTCTATGTTTCTGTTCGCGTCCTCTCTTCTTCGCACAGTTTAATATTTAGCTGAATCTACTCTACAGAAAGGTGGAGACAGAAACATAGAAACGGATGCTAGGAAGAAGGGGAGGGAAGAGGACAGAAGTGCAGGATAACAAACCTCGAAGAATTAACAAGAACACACACAGTACAGGTCACACACAGTATGGCCGATCACGGCAGGTCACGCCACTGAAGAATGTCGAAATAGAATAAATAGTGTCTGAGGAATTCCGTCAGCCAAAAACAGAAATTGGCTACAAACGTGAACCTAACTTTGTTTACTTTACAAAAGCAAGAAGAGCGCGACGCGCCTGATCGCGTCGAGACGCACAACTACTGGGGTACAAACATTAGTCGAGTGTATACACCGCAGGCCAAGGAGATGATAGTCCCTCACTAGTGACGTGTGCTGCGGAATGAAAGCGAGTCACTACAATATCAGGTGCTGAAGTGTCTCGTAGCAACCGCAAGACGTACACGATTGACTGGCCACACTTGCTTATCCGTATAAACGTACGCACACTTTCCATGCAGTGCATACACACACAACAGCCAAGTAGGAACGCTAGGGTTCTTACAGTGTACATTTATGCCAGCCGCAGAAGGCAAAATGTTGTCCTAGCTTCGCCACCGAGTCGCTTGAGTGAAGCGTTGACAACGCGTCCACTTGGGTTCTTCGTTTTTGTAGTGCGAATGCACTCCGCGAGTACGGAAACACTCTGTCAATCTGTGAGCGAGTCGCGCATGCGCCGTCGATAGTCATGCGCCATCGATAGTGGGACAGCATGATTACGGGTCTTGAGCGTCCACATAGTTGTTATCGCAATAAAGAGTATTCAGCAACTGGAGTTGTCTAAGTGTGCATACCACTAAATTTCACTCGGCCCACGCCCAAATTTATTCGGCCCACCCCCAAATTAACTAAGCCTACCCCCAAATTTCAAGTTGGCCCAGCCCCAAATTTCAGTTGGCCCACCCCCACTAAAGGCTTCCCCATGCATTCTCTATGGAGCCCTATATATCTCTATGGGAATGCGTAAATCTGATTAGAATAGTATTCTCTCGGACAATGTTTGTTTAGGTTTCAATTGTTCCTTATCGCTTATGAAGCTACCAATCATCTACATTTACACGATTATATCGCTTAAATGTCTTAACTTCGTAAACTACGAATTCTTGTGCAAATACAAGGCACTATACTTTTCGCGTGACAGACAGGTTTTACTGGGTACTCGCCAAAGAATGCTTACGCATTAAAAAGCAAAGCTCAATTGGAGCAATGTAGCGTTCTGCCTACGTTCACTGAGTATAACATACAAGGTGGACCTTCTGCTTCAGTATGACATAAGATCATTACGTCACTAGCGTGACGGAATGTTATGCTGCGCACTACCGTCGCTTCGATCTCCTGGAGCAAGTGCGTGTGCAGTAATTTATCTATTGTGCAAAGCCCACAAAAAGTACGCCAATGTGGGTGTTGCTATGTAGTTCTCGTTAAAGGCTGAGAAAAAGTGATACGCGCTGCGCGCGCCAAATGTTCCGAATAATCCCTGTGACGTAAAACTCGAAACTGTCAGTTTCCAAACAGGATATGTCTTGCGCTTACAGAAGTGCGAAACCTGCGCAAGACTGAGTGGCACGCAAAGACGAGGCAGTTCAATTGACTTTATTTGACCACCAGAAAAAAAAAAACAGTAAATTGAGCATGTGTATATAGTGGCGGGCAGAATGGGCAGTGACAACGAACAGTAACCACCCATACCGGTTCGTTGACCAAGCCAAACACTTCGGTCATGTTGAGAGTGTAGCAGCAGCAGCAATGCACGAAACTAAAGTTGTCGTGCAAAAAGGCTAACACCCAATCAATAACTACATCGGTAGGCAGTGCGGAGAGAGCCTAGCACATTATCTCTGAATGTTCACCAAGTAAATTGAAATGCGACCACACACCCACCCACGCCAGCACAAGTAGGTACATGCACAAACACGTGCATTCGCGCACAGTCGGAGCCAACGCGTGCGTAGGTTGGCGTTTTACGGTGTCGCCCGCGACACGTCGCGACCGCGCGACAAGACCGCGCGTATAATCGGCGCTCAAAATAGTCGCGTGTATCGTACGAACGGGGATTGCCGCGTGGCGCCTTGGTCAGATTCAGCACCGACAACAAGGGGGAAAGAGAGAGAGGGAGAGAGAACACAGTGCCCCCGAAGCGGACGGCTGGCCTTCGTGCCATTAATGAGCGCCGACGGCTTCGATAAGCGGGCAGGCGTAAAAGCGGCTTCGAACTCGGACGCCCTTCTCGTGTTGTACGCGGTCGTTGCGATCGGGGGCTTTTTTACGACGCCGCCGGTGACGACCTGGCTGACTGCCTGCCGCTGCTGCCTTTGGTCGCGGTCATCGGTACCTTCAGACGCCCACTCCTGGACGGGCCGCTGCCCTAATCTGGTTCGGCATCCTTGCCGCGAGAGCTTGTCCTGCGCGCGGATAGGGGACGTGAATACGCGAGCGTATACCGGAACAGCTCGTTCTGAAAAAAAAAAAGAAAAGAAAGGCGATTCGCCCAGTGCGAACGTCGCGAATGCCGCCAGACGCCTCGCGTATCTTTCATGCGCCGACACCGCGAGACGTCGGCGCCAGGGAGTCGCCGCGTGGGACGAGCCGACGCGAGAAATAGCCGTGCTCGACAAGCTCAGGTCAGTGTCTCAAGAAACGTAGCGGTCGTCGATCCTTCTTCCGACCTTCTTTCGGACGGTCGCAACAGCACAAAACAAACGACTCCAAACCAGCACACAAGTAAAGTGCTGGGTTTTCTAGACTTAGCGTGGATGCTGGCACTGAGGTGCAATGCTGCATCGACATCGAAATACCCCGCCAGATATCAGCTGTATTCGTTGAAGACTATAAGCGGCCAGGACAGCTAGAGAGAAAAGCGAAACTACTTCATTTGAATACGAGAGTGGGGGTTAAAACTGCACGGTGGAAGACGAAGTCGGGGTAAATGTTAGCGATAACCTGACAGGTTGGTTTCCCGCGCTATGAGAAAGATAAGCACTGGAACCTCGGCGTATACGTGGGCTGGTTACAGGTCGGCTATTTGAGCGAGATATGCGAATATGCGTTCATGCTGGTAACATTTTAAAGCCACCACCAGACATCGCGCTTGGGCCCAAAACAGCCAGTTGCATTACGGGCATGCGTTTCAGATTGTTGCCCTCTTCCGGGTGAAACAATTTTGCAACGCTCTGTGAGAAAAGCCGAAGCACAGGAAACCTGGTGAAGTCAGATGGCGAAGGCAAAGTGCAGAAATGCAGTGGGCACCTTTTCATCGGCCGTGTTCTTATGTCAGGAAGCTTCACTCCTGGGAGAAACTGCGGAAATGGCGATCCAGTTGGTATATTTTGGGCATCATCCTCGACTGGAAAAAAAGTTCAGGTCACAAGGCATGGGTCTACGCCACTTCAAGTGCTACATAGTGCATCATATTAAGAGTATACAGGGCGGAAATCTTGCGCTATGGTCTGCATAGATAACGGCTTCTCTAGCATGAGGGCTATAACAGCATGGAAGGCAAATGATGCTTAATGGACGTATTAGCGCATGGATGGGTTAGCGCACTAAAACAAAGAAAAACAAGCATTAACAAATAACCACTCCATGCAAAGGTGTGTTTAAACATGATGTGCTGTAGCGTGAAAGACACGACGCAAGGCGGTGTAAACCGCACAGGAAACGCAGTATGCTTCATTTTTGTTTTGGTTTACTCTAACGTTACGCCTTGTCTTTCGTGCTACAGCACACCATGTTCTATCGGAACACGCTGGCCAAATATTATGTTCTGCTGTTTGTTTGTTAAAGGACATCAACACTGAAATTGGGCCATGAGACCAAGAACACTTATGGCTTTACCAGACTAGTTGCTTGCGTCTCTTGCAAAAGGAAAGAAATATGGAAAGAGAGGGATGACGGAAGACAGAAAGAGATGGAGAAAGAAATAAAGACAAATAAACAAAGTAAAAATGCCGAAAATCACATGCGATCGCATGATCAACGCCCGTGCACAGAGCCGACGTCTATTGCGCAGCGAGTGCCAGCCATCAGCTAGGAGCGAGCCGGCGTGCGCGCACTGCTGCGTAATTTATGAGACGGCCGAGCTCGTACTGTTGCTCCGACCTCAGAGGTTTTCTTGCGTTCCTTTGTTTTCATTTCGCTGACTTTTTCTTTCCTTCTTTCTTTCTTATTTCCTTCTTTCTTTTTTCTTTCTATCGCGCCTGCACCTCCGCGTGAAATATGAGGCCAATCAGTGAGCAGCAGCGAAGAACATTAGCGTGTCCGCCATCTGCGTACATGCAGGACGCTGCAAGGACCCAGCGAATGGAAATGGGCCCGCATCTTGTGGCTCGCGTTTATCTGCCCGAATTTACCTGATTGCTTCGCGCGTCTCATACGTTACGTTAGTCACTCCGCGCGTGTGGCTTATTTTTACGTTGAAGGCTTCTCGCTTTTTTTTGCTTGCACCTAGCGATTTATTTTATTTCGAGGATTTCTTTTCGAGGATGTATACCGTCTTACCGATGGTATGCAGATACCGCAATGTCATGTTTATCAGCCAAATTTGTCTCGAGACCAGGCACTGATTGCTCGACAAAGGGAAGTGGGCCTTAGGAGAACTTCGTGCTTCATGGCGTAGCCCACACACCTGTGATCATCTGGACCTACGTGGAATCGGCAACAGAGAACACCGGAACTTGCGTTAAATGCCCAGCTGCTGCGCCCAGTTTGTTGCCCACTTGCGTTCAGCGCCAGCGCTAACGTGAACACTAGGGATGCACTTGACGAGCATGCTCATGTCAGAAGTACTTTTGTCGAACTTCTCCAGGTCGTACTTGGTCGACTTGAACTTATTCAAGTCGTACGCTGCTTGTTGAAACTCGTCGGCGGGTGCGACAAGTGACAAATATGTCACCGTTGATCACGACGCGACGATGGAATCGTAACTAACGATCAGCGACGTCTTCTAGGGCGGAAAGGACGCAAATGTCAACGAAGGCGGTAGAGATGAAAATCCCGCTAACGAACCGAGAATTCTGACGAAAAAGGGCGCTAGCAGTCATCGACCATATGCGCCTTTACTTTGCGTAGCTCCTGCTGTTACTGTGGTTCAGCAAGGTTGGCCGCAGCCGCACATTATTTAAGACAAAGCGCCCAGACAAAAGGAAATAAAGAAATTACGACTTATTTCAATGTCGCTGTTGAATTCATGTCAGCACTTTGTCACTTTGTCAAATAAAGGTTTTCTGTTGTAGTGCGTGCTTAGTCCGCTTTACTGTGAGTGGCTCGGTGAGCAACCTCTACATCGAAAAAAGTTTTCTGTTGTAGTGCGCGTTGTAGCCTGCTTTATTGTGAGTGGCTCGGCGAGTGACCTTTACATCGAAGTGACCTGTATAACGAATGATTTTGGAAGTGCCGAGCATTTTATTCTAGAAGACGCTTCACTGTATTTGATGGCGCTTATACTGCAACTGAGCAGTATACGGGATCCAAGCAGAGGCTATAACGAGTCACATATTTCACGAGTGCGAGAAATTCCTCGAAAGGGCGTTGACTCGCGCGGAATGCTGAAGAATAAACGACAACGGTGGGCCTCTTCCTGACATGCATGGCTGGAGAGAAAGGAAGGCAGTGGATATTGGCGTTCTTTAATTTAATGAAAGAAAGCTCAACAGAGAAAACAATGACTTAGGGAGCAATTCAAAGAGCAAAGTATGCCGGTGAAATGGTAGTAACTCGCCGAGAAAAAGAGAAAAAAAAGAACAGCTGTACAGAAGAGAGCGCACATTAGGGAGTCTCTGGCAGAGTGAAATATTTCGCTAATTTCAAAAGCGACGGTGCTTCTAGAGAGGCCGCAGGGGGATCCACGGTTCTAGCCTTCAACGGTGCGCCGAATCGCACGCCTACAGCACCGAGGGTGCTAAGGCAACCGCCTCAGATTTACGGCGTTAGAGAAACGGCGGGAGGAGGAACGGGATACGAGCCAAGAAAACGAAAATCGCCCTCACTGAGCTGAAATTTGGCGCTAGATAAAATGGGAGGGACAGCTTTCTGCGTGTTGTTTTGTGCTTCTCTTGCTCCTCTTGCTCTTCCTTGCGTACTTACGCACTTATATGGTTGTCTAACGGACCGCGGGGCCCCAAAACGATATTAATAGGCTTACGCGACGTGGCCCGCGATCTCAGTATGAACAGCCTCACCGGATTCTCGAAGAAAGCTGTCTGTACTCCGAGGGTTTTATCTTGAACACAGCAACGTTTTCTACATTTTCATAAGTCGTTTTTTTTTTTCAGATATTTGGTTTATGCTCGTATGTATGGGTTGGAAGTATGGAAACGAAACGTCAGTAAGAGAGGGAGGGGGGGGGGGGGGGGTCTGCGTGGAGTAGGAAGGCGGGTGCGCCCTCACTTAAAGAGACACTATAAAGAAACATGAGCTAACCTGCATTTGTAAATTACTCTCTTATAATACCGCAAGAACACCACTTTTACCACGAGGAGACGCTTGGTAAACCAGGAAACAGGCATGAACTAAAAGGCGGGTGTCCACGCCACCTTGGAATACTCGCACCAGCACGCCATGACGTCAGAAATTTTTGCGGCGTCAGCTAGGTCCTAGCTATTTCTTTATTGGTAAAAATGGACTAAATTGTGTTCTAAAGGAGCCAAAGACTGAACATGGCCAGTTTCGGCAACTTTCATCGAGCCCAACGCGATCCAAATACGAATGTTAATTTGAAATCCGTGGCGTCACGTTGACGTACGTGTTCTGTGGCTTCAGCGCGGAATTAAAAAAAAAAACTTTTACATTCAGTTACTTCTCTCATACTCAACCTATTAACGCGAAATGAATCCCACTAGAGTTCTCAAACGATACTTTATCAGTGTAAAGTGCGTTAGTGTTTTGCTTTAGTGCCCCTTCAACTTCTTGAGGCTTACTTAACGACGATATGTCTTGATTGCGCTTGCCACGGCACTTTCGCGGCTCCCGTCGTGGTACAAGAGCAGCACCGATAACTAAAGTCTACGCGTATCCAGCGCCGTAGGACTGACTCCGCCGCGTATTTAAGACTGGCCTCGTACTTACTGGACTATCCGTGATAGGCCACGTGCTGTGTCAAGCCAAAATCCGAAATCAGCGAACATTAGAATTTTCACTGAGAAGAGACTAGCAGGTGAGTTAGTCTGCAAGGTGAGAAATCGCCCATTGTCTCACTAAGAGAGATTTACCTTCTTCCGGGTCTTTCACAAAGAACCTGACAGTCAGTTCTGAAAGAAATCAAACGTCGTCTTTTCACTAGCTAGGTACCACAGTGACATTCAATCTACGTTCGTCTATGATAATAAGAAATGGACTCCAATGATCTCCAGCTTCACCTTGGCTCGCCTGGGATTATATCTTTGTACTACCGATGTAAGAACTTAAGCTTGTGGAGGCGTTGGTCGATGCTCTTCTGAATTCATAAAGCGCAGCGCTGGACAGTATGGTTACATGCGGGTGGAAAAAACCATGCTGCATCATACGACGATAGGCTTTATCGCTACTTGCTTCGAAGGCGCTGATTTCAATATCGACCATTTTCTAAGCGGCCCCGGTAACGGGCCACCGTAACCGTTAACAGACTGGCGAGAAATTTCAGAGAACTCAGGGTTATGAGTTCGGTAGGGCCCCTTTAGAAACGCCTCCATGGAACAATAGTTTGTCGATCTCTATAGCACTAACATTGTGGCACTTGCGGCATAGACGTTGCCAATGTGTTAGTACGCAGATGAGGAGGCGGCGTTATTGACCGCTCAATACGTCGACCTCAGAGGACGACAGACGTTGATTACTGGACGCAAAACCAAACGCCGCTGCTACTGGCTTCGCCCCACCGTCACGCTTCGCTCATACAAGAAAACCCCGTGGCCAAGGACCTCCTTGTCCGTGGCCGACCATTGCCGCGTGGGCCTCGTCCAACTCAAAACGCCATTGCTAAATGGAAAGAAAGAGGACGAACCTTCCTTTCTTATTGCTTCTTGTGTATTCCGTAGAGCGCTCGCAGCGCGGCCCATCAGAAGCTCGCACACACGCAAACGCCATGGGAAAATGGAAGAATGTGTGCGCCCCTCTCGAAGGGGCCGATGCGGGAGGTGGCTGTCGGTGGCCGGCAATTAATTGCGCCTAATTGGTGCTCCCAAAAAACGTCGGCCCACACGATTCACGCGCAGACCAGCCCACCAGGGCGCGCAGTGGAAGAAAGATAATGTTTCTTTCTTTCTCTACTTTCTTTTGTTTCTCTTCTTTTTTTTTTTCACCCAGGGACACGAAGCACCGTGTGTGCTCGTGTCCGCTGGCTCGCAGGGGCTGACTGCACCCGCAGCTGTCGTTATGCTTTCCACACACGTAGAACACGATGTCCAGGCACGCAAAAAACACACACACACGAACGGGCCCGAAACTCACGCCCCCTAGGTCGACGGCGGGGGCTCGTTCGCGGAGGGTGGCTAGAGCGACGGACCTCGGCACTCGAGCTCGCAGCCCGCGACCCCCTCCCCAATTCGGGCCCGCCGCTCGTGGCCCACGCACCGAATCTGGCCTTCCGAAACGCGAGCGCGCAGGAAATTGCGATCGTATAGTAGAAAGGTCGCGGCCGCGCTTGTGCTACAAAACAGGCCGGGCACTCCATCTGCTGCACCGATTTCGCCCCCCCCCTCCCTTCTTTTCTTCTATGTGTGAGCTGCGTTATATAGGAGGAACAGGAAGGAGTGCTGAACGAGAAGGGGAGGCAGTGTTGTGGCGGCCGCGCTCTTTCTGCCCTATACCAGGAAGGCGGCACTCACCCTGGCCACCGACTGTCCGGCGACAACGCCTGCGGGCGGGCACACGAACGTACATCAAAGGACTATCACGCTCATCAGGAAAGGCGTGTCTCCGCCCGCGCGTGGTCCGATCTCGGGCGTTCGTGCTAGGCTCGCATACGAGTCGCGAATCTCCCAGATGTGTTCTTTTCTCTCTTTCTTTTTTTGTTGTTCCTCTATGCCGGGTGCCTCAGCGTGTAGTCCGATGGGTGCGCGAAGCCTCGCGCGCGCTCCAAGGGGCAAGTCTCCTGACGTGTACGCAAACAAATACTATACGTTCGTGGACGAGGGATATTCATCATACACGCGGTCAGCCACGCGGAGGTTGCGCCCTCGCTTAGAATGCGAGTCGCGTTTCTCGTGCGGCACGCCATGCGCGTGTAGATACCAACACACACACACACCGCCGCCGCCGCCCAGCACTGATATTCTTCCACCCTTGCTTTCAAGCAACGCCGCTATCTCTTGAGGCGGAGGGCGCTGCCGAGCGCTTCGAGTCTCGTTTAATTAGCGTTCGCTCGCGTCTTTGCCGACGACTGCAACCCTCGGGCGATTGGCGCGGCTAAGTATACACGTCCAAGCTGCGCGGAACGAGAGGCCTCTTCCAGCTGAGAATTACGGCGTCCCTCGAACGCTCTCGTTTGTGCGATGGGGCGTGTGCCGCATGCCGTTCGCTCAGAGGCGTTTATAGCAGGGACGCTTGTTTCTTTTCACGACACATTTAGCAGGCTGTGAGAAATCCGAGGCCTATGCTATTTTACGGGCCAGCTGGAGAGGACCGGTCATTTGCATATAGCAGATACGCTTGTATACGGTTGTAGCTTTATGCTTACAGGCGGTGTTGTCGGCCCTCTAGGATTTCTTTATAGCCTTACGTGGGTGTCCGATGGGGGCCTCGAACTGGGGAAGCATTGCACAGTGAGTCGGTCGACGACCGAGACTTGTCGCGCGCTCGTCCGCACCTGTTCGAAAAGAAAAAGAAGAAATGCTACACACCCGAAACTTCAGAGCTCGACGAGAGTCTTGCAGTTTGGCGTGGTGCAGCGCATTCGTGATGTGACATTCATGCGTATGGCAGTCATGGCTTAGGATAACGTTATGCCCGTATTTGCACCCGGCAGTGTCCAATTACACTCTGCGAGCGAGCGAGCGAGCGAGCGAGCGAACGAACGAACGAACGAACGAACGAACGAACGAACGAACGAACGAACGAACGAACGAGCGAGCGAACGAACGAACGAACGAACGAACGAACGAACGTACGAACGAACGAGCGAGCGAGCGAGCGAGCGAACGAACGAACGAACGAACGAACGAACGAACGAACGAACGAACGAACGAACGAACGAGCGAGCGAGCGAGCGAGCGAACGAACGAACGAACGAACGAACGAACGAACGAACGAACGAACGAGCGAGCGAGCGAACGAACGAACGAACGAACGAGCGAGCGAGCGAGCGAGCGAACGAACGAACGAGCGAGCGAACGAGCGAGCGAGTGAACGAGCGAACGAACGAGCGAACGAACGAACGAACGAACGAACGAACGAGCGAGCGAGCGAGCGAGCGAACGAACGAACGAACGAACGAGCGAGCGAACGAACGAACGAACGAACGAACGAACGAACGAACGAACGAACGAGCGAGCGAGCGAACGAGCGAACGAACGAACGATTATTATTATATTATTATTATATTATCCTCAAGCGAATGTATTATAGCTGAACGTAGAAAAAAACCACCATGAGGGTGTTGTGGCTTTGGCTAAACCCCAGAGGTGTGGCATAAAATTCCGGCCATGGCGGTCGCATTTCGTGGGAGGGGCAAGAGGAAGGGGATCCAAAGAACACCCGTGCACCGTGCATTGGCTGCGTATTACAGCACGAGGGGTGGTCAAAATTAATTCGGAGTGCGTCAAATTGACATCGTAGTTTTGGCGCGTAAAACATAAGAACTTCTTTTTTGGGCAAAAGAGAAGCGCCACTTGCTCGCACACCTTCACAAGGAAACTGGTATTTCACCTCGTTTGCCTACTTGCTAAGACGAATACCTCATTGGCGAAGTACCTCTGGTTGACCTCCCTGCCTTTCTATGCATCCTCTTCTCTCTCTCTCTCTCTCTCTCTCTCTCTCTCTCTCTCTCTCTCTCTCTCTCTCTCACTGTAATCACATTAAATATCGAAGCGCGCTGCATCCGGGACTGCTACTGCCGAACTTGATGAAATAGGACAAGGTAAGTCATTGGCTAAGCCACCAGAAGATAGGCAGCGGCTAACCGGCCAGCCACGCCTAACACCAGTTCCTCCTCTTCTCATTGTTGAGCGCCTCGGAACCGTGATCCGTCGGAGAGCTGTCTGCTT
This sequence comes from Dermacentor variabilis, assembly GCF_050947875.1. Classification (NCBI taxonomy): domain Eukaryota; kingdom Metazoa; phylum Arthropoda; class Arachnida; order Ixodida; family Ixodidae; genus Dermacentor; species Dermacentor variabilis. The sequence continues at coordinate 138,298,280 of NC_134572.1, forward strand.
CCTACCCCGCTACAGCGCACGGAAGGCGCGCCGAACCGAACAGTGCGTCCAGTGAGTAGCTTGATCTTAGCGGTAATCTGCGTGTACTGATTGCTGATAGCACTCGCGTGAACGTGTGGTTTTCGCGGTGCCTGTGAAGCAGACTCTCTCAACTCGACATCCAATGGCTGCGTGCCAATTCTGCTTGCCCGAGAGCGCATGGACGTACTCGCTGAATCCTTTGCTACTGCGTACGCACCCGGCAGTGGAGGCCCTGTTTTCGGCCTCACCAGCATATATACGGCGGGGATCAATTGCTCCCTGGCACGAGAGGAGACGGAGAGACGCCGTGGCTTGAGCCCCGCCCCTAATGGGGATTTATGTGGCCGGCGAACCTTTGGTGTGCTGAGCGACCGGGCTATAAGCAACTTTCTCGGCTTTTCGGGTGTCGCTATTGCTTGAGATACGCCCCGTATACCGACAGCAGATGGTCAGCGAGAACAGGTATAGGGCTGTGCCAGAAAGTTTCACCGACGCCGGGGCAGTGTCTTCGACGAGTGGAGGCCGCCCAAGAGTTTCTTTCACGGTGTCTGCAGTTAATAAGAGATTTGCGCCATATCATTCGCGTCGTCGTTAACGCAGCCTCCGCAACGATTGCTGTACAAGCAGATGATCTGCGTGTTGTTGCGTTTCGCCTGCGACACGTGGTTTTGCCGGCGCGACGGCGGCGGGGCGGCGGACATTTTGGCCCGATCGTCGTCACCGCAACACTCATCGCCAGGTGTTTCCAGGCGCGTCTGCGGCGATGCGACCGCCTAGGGATTTCGTTCCAGTCATTGTGCCCGAAACAGGCGAGGCCAAAGCAGGGATCTCCTTCCAGTTATTGGGCCCGAAACAGGCGATGCCAAAGCAGGGATCTCGTTCCAGTCATTGTGCCCGAAACAGGCGATGCCAAAGCAGGGACCATCTTCTCGTTACAGTCATTGTGTCCGACCGGCAGCGCCACGACAGTGTGCTGCGCAGCGCCACGACAGTATGCTGCGCAGCGCCACGACAGTGTGCTGCGCAGCGCCACGACCAGGTGCTACGAGATCGTGCGCAGCGCCACGACATGGTGCTACGGCATCGCTACGACAGTGTGCGTCACCATTAGCCCATTGTACATTCACGTGCTCGTCTTTTGAGGGGTTCCTTCTTGCCCTCAACTGCGAGAGTATAAAAACAGCTGCCCCGGACGCCAGAGGAGGGCTCCGATTTCTTCCGTTGAGTGAAGTGCTCTCCCGTCTCTCTACTTCGGTCAAACCTGACCGCCAACTCTTTGCGATGTTAAAATAAACAAGTTGTTTCGTTGTTACCTGTCGACTCATGCTTTGCCGGGACCTTCGGATGCTTGCAGTTGTACCCCAGGCCGCCAGGCCAACGCTACCCTTGGGGCTTGCGACCCAGGTACAACCACGGGCGTCAGCGCCGAGTTCCCAACAGATCGTACCAGCAGTCCGATCCAAACATCTGGTTGCCAGCGGTGAGATCGCCTACGACATAAAACAACGGTCTGCCAGCGGCGAGATCACGACAACGGAGGCCAGCAGCAAAGAGATGCAGTTGACAGTATGCTGAGCAGCTCAACGACGATCCGGGAGCAGTGCAACGAGCCCTGTGTGACGACTGGTTGCCTGCAGCGGAACGACTGCGCGGAATTCCTGCCTGCGAGGTTTGGTGAGTGCGGGACTTTCTTCTACTGAGCTTTGCCAGGCTTTTTGTTAGTGTCAGAAACAGAGCTGGTAATTGTGGTTGTCGTTGCTGCCGGGTTAGTTTGCGGCAAGACAATAGTAAGCAGTAGAGAAAGCAGCATTCAGAGCAGCCATGGATTTGAAGTCGTTGCGCAAACCGAAATTGTTGGAGCTTGCAAGAGAGTTGGGTCTGGATGTCTCAGACAAACTAAGAAAACCGGAACTGATAACGGCTATTCTTGAGTTAGAGGCTGAGGATGACGAGCTGTCGGAATGCCTTGAGACTATTGAGGAGAGGTCAAAAAGACAGGAGCGCGAACTTAAAGAGCAGAAAGAAAAAGAAGAGCGCGAACACGCTTTGGAAATGAAGCGTCTCGAGGTAGAGATGGAACGCGCTCGTAATGGAAGTCAGGCACACGGTGCAGGAGAACGCGTATTGTTCAAAATGACTGACCTGATGCGGCCGTTTAAGCTTGGAGAGGACATTGGTTTGTTCCTGGTTAACTTTGAGCGAACGTGCGAGAAGCAGGGGTTCTCTCGGGAAACGTGGCCACAGCGCTTGCTCACTTTGTTACCCGGCGAGGCGGCCGACGTAGTCGCTCGCTTGGATAGAGAGGAAGCAGAGGATTTCGACAAAGTAAAATCGAGTCTGCTAAAAAAGTACCGGCTGTCTGCGGAAGCGTTCCGTCGGAAGTTTCGGGAAAATGAGAAAGGCAAAAGTGAGTCATATACAGAGTTTGCGTATAGGCTTATGTCGAACATGCAGGAGTGGCTCAAAGAAGAGAAAGCGTTTGGTGACCACGATAAAGTTCTGCAGTGTTTCGGGCTAGAACAGTTTTATAGTCGGTTACCGGAGAACGTGCGATACTGGGTCTTGGATAGGCCAGACGTGAGTACGGTGGCTAGAGCCGCTGAGCTAGCCGAGGAGTTTGTGACGCGTCGAGCTCGCGGAGCTAAGGACGGTCAAAAGGGTGAATTTGGCTCCAAGTCTGAGAGGCCAAGGTTCACGCCCATGAGATTTAAGGGGGACACGCGTAGTGCGGATGCGAGCGAAAGCAGTCCGACCAAACGTAAAGAGACGGCGGCAGCCAGACGCAGAAAGCGGTTCGAGATGAGGCGAGCGCGCTTGTGTTATACGTGCCAGAAGCCGGGTCACTTTTCGGCGCAGTGTCCGGAAACAACACCAAAAGTTGTGTTTTTTTCAATAGGCAGCACTGACGAGAACATGAAGCTTCTTGAGCCTTACATGCGAGACCTCCTCGTAAACGGGAAAGAGTGCCGAGTGCTTCGCGATTCCGCAGCTACGATGGATGTAGTTCACCCGTCTTACGTAGAACCCCATATGTTCACGGGCGAGTGCGCGTGGATCAAGCAAGCCGTGGAAGCTCATAGCGTGTGTCTGCCGGTAGCAAAAGTGCTTATTGAAGGACCTTTCGGAGCGCTTGAGACGGAGGCGGCAGTGTCATCTATGCTGCCACCCCAGTACCCGTACCTATTTTCAAACAGGTCCGATCACCTCCTGCGCGAGAAGGGGCTTTTGTTTGGTGAAGCTAGTGTTCAGGCCTTAACCAGATCGAAGGTTCGGGAGCTCGCTGCAAAGGCGGTAGTTGCGGGGCCGACGTTATCAAACAACGAAAAAGGGTCAGAGGCGCAGCAAGCTGATATTCAGAGCACGCCCGAACAGAATAGAATTGAGTCTGTAGCGTTGAAGGCGCCAGATACTGGAGAGGAAAATCCCGACGCGGGAAAGTTAGAAGAGCTATCTACTGATTTGCTCATCGCGCCTACGTCAGACGGACTTGATAGGTTGCTAAAAGTCAGCCGGACGGCTTTGATAGCCGAGCAAAAAAAGGATGGCAGCCTGGAAAACGTGCGCTGCAATGTCAAAGAAGGTATCGCCAGGAAAACTGCGCGTTTTGTGGAAAGAGGTGGAGTCCTGTACCGGAAGTATCTAGACCGCCGAGGAGTGGAGTTCGATCAGCTGGTCGTGCCTCAATGCTATCGTCAGGATCTGTTGCGCTTGTCACATGGGGGTTCGTGGTCCGGACACCTAGGAGTTAAGAAAACTAAGGACCGTCTCTTGCAAGAGTACTATTGGCCAGGGTGTTTTCGGGACGCAGACCATTTCGTGAGGACATGTGACACTTGTCAGCGGGTGGGCAAACCAGGGGACAAATCGAGGGCGCCGTTGAAATTGGTACCTATCATTACGGAGCCTTTTAGACGGCTCGTTATTGATACAGTGGGACCTCTGCCGGTAACAGCCACGGGGTACAGACACATTTTGACTGTGATCTGCCCAGCGACAAAGTTCCCTGAAGCAGTGCCGCTTAAAGAACTCAGCTCAGTTGAGATAGTTAATGCACTACTGTCCATATTTGCGCGAGTTGGTTTTCCTGCAGAAATTCAATCAGATCAGGGCACAGTGTTTACTAGCGCTTTGACGACAACTTTTCTCGAAAGGTGTGGGGTAAAGCTGCTACACAGCTCAGTGTACCACCCACAGTCGAATTCCGTTGAGAAGCTCCACTCCGTCATGAAGCGCGTGTTGAGAGCCTTGTGTTTTGAACATCAAACTGACTGGGAGCTGTGTCTGCCTGGGGTGATGTTTGCTTTAAGGACCGCGCCGCATGCGGCTACGGGGTTTTCGCCAGCTGAACTGGTGTACGGTCGCTCGCTTCGATCTCCGCTTCGCATGCTTCGAGAATCATGGGAAGGTAGGGGCGACGACCCAGTCGTGGTGGAGTACGTGCTTAAGCTCCTCGAACGCTTAAGAAGGGCACAGGAGTTGTCAGGTGAAGCAATGACAAAGGCCCAGCAGAGGGCCAAGGTTTATTATGATCGGACAGCCAGGGCCCGTCGTTTTGAGGTTGGCGATGAGGTCATGATATTGCGCACATCGCTAAACAACAAACTAGACGTGCAGTGGGAGGGCCCAGCGCGAATTGTTCAGAAACTGTCGGACGTTAACTACGTGGTAAGTCTGCCAGGAAAGCGGAAAGCACAGCAAGTTTACCACTGTAATCTGCTCAAACCTTATAGACAAAGGGAAGCAGTGGTGTGCATGATGGTAAACGTTCCTGAAGAGCTTCCGGTCGAGCTTCCAGGACTAGGCTCAGTGACGAACAGGGAAGACACCGGTCAAGTCATTAGTGACCTTATCAGTAAAGCACCGCTGTCGCCTGAGCAGAAAACCGAACTACACCAGCTATTACAAGAGTTTCAAGGTCTGTTCTCTGAGAGGCCTGGTAGGACTTCTGTACTTACTCATGATATAGAACTTACCTCCACAGAGCCAGTACGATCCAAGGCGTATCGGGTGTCACCCCGCCAGAGCGATATTATGGAGGCTGAGGTAAAGAAAATGCTACAGCTCGGTGTTATTGAGGCAGGTGAGAGTGATTATACCTCCCCTTTGATTTTAGTTGAGGTACCGGGCAAGGAACCTCGTCCTTGCGTCGACTACCGCAGGCTTAATTCCATCACTAAGGATCAAATTTATCCGATCCCTAACATCGAGGAGCGCCTTGAGAAAGTTAGTAGCGCTCAGTTTATTTCCACCCTAGATCTTGTCAGGGGTTATTGGCAGGTTCCACTTACAGAAGAGGCTAGTAGGTATGCGGCGTTCATTTCACCAATGGGAACATTCCGTCCTAAAGTGTTGAGTTTTGGTTTGAAGAACGCGCCATACTGTTTTTCAAGTCTCATGGATAAAGTGTTGCGGGGACAGCAAGAATTCGCTTTACCGTATCTAGACGACGTAGCGATATTCTCCGCATCCTGGTCTGAGCATATGACACACTTGCGGGCAGTGCTAACCCGCCTGCGCGAAGCAGGCTTGACAGTAAAGGCTCCTAAGTGCCAGTTAGCACAGGCCGAGGTTGTCTACCTCGGTCACGTGATTGGTCAGGGTCGTCGCCGCCCCTCTGAAATAAAAGTGGCCGCTGTGCGAGACTTTCCGCAACCGCGCACAAAGACCGATATTCGGTCGTTCTTAGGTGTCGCCGGCTACTATCAGAGGTACATCCCTAGGTACTCTGATATCGCGGCTCCCCTGACGGATGCTCTAAGAAAGACAGAGCCTCAAACAGTCGTCTGGGACGAGACAAAGGAAAGAGCTTTTAGCGCCCTAAAGAGTGCCCTAACAAGCCAGCCTGTGCTACGATCGCCAGACTATACAAAAGGGTTCATTGTTCAGTGCGATGCTAGTGAGCGAGGCATGGGCGTTGTACTGTGCCAACGGGAAAATGGAGAAGTAGAACACCCCGTCCTGTATGCTAGTCGTAAGCTGACCAGTCGTGAGCAGGCGTATAGCGCCACCGAGAAAGAGTGTGCATGTCTCGTGTGGGCCGTTCAGAAATTGTCATGCTATCTAGCCGGCTCGAGGTTTATCATTGAGACAGATCACTGCCCTCTCCAATGGCTGCAGACCATCTCTCCCAAAAATGGCCGCCTCCTGCGCTGGAGCCTCGCTTTACAACAATATTCCTTTGAGGTGCGTTACAAAAAGGGGAGTCTCAACGGTAACGCCGATGGCTTAAGTCGAAGCCCCTAACGTAGGAATCAGCCTCAAAATTGTTTGTTACTGATGTTTTTCTTCCTGAGGCAGGATTTTTTTTTAACATATTGCTTTTGTTTAGTGTTTCAAAGTGATGATATGCTTTCTAGTGCAATTTTTCAATTTGTGGACGCGTTCTGAGTGATGCTAGACTACTGTAAGGAACTAGGCAGTGGTATAAAAAGGGGAAAGAGCCTGGCGGGGCTTAGTGAGGGTTGTGCCGTGCTTGCTGACTGAGCGGTTGAGTTTTCAGCGTAGTTCTAACGCTTGCCGGGAACGAGAACAAAAATGTGAACTCTCCCGAAGTCACTTTGCAGTGTCCCGTGCGAACCTGAACGAGAGAACGAGGCCTTCTCTGTGCGCTGCGCTCAAGAAACGTCAAGGGACGCCCGACTTCGGTTATGAGCATCATCGAGCGACATCCCTCCGGACAGCGGATGCAGTCCCCTGTCCATCGGGATCTCCTTTCCCCGGCGGGGCGGTCTGTTGCGTTTCGCCTGCGACACGTGGTTTTGCCGGCGCGACGGCGGCGGGGCGGCGGACATTTTGGCCCGATCGTCGTCACCGCAACACTCATCGCCAGGTGTTTCCAGGCGCGTCTGCGGCGATGCGACCGCCTAGGGATTTCGTTCCAGTCATTGTGCCCGAAACAGGCGAGGCCAAAGCAGGGATCTCCTTCCAGTTATTGGGCCCGAAACAGGCGATGCCAAAGCAGGGATCTCGTTCCAGTCATTGTGCCCGAAACAGGCGATGCCAAAGCAGGGACCATCTTCTCGTTACAGTCATTGTGTCCGACCGGCAGCGCCACGACAGTGTGCTGCGCAGCGCCACGACAGTATGCTGCGCAGCGCCACGACAGTGTGCTGCGCAGCGCCACGACCAGGTGCTACGAGATCGTGCGCAGCGCCACGACATGGTGCTACGGCATCGCTACGACAGTGTGCGTCACCATTAGCCCATTGTACATTCACGTGCTCGTCTTTTGAGGGGTTCCTTCTTGCCCTCAACTGCGAGAGTATAAAAACAGCTGCCCCGGACGCCAGAGGAGGGCTCCGATTTCTTCCGTTGAGTGAAGTGCTCTCCCGTCTCTCTACTTCGGTCAAACCTGACCGCCAACTCTTTGCGATGTTAAAATAAACAAGTTGTTTCGTTGTTACCTGTCGACTCATGCTTTGCCGGGACCTTCGGATGCTTGCAGTTGTACCCCAGGCCGCCAGGCCAACGCTACCCTTGGGGCTTGCGACCCAGGTACAACCACGGGCGTCAGCGCCGAGTTCCCAACAGATCGTACCAGCAGTCCGATCCAAACAGTGTACAGTATATAGTTCCCGCGTCGAAAGCTTTACAGCATTTTTAGCAGTGAGTTGAAGTGACTTTAAGCACGAAAAATGTTTGAAGGTAACATAATTGTTACATGTTAGTTTTCCTTTGAGATTAGGAATGAATAAAAGGAAATACGAGTCCCTGTCACAGCTATTTGAGGCTGACATCACTGCGACCTGGACCAAATTAGAACGCGAGCTTAGCTTACTGCTCCCATTTCTCGTCTGTTCTTTTTCTTTTCACTTTTTGGCAAATACTGATACAGCGAGGCACTTTGCAATTGAACTATAAATTTTTACAAATATTTCTATCCCTCCTTTCATCCGAGAAGATGAATATTGCCGGCGAGACTTGATCATGCACGAAGCAACGTATTGTGGAATAAATAAATCCCGATCTCAACGAGTTAAGAACGCAAGCATCTGGCATCGTTGCGTGCATTTTGCGTGAGATGAATGCAAGTCGAGATCTCAGAAAAGCTTCTTCTCGCCTGGACGTTAATATCTCTGCATTGTGATAATAGACACCGTGGCCACTCGTCCGTATAACGCAGCTTGCATGCTAATTTAGAGGTAAGCCAGCTACAGCTCGGCGTAAGCTTTGGTTGCGTTCTCCGTGTTGAATTACCAGGCTATTAAAACTCATGTCACGCAAAAGAAGTTTAATACACACACAGAAAAAGGTATCTGTTGTCACTTCGTAATAATAACTAACGTCTGTACGCCATAACCTGGCGTACAGCATCTCTTGAAAAGCGAAGGCGGTATTCATTGGCCATTTCTTATCAAACACTCGATCGTAGCAAAGTACCATAGCTTAAGTGTAGCGGCTAGCCACCGCCCTCCTCGCTTCTCACGTAATCTGTGCTGCCATCTCCAAAATACGTAAAACCGGCCAGCGTGCAGCCTGCCGAGATTTATGCCACAACGAAACGTATGAGACGGGCACTGACACCAAATGTATCGCCATCGATCAACCGGTATCTGAATCGGGGGCTGCCGATTCATTTCCAGAGCGTGTGCCTACTTTGCACGATGTTAGGACTTGCGCGCAACAAAGCAGCCGTGGCGCACGAGTGGCTGGATCGTGCTACTGGCCGTCAAACGATCGAAGGTGAATGCGCGAGTGCAGTTCCGAGAGTGCGAAGCACTGCGCACAATTTTCTGTCGAGTGTTTTCGTTTCATTCTTTCCCTGTTCGGAATGCAGGCGTCAATAAAAAACAAATAAAAAAAAAACACATGACGGAAGAGTAGCAACGGGTTTCGTGATATGACGCGATAGAACGAATTATCATTTAGTGGTGTGATCCACTTTTGTCATTATTTCTCCGTACGTGAGACTCGCCGGAGTGCTAAATTGACGGGGTGTGAGCGCCGGGGTGGATGTGAAAATTTGCGGCAAAGACTAATCACACTGCTTTGTTTATCCATGCCGGTGTCTGCAAGGAACGACTACTGCGCTAACACACGCATGCGAAATCTATTGGGAATGAGAGTGGGTCTCTCGCCGGCGCCAGTGAACGTGCACTTTTTTTCACCCCGTGGCTTGGATTACTTATATCGTGCTCTGTGGCCTGGATTGCGCGCGAGGTGGTAACCAGGCACATGGAACGTATTTGGAACCTCGTATTTGGCACATGGAACCTCGTCATGGCATCGCGCGGCGTCGGTTTGTAAATGCTAACTGCGTCATTACAAGGCTACAATCACGACCAAAATACTCATCATGAAGAGCACATGCTTATGCAGGTTACTACATGAAACACGATTCGAGAAGGATCCTGGTGTAACGTTAAGCAGACGCACCGACGCAGCGTGGAACCAGGGCGAAGATGTGCCAGGAATACTTCCCGCAAATTTTTTTTTTTTTTACGCCACTCCTTCTGCGGGGCTGCGAAGCAGTAAAGAGGGCTTCTTCGTGGGCGTTGCTTTCCTGATCCTATGCCTGCCTACGAGACTGCTCCGGCCCCAAGTCAATATTTGCTGCATGGCGCAAAGATGGAATGAAACTTTCGGAAAGGTCTGAGAGCAGGGTGAGGTATAGAGTACGCAGCACTAGTCGTTGTCATGCTGGAGTAGCCAAAGCATGTCACACTGTGTTCTACAGCACGTCGACTTGCACTACCGTTCCTCGCCTTCTGCTTTCCAACCAAGCTCATTCGCTTGGCCATAGTCTTTTGATGCTGTGGAGTTCAAAATGCGATTGTGTATCGTTGGTGATATGCTGGAGGGACATGGTGGCCGTGATATTGAGGGATGATAGACTGCTTATACGTGTACCAAAGGGTAAGCGCGTGGATCAGTGTGCATGCGTGGGACCTTCCTTTCTCGCATTCTATTTTAATTTCTCAAAATTCCTGGCTACCAGCCAAGTGTTTGAATTTGTTCAACTCTGGACTCCAACTCAGCTGCAATTCTCTTGGACGCCAGCCTGGTACGTTGCTCAGTCTTCCGCGACCCTCCATTTGTCGATATCTCCGGCTACATCGGCGTCTATCTCCATTATGCTTAGTCCGCACTGAACCTTTACGTCTTGTTTTGTACTTTTGCCAGTCACTGCATCCACCCAGGCTTTCAGGGCTTTTGAGATACTCTTCATTGGTGGGCACAGGTAAAAATGACTGTCTGTGCTTGCCACCGACTAAACAGCCCTCCGTGATTGCGAGGTGGATCATAGTTTTGGGAGGTAACACGACGCGAATTTCACAGCTTTCTAGCTACAGCCAAGCCTGGTTTCTCGCTCTAGGCACGCTGCATCGAAGCGGTTGCTTATGTATCGCTGTTCTCGCGCTACCCACCGAAGACACTCCCGCGAGACGAAACGAGCGCTCGCTTTCTGGGCGCGGCACGGTTGTCGAGGCTAGCCCCTCGTACATCGCTTATTCGTGCAGCTTTAATTGCGATTGAAGTTGGAGGCCCAGCTGACTTTGTTTTGCTTCAGTGTTCCGTCTCGCCTTGCAGGATCACGTGACTGAACGTGTGTGACCCAGCTACAAAGTTGCTCTCGAGCGTTGTTTACGTGGTAGAGGGAGCTGTAAAAAACAGAAACGAAAGCTTTAAACGAGGGCGAGAAGAAGAGTGAGAGTGAGAGAGAGATAGAACGACTTCGTGCGGCCGTCTCACTTTCGCAGCCGGACCCCCAGGGGTCTCTGCATGCGGCCCGCTGCCGCCGATGCCGAGGCGAGGCGCGGCGCGCATCGCGACCGTAATCGACAACAAATGAAGCGGCGCGTACACACGAGTCGGCCGGGAACAAGAAGCCACCGCCTTCCGCCGGCAAAACAATAAAGAAAACAACAACAACAAAACGAAGGAAAAGTCGATTCGAGGCGTGTGTTGGGCACCGAGCTATACAGCGCAGCACGTGCATTGCCGTGGTGCCTCCTCTGAGGCGACCAGCGGCAGCCGAAGGGCGGGAAGCCCCCACCGCCGCCGTCGGCTCTGCAGCTAGACACTATCGATCTCGGCCGCCCCGCGATCTTCGGCAACCAGGGTCCGACGAAGTCAAGGAGGTGGAGAGGGGCCGGGCGGCGGGGAGAAATATGAAGGCGGCAGGCCGGGTGCTTCCGCCCTCCCCATTTGCCAGCACGCCACGGTGGCTACGAGTGAGAGCGGGGCCCCAGAAAGGCGCTCTCTCCCGATCGCTCCGGCTTTCGGCGGAGAAGCCAGCCTTCCAGAAAGGAACCTGTCGGTCGACCGTAATTATATAGGAGGCGCCCGCGGCGGGTAAAAGGAGCAACGGAGCTTTGTCAGCCGGCTTCCCGTTACCGAGGTTTTTACACCTGGTCAGGCACTCTGAGTGCGCACGGTGAAGGTTATCGCTTTGGCTGAGGCAGCTTTTGTTTTAACAATATTACCCACCCAATAGTGGCTGTTTGTGCGCGCTAAGTTATAATTTGGATGTTTCGCAGTCAGCATCAATTTTTGCAGCACACTATTTTTTCTTCTTCGTGTTACAAGAGGAAACGCACACTCGAGGCATACCGTTCAAAGAATAAGATCACCTTTGTGCAGCACGCTATTTTAACGCTCCTCATACGTACAGTGGATGTCTTAAACTTAAGCAAAACGAGTAATTATTGTGGATAATTAATGTGATATTTCGAGGGCACCAAAAGTAAGAGCACTGATTCCCGCAAGTCCTGTAGATTGCAGTTCTCAAATAACAAATCTGACTCGTCAGTTTGTAAAGGCTCTGCTTTGGTACGCGAAAAGTTGGTCACAACGTTCAAGGACAAATGGTTAAATTGGCGCACGACCTTCACTTGTGCCTATGGCCAGAAGGGCACGACCTTCAAGAGCTGCCCATGGCGTCGCGGCGTATGGAACATACTGAGCGAGACTACCTTATCGCTGTTTATGTAAATCAGTTCATTATATTCGAGAACCTAAGGAACGCTCACACACCAAATTTTAGCGCAGGCATTAACATTCACGCTATCGCGCTCTTGCAACATTCGTAATTGTTGGTAAGATAAAACTTCAGCAAATCATGGTGCAGGACATTTTATTAGCGAAAGCAGGTGGTAAATGGCAAAGAGGACTTACGAACGGGAAAGCTTTTGTGAATATGGTCTCTCGGTTTTCCTCCACGCAAAAGGAGAAGGCCAGAGAATCACGCCGAAGCATGGCTTCAGCAGAGGTGGATTCGTCCAGCCGAAGGAACTGCGCCAATACGCCCTGAGATGATAGAAGGCTGAGAGGCCGATCTATCGCAGCCGATGAGCTCCATACTTTAACAACGACGGCGATGATGACGACAGCAACAACTACAACAACAACGAAGGCGTTGTCTGCGCTCGTGATGTGTGTCAGTGCTTCCCTCCACGACCGCTTGGCGCTTGCGCGGCCTATCCGGGCACCACGGCTGTTGAGCTTCGCGCTAAGCAAAGCTCACCGGCCAGCGGTCGGTACACCAGTAGCGCTGCAGCGGCGTCACGCCGTCGTCATAAAATCTGTGACAGAGCCAGGCACGTCGCCGGCGGGTAAAACGCGCCTGAGCTGCATTCCCTCCTCCCCAAAACACCCCCCGCTGTCGCCTGCCCAAATACCTGCTTGCCGGTGTACAACCTTCTCCCCAGTACTCAGCAGGGTGGGGATGCAGGGGAAGTCGGGGACACAAAACGTGATCTGCATTGTCTAGCTCCCTCAAATTTCCCTTCCCCTACCGCACCCCCGTTACTTTCTCTTCCTTTCTCTTCCTCTTTTCTTTTTTTCTTTGCTTTTGCTTGGTGTCGCTGAAATGATCGCACCCGATGCAGTTTTCGCTTTCTACTTTTTTATTTTCCGAGTGTTCCTGCTCATTTTGGGCCTCACCGCCATCTCTCTCTCTCTCTTTCTCTCTCTCTCGGGAAGCGGTCTTCCTCTTCTTCCTTCTTTAATGGGGCGCGGGAAATAGGCGAGGAATCGTGAGCGCCGTTCGGCAATCGATACCCTCGAGTCGCTCCTGATGGCATTGCCCTGTGCTTAAGGAATCGTGTTTATATCCTGTCACGGCAATAAGGCAATATTTCAGGCAAGGCGGGGATCATACAGACGTAAAGAACCTAACTTGATAAGAAAAATGAAAAGGTCGAAGACAATGAACAATCGACTCATAAAAATGACTTTGCTGGTGGTGATGAGGAACAATTTTTATTACAAAACAAGTCAAATGAAACTAAGTGAAATATTTATTGACATCACCTGTATGCTTGGTGTAGTAGACAAAAAGCTTTTATACAGGCTCGACTAGAGGTCTCCTACACCCCAAAATCCAAATACTGTTGCGTTTCGCCTGCGACACGTGGTTTTGCCGGCGCGACTGCGGCGGGGCGGCAGACATTTTGGCCCGATCGTCGTCGCCGCAACACTCATCGCCAGGTGTTTCCAGGCGCGACTGCGGCGATGCGACCGCCTAGGGATCATCCTCGCATTCCAGTCATTGTGCCCGAAACAGGCGATGCCAAAGCAGGGATCTCATTCCAGTTATTGGGCCCGAAACAGGCGATGCCAAAGCAGGGATCTCGTTCCAGTCATTGTGCCCGAAACAGGCGATGCCAAAGCAGGGATCTCATTCCAGTTATTGGGCCCGAAACAGGCGATGCCAAAGCAGGGATCTCGTTCCAGTCATTGTGCCCGAAACAGGCGATGCCAAAGCAGGGACCATCCTCTCATTACAGTCATTGTGTCCGACCGGCAGCGCCACGACAGGGTGCTACGAGATCGTGCTCGACATGGTGCTACGGCATCGCTACGACAGTGTGCGTCACCATTAGCCCATTGTACATTCACGTGCTCGTCTTTTGAGGGGTTCCTTCTTGCCCTCAACTGCGAGAGTATAAAAACAGCTGCCCCCGGACGCCAAAAGGAGGGCTCCGATTTCTTCTGTTGAGTGAAGTGCTCTCCCGTCTCTCTACTTCGGTCAACCTGACCGCCAACTCTTTGCGATGTTAAAATAAACAAGTTGTTTCGTTGTTACCAGTCGACTCATGCTTTGCCGGGACCTTCGGATGCTTCCAGTTGTACCCCAGGCCGCCAGGCCAACGCTACCCTTGGGGCTTGCGACCCAGGTACAACCACGGGCGTCAGCGCCGAGCTCCCAACAGATCGTACCAGCGGTCCGATCCCAAACATCTGGTTGGCAGCGGTGAGATCGCCTCCGACTTCAAACAACTGTCTGCCAGCGGTGAGATCGCGACAACGGAGGCCAGCAGCGAAGAGATGCAGTTGACGGTATGCTGAGCAGCTCAACGACGATCCGGGAGCAGTGCAACGAGCCCTGTGTGACGACTGGTTGCCTGCAGCGGAACGACTGCGCGGAATTCCTGCCTGCGAGGTTTGGTGAGTGCGGGACTTTCTTCTTCTGAGCTTTGCCAGGCTTTTTGTTAGTGTTAGAAACAGAGCTGGTAATTGTGGTTGTCGTTGCTGCCGGGTTAGTTTGCGGCAAGACAATAGTAAGCAGTAGAGAAAGCAGCATTCAGAGCAGCCATGGATTTGAAGTCGTTGCGCAAACCGAAATTGTTGGAGCTTGCAAGAGAGTTGGGTCTGGATGTCTCAGACAAACTAAGAAAACCTGAACTGCTAAAGGCTATTCTTGAGTTAGAGGCTGAGGATGACGAGCTGTCGGAATGCCTTGAGACTATTGAGGAGAGGTCAAAAAGACAGGAGCGCGAACTTAAAGAGCAAAAAGAGAAACAGGAGCGCGAACTTAAAGAGCAAAAAGAGAAACAGGAGCGCGAACTTAAAGAGCAAAAAGAGAAACAGGAGCGCGAACTTAAAGAGCAGAAAGAAAAAGAAGAGCGTGACCGTCAACACGCTTTGGAAATGAAGCGTCTTGAGGTAGAGATGGAACGCGCTCGTAATGGAAGTCAGGCACACGGTGCAGGAGAACGCGTATTGTTCAAAATGACTGACCTGATGCGGCCGTTTAAGCTTGGAGAGGACATTGGTTTGTTCCTGGTTAACTTTGAGCGAACGTGCGAGAAGCAGGGGTTCTCTCGGGAAACGTGGCCACAGCGCTTGCTCACTTTGTTACCCGGCGAGGCGGCCGACGTAGTCGCTCGCTTGGATAGAGAGGAGGCAGAGGATTTCGACACAGTGAAATCGAGTCTTCTAAAAAAGTACCGGCTGTCTGCGGAGGCGTTCCGTCGGAAGTTTCGGGAAAATGAGAAAGGCAGAAGTGAGTCATATACAGAGTTTGCGTATAGGCTTATGTCGAACATGCAGGAGTGGCTCAAAGAAGAGAAAGCGTTTGGTGACCACGATAAAGTTCTGCAGTGCTTCGGGCTAGAACAGTTTTATAGTCGGTTACCGGAGAACGTGCGATACTGGGTCTTGGATAGGCCAGACGTTTGTACGGTGGCTAAAGCCGCTGAGCTAGCCGAGGAGTTTGTGACGCGTCGGGCTCGCGGAGCTAAGGACGGTCAAAAGGGTGAATTTGGCTCGAAGTTTGAGAGGCCGAAGTTCACACCCATGAGAGCAAAGGGGAACACGCGTAGTGCGGATGCGAGTGGAAGCAGTGCGACCGAACCTAAGGAGACGGCGGCAGCCGAAGCCGAACGCAGAAAGCGGTTCGAGATGAGGCGTGCGGGCGTTTGTTATACGTGCCAGAAGCCGGGTCACTTTTCGGCGCAGTGTCCGGAAACAACACCAAAAGTTGTGTTTTTTTCATTAGGCAGCACTGACGAGAACATGAAGCTTCTCGAGCCTTACATGCGAGACCTCCTCGTGAACGGGAAAGAGTGCCGAGTGCTTCGCGATTCCGCAGCTACGATGGATATAGTTCACCCGTCTTACGTAGAACCCCATATGTTCACGGGCGAGTGCGCATGGATCAAGCAAGCCGTGGAAGCTCATAGCGTGTGTCTGCCAGTAGCAAAGGTGCTTATTGAAGGACCTTTCGGAGCGCTTGAGACAGAGGCGGCAGTGTCATCTATGCTGCCACCCCAGTACCCGTACCTATTTTCAAACAGGTCCGATCACCTCCTGCGCGAGAAGGGGCTTTTGTTTGGTGAAGCTAGTGTTCAGGCCTTAACCAGATCGAAGGTTCGGGAGCTCGCTGGAAAGGCGGTAGTTGCGGGGCCGACGTTATCAAACAACGAAAAAGGGTCAGAGGCGCAGCAAGCTGATATTCCGAGCACGCCCGAACTGAATAAACTTGAGTCTGTAACGTTAAAGGCGCCAGATACTGGAGAGGAAACGCCCGACGCGGGAAAGTTAGAAGAGCTATCTACTGATTTGCTCATCGCGCCTACGTCAGACGGACTTGATAGGTTGCTAAAAGTCAGCCGGACGGCTTTGATAGCCGAGCAAAAAAAGGATGGCAGCCTGGAAAACGTGCGCTGCAATGTCAAAGAAGGTATCGCCAGGAAAACTGCGCGTTTTGTGGAAAGGGGTGGAGTCCTGTACCGGAAGTATCTAGACCGCAGAGGAGTGGAGTTCGATCAGCTGGTCGTGCCTCAATGCTATCGTCAGGATCTGTTGCGCTTGTCACATGGGGGTTCGTGGTCCGGACACCTAGGAGTTAAGAAAACTAAGGACCGTCTCTTGCAAGAGTACTATTGGCCAGGGTGTTTTCGGGACGCAGACCATTTCGTGAGGACATGTGACACTTGTCTGCGGGTGGGCAAACCAGGGGACAAATCGAGGGCGCCGTTGAAATTGGTACCTATCATTACGGAGCCTTTTAGACGGCTCGTTATTGATACTGTGGGACCTCTGCCGGTAACAGCCACAGGGTACAGACACATTTTGACTGTGATCTGCCCAGCGACAAAGTTCCCTGAAGCAGTGCCGCTTAAAGAACTCAGCTCAGTGGAGATAGTCAATGCTCTACTGTCCATATTTGCGCGAGTTGGTTTTCCTGCAGAAATTCAATCAGATCAGGGCACAGTGTTTACTAGCGCTTTGACGACAACTTTTCTCGAAAGGTGTGGGGTAAAGCTGTTACACAGCTCAGTGTACCACCCACAGTCGAATTCCGTTGAGAAGCTCCACTCCGTCATGAAGCGCGTGTTGAGAGCCTTGTGTTTTGAACATCAAACTGACTGGGAGCTGTGTCTGCCTGGGGTGATGTTTGCTTTAAGGACCGCGCCGCATGCGGCTACGGGGTTTTCGCCAGCTGAACTGGTGTACGGTCGCTCGCTTCGATCTCCGCTTCGCATGCTTCGAGAATCATGGGAAGGTAGGGGCGACGACCCAGTCGTGGTGGAGTACGTACTTAAGCTCCTCGAACGCTTAAGAAGGGCACAGGAGTTGTCAGGTGAAGCAATGACAAAGGCCCAGCAGCGGGCCAAGGTTTATTATGATCGGACAGCCAGGGCCCGTCGTTTTGAGGTTGGCGATGAGGTCATGATATTGCGCACATCGCTAAACAACAAACTAGACGTGCAGTGGGAGGGCCCAGCGCGAATTGTTCAGAAACTGTCGGACGTTAACTACGTGGTAAGTCTGCCAGGAAAGCGGAAAGCACAGCAAGTTTACCACTGTAATCTGCTCAAACCTTATAGACAACGGGAAGCAGTGGTGTGCATGATGATAAACGTTCCTGAAGAGCTTCCAGTCGAGCTTCCGGGACTAGGCTCAGTGACGAACAGGGAAGACACCGGTCAAGTCATTGGTGACCTTATCAGTAAAGCACCGCTGTCGCCTGAGC
Organism: Dermacentor variabilis; assembly: GCF_050947875.1. Classification (NCBI taxonomy): domain Eukaryota; kingdom Metazoa; phylum Arthropoda; class Arachnida; order Ixodida; family Ixodidae; genus Dermacentor; species Dermacentor variabilis. Next base: position 138,316,005 of record NC_134572.1, read on the forward strand.
AGAAAACCGAACTACACCAGCTATTACAAGAGTTTCAAGGTCTGTTCTCTGAGAGGCCTGGTAGGACTTCTGTACTTACTCATGATATAGAACTTACCTCCCCAGAGCCAGTACGATCCAAGGCGTATCGGGTGTCACCCCGCCAGAGCGATATTATGGAGGCTGAGGTAAAGAAAATGCTACAGCTCGGTGTTATTGAGGCAGGTGAGAGTGATTATACCTCCCCTTTGATTTTAGTTGAGGTACCGGGCAAGGAACCTCGTCCTTGCGTCGACTACCGCAGGCTTAATTCCATCACTAAGGATCAAATTTATCCGATCCCTAACATCGAGGAGCGCCTTGAGAAAGTTAGTAGCGCTCAGTTTATTTCCACCCTAGATCTTGTCAGGGGTTATTGGCAGGTTCCACTTACAGAAGAGGCTAGTAGGTATGCGGCGTTCATTTCACCAATGGGAACATTCCGTCCTAAAGTGTTGAGTTTTGGTTTGAAGAACGCGCCATACTGTTTTTCAAGCCTCATGGATAAAGTGTTGCGGGGACAGCAAGAATTCGCTTTACCGTATCTAGACGACGTAGCGATATTCTCCGCATCCTGGTCTGAGCATATGACACACTTGCGGGCAGTGCTAACCCGCCTGCGCGAAGCGGGCTTGACAGTAAAGGCTCCTAAGTGCCAGTTAGCACAGGCCGAGGTTGTCTACCTCGGTCACGTGATTGGTCAGGGTCGTCGCCGCCCCTCTGAAATAAAAGTGGCCGCTGTGCGAGACTTTCCGCAACCGCGCACCAAGACCGATATTCGGTCGTTCTTAGGTGTCGCCGGCTACTATCAGAGGTACATCCCTAGGTACTCTGATATCGCGGCTCCCCTGACGGATGCTCTAAGAAAGACAGAGCCTCAAACAGTCGTCTGGGACGAGACCAAGGAAAGAGCTTTTAGCGCCCTAAAGAGTGCCCTAACAAGCCAGCCTGTGCTACGATCGCCAGACTATACAAAAGGGTTCATTGTTCAGTGCGATGCTAGTGAGCGAGGCATGGGCGTTGTACTGTGCCAACGGGAAAATGGAGAAGTAGAACACCCCGTCCTGTATGCTAGTCGTAAGCTGACCAGTCGTGAGCAGGCGTATAGCGCCACCGAGAAAGAGTGTGCATGTCTCGTGTGGGCCGTTCAGAAATTGTCATGCTATCTAGCCGGCTCGAGGTTTATCATTGAGACGGATCACTGCCCTCTCCAATGGCTGCAGACCATCTCTCCCAAAAATGGCCGCCTCCTGCGCTGGAGCCTCGCTTTACAACAATATTCCTTTGAGGTGCGTTACAAAAAGGGGAGTCTCAACGGTAACGCCGATGGCTTAAGTCGAAGCCCCTAACGTAGGAATCAGCCTCAAAATTGTTTGTTACTGATGTTTTTCTTCCTGAGGCAGGATTTTTTTTTAACATATTGCTTTTGTTTAGTGTTTCAAAGTGATGATATGCTTTCTAGTGCAATTTTTCAATTTGTGGACGCGTTCTGAGTGATGCTAGACTACTGTAAGGAACTAGGCAGTGGTATAAAAAGGGGAAAGAGCCTGGCAGGGCTTAGTGAGGGTTGTGCCGTGCTTGCTGACTGAGCGGTTGAGTTTCAGCGTAGTTCTAACGCTTGCCGGGAACGAGAACAAAAATGTGAACTCTCCCGAAGTCACTTTGCAGTGTCCCGTGCGAACCTGAACGAGAGAACGAGGCCTTCTCTGTGCGCTGCGCTCAAGAAACGTCAAGGGACGCCCGACTTCGGTTATGAGCATCATCGAGCGACATCCCTCCGGACAGCGGATGCAGTCCCCTGTCCATCGGGATCTCCTTCCCCCGGCGGGGCGGTCTGTTGCGTTTCGCCTGCGACACGTGGTTTTGCCGGCGCGACTGCGGCGGGGCGGCAGACATTTTGGCCCGATCGTCGTCGCCGCAACACTCATCGCCAGGTGTTTCCAGGCGCGACTGCGGCGATGCGACCGCCTAGGGATCATCCTCGCATTCCAGTCATTGTGCCCGAAACAGGCGATGCCAAAGCAGGGATCTCATTCCAGTTATTGGGCCCGAAACAGGCGATGCCAAAGCAGGGATCTCGTTCCAGTCATTGTGCCCGAAACAGGCGATGCCAAAGCAGGGATCTCATTCCAGTTATTGGGCCCGAAACAGGCGATGCCAAAGCAGGGATCTCGTTCCAGTCATTGTGCCCGAAACAGGCGATGCCAAAGCAGGGACCATCCTCTCATTACAGTCATTGTGTCCGACCGGCAGCGCCACGACAGGGTGCTACGAGATCGTGCTCGACATGGTGCTACGGCATCGCTACGACAGTGTGCGTCACCATTAGCCCATTGTACATTCACGTGCTCGTCTTTTGAGGGGTTCCTTCTTGCCCTCAACTGCGAGAGTATAAAAACAGCTGCCCCCGGACGCCAAAAGGAGGGCTCCGATTTCTTCTGTTGAGTGAAGTGCTCTCCCGTCTCTCTACTTCGGTCAACCTGACCGCCAACTCTTTGCGATGTTAAAATAAACAAGTTGTTTCGTTGTTACCAGTCGACTCATGCTTTGCCGGGACCTTCGGATGCTTCCAGTTGTACCCCAGGCCGCCAGGCCAACGCTACCCTTGGGGCTTGCGACCCAGGTACAACCACGGGCGTCAGCGCCGAGCTCCCAACAGATCGTACCAGCGGTCCGATCCCAAACATCTGGTTGGCAGCGGTGAGATCGCCTCCGACTTCAAACAATACAGACACTTGGGTTTCGGTCTACATGAGATACATTTTCGAACGTACACGTGACAGTGGGCAGTATTTCTGCAAAAGCGGTACAAACGGAAGAATACAAGAATAATAACAGCATTAATAGGCATTTAATAAAGTAAACAAACAAATCATAGAATAAATGATGCATGATACGACTTTAAATAACAACGTAAGCTCGTCAATCATTGCACGGATTTTCTAGTAGGCTGAGCAAACAGTAAAATAATATTTAATAGGCACAGGTCACTCTCATCTGAGGTTGCATCCATTGGTGAGCAGTGTATGTGTCTTTAGTATGTTGCTTGTGTTTCAAGATGGACAACTGTATTAAGAATGTGTTCTACTTTGAATTATAGCGTCTGAGAAATGTAGTGTTATACAATTTTGAATTTTGGTGTTGCCAAGTGCCCTCAGAGTATCTGGAGTGTGGTCATGCTGTGGAAGATAAACAGTGTTTGGAACTGCTCGGTTATGAAGAGGACTCATACAATTTAGGTTACAAAACGTTGTCGTGCTCCATAGCGTGCAGTAGCTAGTGACAGAAAAAAAAACTGTGAAATATATAAATTATTTTTTCGTGTACTGCGGCATGAAGTAGCGAAATCTTGAAAGTATACCAATGACCTTTGAAAGCTTGCCAACCATCATGTCAGTATGAGTGTTCCAAGAAAGGTTTTTGCAGATTAATCCGAGAGATTTTACCGTGGTAACTTTCTGAATTCGTAACGATCCAATCATTAGATGAAGATTCGGAGTGTAATTAAGCTTGTTACGGGCTCTAAAAAGTATAGCTTTAGTTTTATTTGTATTCATTCTCAATGAGTTTGCAGCAGACCAATCGTTAGGTACGAGCAGTGACCCTAGGTTCTTCCCTGAGGTGCACCTGTAGATATGGATTTAAGATTTGAGTCTTCGCCATCCATGCTCATTAGCTGAAAGGGAAAATTAAGATATGGTATCAATAATTTTTTAAGAACGTGCCTCTGAATTCGTAAAATAAAGCTTAGCCAGTAGTTTTCTGTGATTCAAGCAATGAAAGGCTTTTGAAAAAAAAAATATATGAAAATGCCTAGAGTGAATTGCTTTTATTCAGTGGAATTTGGTTTGAATTTCTTTTGGGATAGGGTGACTATCTCGATGGTATACTTCTTCGAAAGCCATGCTAGCTCGAATTTATTAGGCTGTTCTCATCACAAAACTGCTACACGCGCAAATAAAATCTTCTCTAAGCATTTAGAAAACACCGGCAGGATCGATATATTACGACAATTACCCAAGTTTTCGGGGTGTCCTTGCTTAAAAAACACCGGCAACTTTAGCTAACTGCCTGCGCTTAGGGATATACTCCTTGTGCCACGAAACAATTTAATACATGCTCAAGGAATGAGACAAATGGCTCAAGGAATGGGATTTAATATATGCTCTAGGAATAGGAAGGAATGGGACAAATAAGATCATGACATATTTTCTGCTCTGAAGTTTAATGAAGTACCAAAGCGCCAAACAGACGACACAAGAAGAGACACGGACGAGCGCTCGTCCGTGTCTCTTCTTGTGTCGTCTGTTTGGCGCTTTGGTCTCTTCTTGTGTCGTCTGTTTGGCGCTTTGGTACTTCAGTAACATGCATTAACTAGCCCAACAAAAAGTTCTGCTGAAGTTTAAAACTGCGTGTATAAATTTAAGAGGGGACTTTCACTATTTGTCGTATTGAGGATAATAGGTAAGATGGAGGGCGATGGGAGCATAACAAGTGCAACGTGAGTTTTCTCGGATTAGAGGGGACACGGTGGATTCATAGGCGACGGTATGGAGGAAACCGAGGACGCAGATTTCATGAACTTGGGGTTGAATAAACTCGTACGTCGACATTGACATTCTAGATTTGTCAATTGTCACGAAGGGTCTTCCACCCAATTATGACATTTCGGCAGTCTAACGTATACTGGAGAAAGATATTCCACTCATCCGTGGCATGAGCGAAAAATGAATGCTTTAAGACGATCACCTGTACCAAAAACTTAGCGCTTCCTCAATGTTGTGAACAGAGATTTTATTGTTTATCTCCTTAGTAGTTCTATGCGTATTTTTGCTCCTGCGATCGTTGCGCTTACATGTGAACGGCCTGGGAAGACGGGTGCCTGCGATATTACGCAAGACTGCCAGTACACGGTGTGTCATTTGCAACAAGCCGAGGCAATTCGAAAACAGTTGTTAGTGACCTTTTCAAATGAGCAATTTTGTACGCATGCAACGCGTATTCCCATGCTTCTGCAGCGAACGTGCGAATTCATCTTTCTGCAGGTGTTCCTTCTACTAACGAGAGAAACAAAAATGTGTCACATCAAGTATAACTGCCGGTCATATAATACACGGTAGCCAAGCCATTCCAGTCAAAGAAAACCTGAAGCTCAAGGACTGATGCACAAACTGTGTAAAGCTTCAATGCGACGCCACGCAGTGCTTTGGTATCACTTGCACTTCGACTTGGCGTGGTAAAATCTAATTTGCCCCTTCTTGAACGCATAGTTTCGATCCGACGGTGGGGAATGAGTCACACAGCTGCCTCGGCGGCGCACGCAAACCCAGGTGCCCTGTCCAGTTCGCATACTGTCCGTTAACGCCGTTGCCCAGCTATGAGACGCATCAAACGCGCGCGGGACTGTTGTGCACGAAGTGAGCCACAAACATAAACCGGCCGTGAACCGTAAACGCCCCCCTTCGCCCGCGCCGTCGTACTCGGGAACATCGGCTACCGTGGCATCGAACACCTGCCGCGGCCCCGTCTCTGCTGTCGTGGAGCTTGTGCTTTGCCCCGGATGATGTCATCACCGCGCAAGCGCCAGGACGGCGCTCCGAGGAGGGAACGTTCGAATGGGAGAAGGTTTGTGTACGACAGCTGCAACGAGTGTTTAGGCAGCGCAGTATCTCGAATTTCGGAGAAAACACCCGAAAGGTCCTTAGTGATCGCGCGAACACTCTTTCTCAGGTGCACCAGACGGCGGATCTCGGTGCGATGCCTTTGCGCAAAGCTGTGCAACATGACGTCACGAAGACGTGGCACGGCGCCGCCATCTGAGTTGGTGTATAAGAATGAAATCGCTGAAGCTGTCACGTGACGGCTGTAGTAGGGTTTGTTGGCGCGCTTAGCGTAGTTCGATTGCTTATGTCAGCGATACGGTAAAAGAAATGCTGGCATTTTTCTGACTTTCGGCCAAACACGGGGCGCTATAATATAAAGCTACTCCAAAGTTTTCTATTCCATTTATGCAACCAGACCTCCACTATTGGACAAAAACATTTCGGACCACCCCTTCTTCGCCTGTCTGTCACGCGATGTCACGAAAACCGCGATAGGACCCCCATGTGATATGACGTCTGCACACTGATTATGCATGATTTTATCAAACTAAAGAAAAATCATGATTTGTGCTTCGACGCCTTCTTCGCCATTTGCCCTATGCTCTCGGTCAAACGTTTTCGGGCTGCACCCACTTCGCTTGTCTGTCACGCGACGTTACAAAACAGGGAAAACTCAACTCGTCAAAGTAACGTGTACGCATTAAACGTGCGTTAATATGCCGAACAACACAGCAATTTTTCTCTGAATAACCGGTGGCAGCACCGTTTCGAAAGGAATAGAAGATGGCTGCCCGCCAATTGCTCTGGTACCGGCTACTTGGAGCTGTCGGGGAGAGTGGATTTATTTGCATATAATAAAAATTTTTGCGTGGCAGTATAACGTTGTGGAGCTCTTTCGACACGTATACCACATCGCTCTGCCAACTATTATTTGCCGAGGATCCGTTCTTGCGGCATTTTTGACCTTCCTTTGAACGCCGCCGCGATTTTCGATCAGCCACCGGTTCGATGGCAAACGCCGGCACCACTCTGTTCATTCAATTATATACTGTAACTGTGCTGGGTGGGCTCCATCGAAACGTTCTCCACTTGAGCGTGCTCCTCGCCTCTTGTGAGCCAATTAGATAAGAAAATCTGCTCAATGTAGGCAATGCTATTCGCTTTGAAAGCAAAAAAAAAAAGTGATCTCGTATAAAGGATGACCGCGTTTGATTGGAGGAGGAAAGAGAAAAGAAGAAGGCAGGGAGGTTAACCAGAATAACGTCCGGTTGGCTACCCTACACCGGGGGAATGGGAAAGGGGAAAGCAAAGATCACAGGGAGAGAGAGGAGGGAAGGAAAGAAGGAAATTGTGGCAAGTTCGCTGACGCGTGCGGTTTTACAGAAATTGCCTTAATAGTCACAGGTGGTCGCACAAACCCGTCGTCCTTAAGAAACACAAAAGTGCCTTCACCGCTTTATGGGCCGACGGGCGATGGGGGCGTTTGATTGGACTTTCAAACAACGCTGCGGGTTAACGCCCGATGCTTGCGTCGGTGGTTACGTGAATTTAAGGTCAGGAGATTGGAATAAAAGCAGATTGGAATAGTTTTACGTTATGGGGCCCCTGATACGTTTCAGGCTAGTGAAATATGACGTTTACTAAAAAAAATAAAATAAAATTGGTTGAATAATCGCGCTGGAACGGCCTCCAACTTAATCATTAAACTTGATGGAAACTAGCGCGAAAAGTGTTGAATATAGGAGGACCGGAAGGACAGATCCTTGGAGCAACTTATTTCTTTGTTTATTTAATTATTTTTTTACCTACTTAGTATTGCCCCCGAGCCACAATATTACGCAGGGGAGTAGGCAACAAACGTACACGATCATAAACAAATAGCAAAGATAGCCATTACAAAAGCAAAATACACATGACCGATTACTAAATAAAAGTTGAATACAAGCAAATACTGTTTATATGGAGTGTAATCCAAGGAATTTTTAAAGTATAGTGATTGTATTGCAAAGACCATATGCGTGTTTATTTATTTTTATCTATGAATCGGCCATCTCAGAAGTGACGGATATATATTGTGCTAGTGAACAAGTTCTCTCTGCGCCTTAACTGCAGTTTTGAAGCGCCGGTTTAAAGCGCGCGCAGTACATTTTTTTACTTCGGTGGGCTTGCCGCTAGGCAATGCTTTGCTCTTTCTCTTCTCCAAGGGTGCCTTGATGCGCGAGGAGAGCGCGCGCATCAAGGTAACCTAAATGGGGGGAGGGGGGACAGCATTGTATTGAACCGGAGTTGAACCAAAAAGCGAAAAGGAAACGTTATGGAAGGAACCCTAAAAGGGGGGGGGGCAGCATTGTATTGAACCGGAATTGAACGAAAAAGCGAAAAGGAAACGTTATGGTGGCTGAGTCGCAAATGAACCAGAACGTTTCATTTTTTTTTTCACGCCGGAGTAAAACTGAAAGGAAAAATTAACGACTTTCGCTGCACGTTGGCCACCTTTTCCAGAACTGCTCATCCATGCAATGCCTGCGCTTGTGGCTCAGTCATACTACTTCAATTGTGGATGCACGCCATCTCCCGTGATTTAATGTATCAGCACCGTTAGTGCGGTTTTCAGCGTATCGCATCGGGGGCAGACTAGTTGTTGCATTAACGCATCAATGTTTGCATCGCATCCGACGCACGGACTCACCAGGCTATGACGCGTGCAACGTGACTGACACGGTGGAGCACATGTAGATTTTTCTTGTCCGCAGTATGACTGTGAACGACAGGCATTCATTTCTTCGTTAGCGTCATTACGAAGAGGATGTGCAGTGACAAAACAATTAGTGGGCCCTTGGCCGGACTTATAATAAACGAAGCGGTCCATCAAGGCTGTCTTAAAATATTTTGTTAACAAATGCCTATACCCAAGGCTGTGAGCGGGCCCTTCGAATACGAAAGTGTATGTAATCGCATCCTAATTCCTGTCTGCACTGTGGCTCCTCAGTCTCCTATTTTTCTCCTCTTCGCTTTCCGCACGAGCAGAGTTGTAGAGCAGAGGACTCTGCCTTTCCGCAGTATATTCTCTCTCCCCTTCTCTCCCTCCCTCTCTCTCTCTCGTTCCCTCAACAAAGCCTCGCTTCACAGAGACTCCAGCATTAGTGCTGGACCTGGGTAATTTTCTTGTAAGTATAACCCGGCCACAAAAGTTGCGAACCAAAGTTTCCGAAAACGTTCAATTCCCGAGCAGCCTGTAGTAGTAGCCGACAAAGCTGTATTCGACACTGTTGTTAGCATATCTTATTCGAGGCCCGAAATGCAAATATCAGACTGCGTTGTGAGGTTGCGGAAATATTCAGTTTTTTCCTCAGATTTCGTGCCCCGCAATATTTCGTCGTCGAGCGTACGTGCGGCTTCCAGTACAGCGCCGATGTTTTTCACAAAAATTTGCCGTTTTCCGGTAATTATTATTCGGATAGGCAAATCAGCTTGAACCGGTTCGAACGGCTTTTAACCGTAAATTTTTCGCTCCGGAGTTGAAGCGGAGCTGAACCGTTTCCGGTGAGCTGAAGCGAAAACTTAAATAAAAAAAAAACAAATTCGGTTCCGTCTTTGGGCGTGGGTGAAGGTAAGTGAGGTAGTGCGTGAGTGAGTCTCACGCACTACCTCACTTGAGTGAGTCTCGCGTGAGTGAGTCTCGCGCCCTCACGCCCTCACGCGTGAGTCTTCGCGTGCGGGCGTACGCGTTCTGTCTCGCCGGCGGCAAAGGCGGCCCCCTGTGACCTGACGTCTGCGCAACGTCATCTTTAATGTCGACCGCCAGCCAACGGTCTTCAAGTCAGCATCAAACGCATGACTACTGGCAGCTGCTGGATCAAGAAACGATTCGAAAGGGTGTAGTGCATTACCGTTCACTCATACTCGCATCAGTGACCCGCATAATGATGTGCATGACTAACGATACCACCGACATGCACATATCAATGCGCGTCGCTGCGCATTACCATGGTTTCGCCGAATTGCGGATGCGCGGCAGCCACCGCGGCATGCGTCAGTGATTCTAAAAACAAGGCCTCCCCGCGGCGTTGAACCTCGGCAATGGGCAGTGCTCCCGAAGAGACACTAATACGTTCGCAGAACCGAGCCATGTACAAAGGACATGCACATAAATACGTGTGTGTCGCTCAGCGATGAAAAAATAAAATAAAGCTATACCAGCAAGTGCCACGACAAAGAAGTATGCGTCCTTGATATTTTCCTTGAAAAAAAATGGTGAGTACCAACTATACAAGAAATATCAATTATGCTTTGTTTGATGTAAGAAGGTGGCGTAACCTGTAGCCCTTTCAAAGTAGAAAGATACGCACCAAATTAGAGCAAGGAGAAAAGAAAGAAAAATCATGCAATCGTGTAACACCGCACGTGCATCAATGAAATCATTCTTTTTATTTACGTATTTCTTAACCTAGCATCTCACTACTTTAGAAATTCCTCCTGGCGACAAAATATTTTTGCTTTGGTCTGTGGCCTGCTCCTTGCGGAATAGTAGTTCGAGAAAAGAGTCTATATTGTGCAATGTTCCGTCCAAGAACTTCCGTTGTTTCTATTCATACATTGTAGGCCATACAGCCACGCTTACGGTGTACGCTGGGGACGTCCTTCAAAGCACGCACATGCGTGGACTTCACAGAATATGCAATTGACTTTCTCTTCTGCGAGATTCGATGCACCTCCCTTTATTATATTTACATATTGTTAGAAATACGTAATAATTAACAATATACGATATCTGGAAAAACGAGCACAATGCGGATGACGGGGACACGATAAGAATAACACTCATGACGCTGAGTGTCTTTCACAGAAAAAAAAATATAAAGCAAAAGACAGCACCGTCTGTGTCTTTATTTCAGTGTCCCTGTTTTCCACGCTCTGCTCGTTTTAAAATTAATTGCCTACTAGCGCAATCCTTTACCCTTATCATACCAACATTTTTAATGTTGTCTTGTTAGTTCACGTCCAATTTTTACGCTATAAACGGCGAAAAATATTGCCGGAGAAAGAAAATAGGAGAGGATGCCTTGCTACAATATCTTATCGACATGAAGAGTCGATAAGAGAGAGAGAGAAAACAAGGGTAGGAAAGGCAGGGAGGTCAACCAGAACAGCATCCTGCTTGCTACCCTACACTGGGGGTGGGGGATAGGGGAACAGAAAGAAGATGAAAGGGAGAGAGTAAGCACAGAGTACGTGTGGGAGGTACACCGTACACAAGGACACTATAAACGGTCTCTTAAGCCCGTGCACTTCAAGTCGATAAGATATTATCGTTAAGGCGTCCATATTATTATGGTTAAGGCGTCCGCAGTGGCCTGGCTTCAGTCATCCGCTATAGCACCAGCGAACAAGGGTGCACTTTAAATATTTTCGCCGCATGACGGACGGCTAACTTGCGTTAGATTTTCTTCAGTTTCCTTCGTAACTCTCGCAGCAATCGTTTCGGCTTTCGCCGAATTGTGCATACTCTCCAACAAGGCACGCGCACAATGCTGCCGAAGAACAAAGTCGCGTTTGAAATCGAAAACCACTGAACCCTATCTATAGACGTGTCTCGAATTCATTGCGGTGCCGGCCGGCTCTGCTGCGTGTAGATAGTTCACTGCGACGAGTCACGCTCTTAAAGTACTGTATTGTGCGCATCTCAGAGTCAGCTGTGCGTCCCGTTGCGCATCGTCTCTAAATCACCGCCCCGCTCGTTCTGCTGCTGCCTGCCCTCTTCACCTTTCGAAACAAAGCGTGCACACTGTATTGAATACTACGCACCGCTAATTGGCGCAACCTGGCTGTGCAATCTTCGGGTAGTTGCGTGCACCGCAAAGGCACAGTCCGTACTTTGCAGGCTTTAAGACAGTGCGCTCCAGCTTCCTGTAGAGAGCCGCGAGAATTGGTCGCGCGCATTTTACACTGCCCGCAAGATGCGTCTACACGCACGCGCAGCGCGCACGTGCGCGTCGGTGTACACGCGCCTAATGGAGGCACGGCTATTACGACTACGTTTCGGCGATACGTGGGCGAAATCGGGCGCTCTCCGCTTCGAATGTGCCGCGCGCGCGTATAAGCGGCGCTGCGTGCATATGTGTGTACGCGTTGCTCATTCCCGTGAGCGAAGCGAAGCCCTTTCGCGGCATGAAATCTGACATCTCCGGGAGAGGAGCGTTTCCTGCACTATAGCGTTCCACATAACCGCAGCGGCGGCCCCCGTGGTTCGGGCGACGGCTGGAACGCGTGTTCCATTATTCTTCGGCGTTCGCGCCACGGGAGGCGCCGTTCGTTGGGCCTACGGGTGTCCGGCAAACAGCGGGCAGGCGCCGTTCCCTGCGGGGGCGACTAAAAAGCCCAGCGTGGTTGCGCCGCGCAAGCCGCGCGAGCCGCCGGGGCGCGACTCATCCGCGGGCCACCACGAATTAAACGTTCGCGCTCGTTTTACCGCGGCGCGCCGTTGGCTTAGCTGTGCGCGGGCCGCGTTGCAGCCGGACGTGCACTCGCGTAGTGTAGTACTATGCGCCGCTCTTACTGCACCGCTGCTGCTCTCCCGGAAACGTGGCCGCCGGTGGCTTTCCTCCATGTGCTCTCCAGTGTAAGCCGCGAAGTGACCCGCCACAGTCTTCTCACCCTGCGTGGCCTTCGGATCTAGCCGCCCCGTTCTATCATTTTCGCGGCGCGTTTTGGGCCCGCAGGAGGTTTGGCCGGGAGTCGTTACCGGATTAGGAAGGCATGACCTCTAGCTGTCGATAAAACAAGTGAATCAGCAGGAAGCATGTCTGCGTTCGCTCAATTTGGAGAGCAGAACGGCGCCTAAACCAGATGAACGTATACTCTGACGCGACATCACACGGCGACATTATCGGACGGCGGACAAGAAAGCCTTTCGACCGGTGTCGTTCACACATCTCGTACTTTTTGTTGCCAGGCCAGCTGAATTTAAGTGAAATTGCGTGTTTGCGCCAGTCTCTTGGAGAAAACTAAGCGCTGTTCTGTTTCCTTTCTTGAATTTCTTTGTTGGTAGTATGCGTGAAACTGGCGTTTCCCGTTCTTTCACAGAGCCGACCCACGCTTGTAGCCTATATATTACATTTCGAGAACACCAGAAACATAAATAAGTCTTACCGAGAACGGAGGCATAGGTATGAAGAATAGACGCAGTGACGCAAGGCGGGTTCGTAATTGCTAAGCTGGCTCCTAGTGACGTCATAACGTTTGGACAGCGTCTGCTAAGCGCATGTTATTAGCTTACTGAAAACAAAGCTGGCATTGCTTTCTGAAGAAACCAGCGGCTCGACGTATTGCCCATTCAGAACCTTCTTCCAGACAAAAACGTTTTAATATATGCCTGTCAAGGCCTGCAACGTAAGTAAACTGATACAGAAGTAATTGGAACACTCTCCGAATGATGCTCTGATATGCGTGTGAAGAAAGAGATTGAGTTTGGCAAACTGGTCATGACCACTGGACATTGCGTATGCTTCATTAAATTGCTTCTCTCCAGGCTGCACAGAAGTGTTGCTTCCGCTCGTGGCAACCCTGGTGGTAGGCGGAGTTGCAGACGTGGATCCAATTTGTGGAGACGTGCGTTCGTGAAATCACTGGTGTTCCACAGATTCTGCGTAAGCTCGCGGGCGAGGGAGCGAAGACTTGTGGCGTGGCATTCACGAACTCATATTCATTCCGCATTGGCATGGCCGACAGCCCTACTTGTGACACCTGCGGCTGCGAGGAGACGATTCAACACCTCCTATGTGACTGTCCCCGTTACGCAGTGCGAAGAAAAGTGCTCGTGACCGCTCTCGCAAAACTGGACAATCGCCCCTTTACAGAGGAAAAAGCTCTAGGACATTGGTCCAGACGGGCTTCGGCACTGAAGGCCTTAAGGGCTCTGTTGAAGTTTTTAAGGAACTGCGAATTGTGCGACCGCCTTTGAACGTTGTAGCGCGTAGTTTCGCGTTACTGTGTGAATTTTCTCTTTTTTTTCCATTTTTTTCCCTCTTCTTCTTTCTCCTTTTATTCCCTTTACCCCTTTCCCCAGCACAGGGTAGCCAGCCGGTACTTACACTGGCTAACCTCCCTGTCTTTCCTCTCCTTTGTCTCCTCCTCCTCCTTCTCTCCAGGCTTCTCACCAGGCTTCTTTATGTCACTGGAATGTAATTAGGCCACAGCTCCCACGCGTTTAAGTTACCTTTGTCTGCACCGGAATCTCTGTCGTTGCGCTGTATTCTTTGAAACATGACACATACAGCAGGTTTCAAGGCAAGAGAAACTGAATTGGGGATCTTACACTGACTTGTGTGAAAAATGTAAAACTATATGGTGTGTAGAGACCGTGACATAATTCAGAAAAATAACACATACAAACAGGCAATATTCGTAAAGCTATCCACAAACTGGCTCAATTCTGTACCCTAGTCGATTGGAATTACAGTGCCAAATATTGGTTTCTATGTGGCAATCACCGCATACAGAAGTATTTTTTAATGTTCTGTGAGCGATTTTTCTATTTGTCCGGCCGCTGAAGGCGTCCAATTTCTTTCACAGACGCTTGAAATCTTTGAATTACATTTTGGAAAGAAACTTGAACGAACACAGTTTCTTTAATTATAGAGCCTGCAGTTCGCAACAAACGTCTTTTACCTTCTAGAAGCGCCTATTTCAAAGCATTCTCGCTGCTGATTCAGAAGCCCAATCAACTGGACATCAATGTGGTTAGGTGAACTGTTCAAACGTTATTTTAATTCACCGGCCCCTAGCAAAGCTTTTCTTGGGGACTGGCTGGCGCGGGGCGAAACCCTTCCAGAGCCATTAGGTCCCGTAAGATACGAGGCGTAAGCGCCCTCAATCTCCACACTCTACGCTGGAACATCCGGCGAGCGCAGCGTATGTTAGTCGAACCATCGCTCAACATTCTTCAAATGAGTGCTTAAGCCACGGTTTCGGCGTTGTCGCCTAGGGCCCTCCGCGCACGCATGACGTCAAGCTAAGAGGGCCTGTGTCCATGGACACGGGGACAAACCACGCATGTTTCCGACCGTATTTATGGTACTTCTCGGAGCGGTGCGCTTTGCGGTGTTTTCATAGGCGCAACGCCGTAGCCACTGGGGACGTGTGTCGTAAGGCGCGGTTTGGCGGCTGCCGACGCTGGTTTCTGAAAGTTGTTATTTTACGGGGTCTTCAACCTTTAGCTCTGTATCATTTCGTGTGTGTGTGTGTGTGTGTGTGTGTGTGTGTGTGTGTGTGTGTGTGTGTGTGTGTGCGTGTGCGTGTGTGTGTGTGTGTGCTATATGTGCCTGTTCTTCATATAGGAACCGAAAACATGTGGTTCATGGGTACAGCCGAATGCTACAAAGGATCAGGAACAGAGCTCGTGCACTCACTGACCGGTGCAATACCTGTACACATTCTGCGCCTTGTGGTTTTGTGGAGGCCGATATGTTTCTCTAATCTCTACGTTTCACACTGAGAAAGCACAAGACAATGAAGACGATCCAGAAAAAAGAGAATTCTCTGCAGAAGAAAAGTTAAACACGCCCACACACACATGCGCACACACGCACTCACTGCATGACTGCTGGCGCTATGACTATGACTGGCGTTACTTTAACTTCAGCGAAATTATAGTAAAGCTGGCCTTTCCGGGGCAGCCCCTCTATTATCTGAGCTAACCAGGCGGCTCACAAATGGCAGGTGGCAGGTTGTCCCGGGTTCGAGTCCCGGACCAGAGCGAATTTATCTTCAACTTTAGGCTCTTCTTTCGAGTAACCCGTGTGGGTTTCCTTTGTAGGAATTGCTATGATGGTATAGATGTCTCGTTTTCCCTTGATTTATTAAAAACCAGTTCGTTGTATAACAGCCGCAGTAGGGTGGTCTGTATACATTCTGAGTTTTTACGGTTCGATTCCCCCCAACGGGAGAGTGCTGAAGGGAGAATAAGTGGTATGAGCTCCACAAAAAGGTCTACAATGGAACGCATCCGTTGACACAAAGCTCTATTGGGTCAAATGATAAAGCTGTTCCGAAAGTTTGCTTACACAATACCGCCGGTATCAGTGTTTATACCAATCAAACGCGCACCTTACTGTTTGGACGAACTAATCTGCCGTGTATGAAACAGGAAATATCAGCAAACATGGCATGTAGCGTGGCAATAATTCATGTTTTCTAGAGCGGCAGTATTTCATGTTCTATAAGCAAATTGTATATACGAGTATTATACTGCACAATAATTGCAAAGTTCATGTTTCAGGGAGCTAATTTTCCTGTGCAGTTAATAAATACGTTAGCTTTGTTCTATCTTTATGCTATTCCAAGTAATGCTTTCCGAATTTCCATGTATATATAAGCTGCTGAGCCAGAATCGTAAACTGTCTTGACTATTCACGAAATCCGTTTTGACTATTCGAGAAATCCGGGACTTAAGTCGTCTTCAAAAATATCATGAGCCATTGCACTCTGTGAAGGTGGATGACCGGCGATGCTGCTCAGCACTTAGGGGCATTGCTTGTCGGAAGTCCGGAGTACACGTGGCCTCCCCATTACGACGGCAGAAGGGAAGTGGAATTCAAAATGGAGAACGGCAGCTTGTCTTTATGCTTTTTTTTTATGCACGTTCGCGTGGACGACGGTACCGCAGCCCCGAGGTGCCGGAGGAAACTAGAAACGCGCGACGTTTCGACGGTAGCGCCACCGAGGGAGAGCGGAAGGAAAGGAAACTACTAGACACGCAAGCGCTAGGAACGCCGACAAAGAGAGGGCGGTGCGAACGTATACGTGGCCGACGCGGTTCGCACAGCTGCAAATCTTTGGGAAACCTTTATTAGCTGCGTGGTAGTCTACTGATTTTAAACATGGTGCCTATTGATAACTGGTGCACTCAAGATGCGTAACCGAGGGACGCCGACAAGCGAGTTGTGCAAGAAGACGACGACGAACGCGCGTAGCAGTGGCACGAGCACGTACGCGCGGAATCTGAGTATGCGTTGACGAAGAAGGAAAATGCACGGAACCCTATCCATAAACAGCTTCGCTGTAAAAAAAAAAAAAAAGAAATAGGAAAGCACTGAAACTTCGAGCGCCTAAGTCAGCAATCTGAGCAGAAAAGTAATCGCAATATGGCTTTTTTTTGTGTGTGGAATGCCTGAAAGAATTTGAAATAATTTAGTTCCAAGGCTTCAGACGGTTGATGAATAATTTATATATTTGATTATTCCAATGCGATCACTTTCACACATAGTATCAGTTGACAAATAAAACCTGCCGCTTTTTAAGTGATAGAATTGTTGAAAATGTAACGTTCAGTCAAAAGGCCAAACGAAACGTCAAGCTGCCCGTAATTTAAACCTGGATGAGCGAGATGTCTATGTACGTTGTAATTTGTCAAACAAAGCATAAATATATGCAACCAATGGTAAACTTGTTCAGCGGCTGCGTAGTGTCAGAATTTCCCCAATTGACGTGTGCTCGAAATCGAGGTACCTTGAAAATCTTTTACTTGGCGAGACTAACTATGAACAGTCGGATATTGTAGTTTGTCAGCTTATTTCCGTTTTTTCCCTGCTACCTATGAGCGTGGCTTCCTCGTTGTTAGAAGGCTTAAGTTTCGGCACGACCCTCGGATGTGCAGTGAACTACAGTCGAGTACAACTTTAGATGGCAGCCGCATTTTTCCCTCAACGGCGGATGCAGACGAGCTTCCACCAGTGGGCGCGCACTGCAGACTGACGTCATGAGCCGGACGGGTGGGGACGGCGCCGGTTGAGAACATGGCAGCCCGCGCTTCGAACTGGGCCGAGTCGCGTCAGCGGGACTATTTTAAGAGTCGCGGAGGCAATCGGCTGCCGCGCTTCGGTCATCTGGGCGGGCCTCTCCGGTCTTCTTAAGTTGTACCCGACTGTAGATAGAACGAAAGTTTAGCGTAACCACGACAAGGCAAAAAAAAAAAAATGTCTTTGAGGTCGGAACCTGTCATAACTCCTACGTGACACGAACAGTAAGTTCACCTTCAGCTGCTAAGCATACACGCATAGTAGTTTATTACTTTTTTTATAGCACCGGCGTCGCCCTTATCCTAGTGCAAAGCCAGCTCACGGGAGCTGGGGTACGTGACCGCAAACTTGTTAGTTCGGAATATAGTTTGCGCTTAGCGATAAAGGAAGGCCAGTGGGTGGTTCAAGCAACCATAAAAAAATCATGAGCCTTTACACTCTGTGAAGGTGGTTGACCGGCGAAGCTGTTTAGCACACGACACGGAGGTGACACATAATTTTGAACAAAAGTAAGAACTCATTTATTGTCTTGATGGGTGGTTATCGTGACGAAAGGTACGCGCACTCAATTGTTGTCATTATCGGTGGTCATTATTTCATTGGCAACTGCAATCACATTGTTTGATAATGTCAAATCGAAGCACGTACGCTACTGGGTGGTCGGTTGGGACGAATCGGTGTGGCATCGCAAAAGATGTCTGCAACACGGAACGCGTGAACCTTCAGGATACCGACTTTCCGGTACCGACAGATTCACATTAATATCACCGACAGTGAGAACAGGGGTAGTATCATCGCAGTTAATTCACCCAAAGTGAGTAGCCATCAACCTGACGGGACTGCGAATCATTGCATTTTTCGCTTGCTCACGGGGGTATGAGCCATTGATGATGACTCTTTTAGACGTGCTGTTCTGTATGTTGTTTTGCGTGATTGTACAGAATTTAAGCACTGTTCGCTTCACTTTGCTGAGTGCTTGTAGCCTCTCCCTTACGGGGCTATGAGCCATTGCATTTTTCGCTTGCTTACGGGAGCATGAATGCTTACAGGGGTATAAGCCATTGAGGAGGATAGTTTTGGTTCACTGAAAACAAAAATGCTCGGAATCCTAGCCATGCACAGCTTCGCTGTAATAATAGAATATGAATACGTAACGCATATATATGCATTAGTTTTTAACGACAGATAAAATTTCTGCCCACTTATCATTTTTCCTGCATAATTTCTGATCAGCTATTACAGATTATTAAAGAGAAATCGATAGCAAACGTCGTGCCTACGCGTAAAACTACCAATGTGCCGTATCATGCAGGTTGACCTTCCGTCGCCTGTTTGTTACACTTCATTGCTTGTATTGTGAAGATACTATCAGGGCAAACCTTGTAGTAATAAATCCTTGAATGCATTAAGCCATGATCATAGCATAGAAGAGAGACAAAACGACAGCCTTATGTGACATTAAAAAGTCATAAAGAAAGGTAGCAATGTAAAAAAAAAATAGGCACACTTTTTCTCAAGAGACTGAACCGAAGAGAATCAGTAAGAAACTGAGAAACCGTGAGCCGCATGTGGCACAGTTGGAAGTGATTCGATTTCTATAACGATGCGCGCAAGCTAAGAAATAAATACGCGCACTGACGCAGAATGTGGGTGGCCGGCGATTCATGTGTGTTTCTGAGCAGCACGTACGGCTAAAAAAAAATAAAAAAAGTAAAAGAAGCTTCAGGGCTGGCTGAGCGCAAAAGAACTAAATCTACTCTCTGGCATCATTAGACATTCTAGGGAGTGTCGTTGCTTCGCCTGGAAAGCTCTACGCAGTGGTCCTGAGAAAGTAGGATGGTACAAGGAGGAGCGGGAAGACAGAATCACCGGTGCTCAGTGAAAAGACGAAGCAAGATAAAAAAAAAAAAGCTGGACTTCTGCCCTCCAATCCAAAGATGTCTTTAGGAGCAATTCGCCGCCATTCGCTCATCGCCGTACAAGTTTCCCTCTTCGTGATATTCTTTGCTTGCTGGAAAAGAACCAAGAAAGAAACATAACGAGCCTCAAAAAGGGCTGCTTGTGTGATTGAATGCTTGTTTTCCCGTTTGTTTCGTTTTGCATCTGGTAAGGAAACAACGAGAGAACACGAAGATGGTCGTTGGGAGGCGGGGAGAGAGTGGGTTGAAAGTAATGGGCGAGTAGGGTCAGCGCCGAGTTAGTTCTCGAGAGAGGACTCAAGCCCCGGATAACCTAAGGGCGCCATTGCCGAGAAACTCCACACGGTGTAAACACTGCCCAGCCTTCCACCGCTTGAAGAGAAGTTGTTATTGGTGCTGTCGCCTATTGAAAATGTGGCTCGGAGACGTTCTTGAAGAGAAATTTGTAGGTTTTTTTGCCCTTTCTTTTTCTGTTTGTCGAACCATGAGCTATAAAAGAGACCGCAGCGCAAGCTCGTGGTCTGAAATGGGCTGTTTTGGACTTTGTCGCGCTTTTCAAGAACAGAATTGAAAGCTAAACGAATGAAACGAAAGCTAGAAACACATGGCCGACCTACCGAATTCGGCTGGGTTTTAACAATCGCACCAGGCTAGCTGCGAGTCTGTCTATGCGCCGATGTAGGCGCTGATCGCTGCTCTAAATGTATACAGGATTCACATGTGCCTCGCAAGGGAGCGGCAGTAAGTCTGTTTCGTTGTGCAGCTTGCCACGGAGACTACGCGATTGAAGCTTGCCGTCTTGCTCAGTGTTCCGCTTACAGAGGCATTTAGCACCGAGTAGCTTGTAACGCCCAAATACCCCAGCATATAGTTAGCGACCACCACAGTCAGCAGCGTGAGCTGCGTGTTATACAGGTACTGAGATATGTACGGGAAGCATAGAGTATACTACAAGAGTCAACAAATAATACGACTGCAGCCATCCAGGGTACATTGAATCGCGTTGAAGGACTGTGTAGTGAAGAAAAGTGAGAAAATTGACAATATGTCACGTGTTTTATGTGCGGCATTGCTGCAATATTCATAAGGTGCTTTGCCTCACCGGACAGTCCTTACACTGCGCGACAACTAAATAACAACAGCGACGACAAAGACTGCAACTACGACTTATAACGGGTCCAACTTTGCCAGTTTTGCCGGATTAACAGTCTAAGCTGCCGACCCGCCTTCAGGTGGCGATGCCACGCCGGTGTCTGAATGAGCGCGTACCACGCAGTCTACCGAAATTTTCCGGTGTTCTACACGATGTGCCAGCATCTACTGAAACGACGTTCCTTTCCCATCAGCTCGCAAATGTGGAAAGTGGGTTTAAGTACAGACGAAACTCACTCTCGTTTCAGCGTTCGGACCCATTTTCTGGCGTTCTTCTCGCCGGATGTGCGTCGTGAGTAAGAGGAAGCGGTCCTGCGAATAGAAGCAGTAGTATCACCAGTACCGCCCGCTCTTTCCTAGCACGAGACAGTTGCCGCCCTCGAAAGAGAACACATCTTTTTCTTTCGTTCACACTTTCCAAACGCTTCCTTTCCGAATGCGCAGACCCCCGGCAGGCGTAGTGCGGGCGTGGTTCACGGTTGCTGTGGCGAGACCGCGTCAGCGTTTGTTATATATTCTCCTTCATATCTGCATGTGAAGTTGTTTTTTTCGATGCCTAGTTTTTTTCCCCCCCCTGACTCCTGTCATGTTCGTTCAGATAATCTTACGTGCCCTATTAGTATACTGCTCTAGAACAAAAAGCGTGTTTCTAAGTTGTTTTGATGTATGAAAATTTTCTGTTTGCGCTGTCGCATAAAAAAAAGGCACGTAATGGATGAAGACTGATAGTTATAACGTTTCGTATCCCTTACGGTACAATTGACTCGTAAAACTATCATTATGTACAGAGAGAAACAGGAAAATTGCCATGCTTCTGTTTTAATGCACTGCGGCGTCTCGCCCTTGTCACCTTAGTCAGCTAAACCTAGCAGGCTATGTCGGTGCGTGAAAATCTGAATGATATATAATAAACAAATACATACAAGCGTGAAATTGTCTCAAAGTCATGGCGCGAACGCGACTGGCCCATGCCTTTCGAAATGCATCGCTCGATGCTTTGTTGCATATCAGCTGTTGTACATTGTGCAAACAAATTGCGTGGCACGGAAATGAAGACGTTGCGTTGCCACCGATATATTTCTTGAACATCATTAATTGAATCATGAAGTTAATTTTGTGTAGCGGTTATCGAACGTGGCATTTAATGAGAATATTCTCTTTTCTTCGTGAATTACTCTTTGTTCGTAGTGTTGCGCTACGAATGCACAATTGTTGAGAGCATCGGTCACTTGGCAACGTATCGACGTAAGGCTGTGCCTGAGCAGTGTATGTATGTTCTGTAGCCTGATTGTTGTTCAGTGTGACCGTACTACAGAAAACATACGGGGTGGCCTCAATTCATCCTCAAGAAGCCAGTATTTTTACACGTAGCAAAGGATATCGAAATATTTTTTGAGGGGAACTATTTCAGTTTTGTCTGTTTGTGAGACTAAACACGCATAGCATAGACAGATCTCAGTGTAATTTAACGGGGATGACCGGCATGTTTTGGTTCCTAACAACCAATGTGATGCCATCTCACTTGGACTTCCTACTCATCGTTCCTGGAGTCATACTAGAGTGATTCGGTCATACAGTAGCGCATCCTCACGAAGTCACTAATAAATTGGCATCAATTCGCGAAACGACACTTGTCGCCTTTTCAGCATTTCGCCGAACTCGTGGGACCTACTCGCAGCCCGTATTCTCCACCTGCAACGGGGGTTCGTTACACAAGTACGTAGTGCCTGGTTGGACCGTAAACCATGCGGCAGGAGGCAAAGCCCCAAAGGAATGAGAATGATTTTGTTATTTGGGGCTTGGTCGTCAGTCGTGACCCCATAATAAAATCAGTTTATTTGGTCATGAACATGTCTGCACAAAACATGCCCACGGAGTGAGGCACGTTCCTCTCTCGCTAAATCTTCGCAGTGGTGCAGTAACGATCACTTTGTGTCCCCGTGTGTTTAATAGTTTACAGGAGAAATCGGAGACGTACGTCGATAAAGGTAGGGCCGCGTGCGTTCTGTGTGGTCAAAGCGCGCGCATTAGGCGCGCATGGTCAAACAAATGTGAAAATCTGTGCCACACCTCGCAAACGTGCAGTGTTGTGCAACAAGCGACGCGGCAAGCTTGGACTTCGCTATTTTGACTTAAATGCGCGACAAAATAACGCATACTTTCAAGCAATTATCCCTATTCTTCTTTAATTTTAAAATATGTAAAGGCAATCCACTGAAAAGACCCAACTATTTAGAAATCTCTAATAAGAAAAACGAAAAAAATAAACTGTGTACTGCACATTTGCTGTGTCCTGGACGCGCATTCACTCAGCAAAGCACTTTATTTTTCTCACAGCGTCTCTTCCACCGACGCCTGTGAGCCATTTGCGACTGTAAAAGATGTGACGAAAAGAAAGTGCACTACGTCATGCAGGAACTGTTTGTTTGGCCAACGCGAGCTCTAGTTTTGGGAGTGCTGCACGCTTTTCTTAAAGACAGCGTGTGATGTCCCTTCTTACCTCTCCCTCCTTCGTCTCTTTTTAACAACTTGCGTTGGTCGACCGACACGCGTCGGGCCAGGTCGACGGTGACGGCGCGTGCGGGCTGGGTACCTCGCTGTCAGGCTGCCCCGTCACATCCGACGCACCGCGCACCTCTACGGCGCATGCGCGATGCCATCTGCATGCCTTCGTGCTGTTGCACTTGGCGGGAATAAATGGCAGCAGAGATAGATGACCTGTCGGGCGCTGTTTACAAGGCCCTGAGTGATGCCTTTCTTTCTGCTGCCTGCTCTTCGATGACGCGCGGCATTTGCCGACGTCTCCTGCTCATCGCAGGACAAGGCAACTCCCTTACTCCATATCGTTGTCGGCGATGTTCACGTGCGTTCGCAGGGATTTTCCATGTGGAATCCACTCTTTGAAGTTGAAAGCCGGCCAATTCTATTCAGCAGTGTATGAAACTGTGCAGTAACACAAATAGTGAATGTGCATGGTGTGTACTGTTTACAGATATGGGTGCGGGTCGCATGCTTAATGTGGGACGTGTTCTGTCGACAGTATGCATGGCTGAATTTTAGGCCTTAGTTCTGTTTGAATCAAATGTAGTTGAAGTACGCAAACTGGTTTCACTAGCGTAAGCGTATAAACGAGTGAAAGTTTTCATTACGCAACAAGACTTCAGTGTAACCGGTGGCAATAAAAAAGAAAGATAAATAAGACAGAAAAACAAGGTGCAGTGATTGATAGGAACATGCATTTATTTATGTAACTCTTGCGGCGTTGCTAGGGCACGGGAAATCCGTGAACGGCACGCACTGGCACACACCCTAGCTAGCTTGACGGCAAATGTTTTCTTATCGTTGTTGCTTTTTTGTTTTCTTTATACTTGGCTAGTTGTGACAGGGGCCGCTCTGCGCACGAAGGCCGTCTGACGCACTCGTCTGGCATTGGGCGTAGTTCGTTCAGTCAACTGTGGCTACAATATTATTTTGAAATAGCCGTACGTATGGCTATATATTCTAACCGCAGCTTCACAATGCCAAAAAAAAAAAAAATAGGTATGTAGAAGTCACCTATACTGATTTGATCTAATTGTTTTTGACTGTACACCTGCGAGTGTGTACACGCGACAAAAACCATGTGCGCGAAATCCGCTCCTGGTGCTGACTTCGCGTTCCCCGTGTCGCCCCTGTATTCTCGTACACGCGTAGCGCTCCGCGACGAGTTCCGCCAGCTGCCCAAGAGCGTCCACGCGGCGGCGGGCGACTCGGCGACGCTCGAGTGCGTGCCTCCCAGGGGCCACCCCGAGCCCACGGTCACCTGGTTCAAGGACGGCGTCCAGGTGCAGCCGGGCACGGGGCGCGTCCGCCTCCTGGCCCAGGGCGCGCTCCTGATCGCCGACGTGAGGCCCTCCGACCAGGGCCGCTACGTGTGCCGGGCGGCCAACATGCTCGGCACCAGGGACTCGCCGCCCGCGCTGCTCTCCGTGCACAGTAAGCTTAGACGGTTCCTTAATCTCCGCCGCCGAACGCGCACGTGCGCGTGCTGCGCACCTCGGGTGGCACGATCGTGACGTGAATTTTGCCCCCGGATTATCTGGCCTCTTGAATTTCTTTAGTACTCTCCTTTCCAACACATTGAGGAAGTTAGATGGTCGTCCTCTGAGTGAACAGGCACTACTAGAGGACGGTCCCCGCCGATCAGCGGCTCAGAAACATCTGGTTTGCGCGAGCGGCTTTAACTTAAGTACTGTCCGTACAGGTCTCTATACCTTCTCTCTCCCTTCCCTATTTTACCCTGCTCCCTTTCCCCAGCGTAGGGTAGCCAGCTAGACTCTCGACTGGTTAACATCCCTGCCTTCCTATATTCCCCTCTCTCTCTCTCTCTCTCCTTGACGTTACTCTTGCGTGAGAAAATGTCCTGCCGCGGGCACGAGTTCTGCAGGTCTGTAGAAGTTTTCGCTGCACTAGCATAGTAAACGCTATAATTGAAGCGATTGTGCTTACCGTTACCTCTATATTGACGTCGTTAATACACGTAAACGGGCTTGATGAGCGTGAGCTAGCAATCTCGCGCTTTCGCGTACCTATCTATCGTTAAGCGCGAGGAACTTGGAAGGAGGTGATTGGTCCGGTCGTAACAATATTCTATCGTAAATATTTCAACATTCACCGCTTACACTGTAGAATAGAAGAAACTTCGCTATACTCCACAAGTGTATCATAGAGACAGATAATCTCTGTACGACATGAAAAAAGAACCTTTACATTTTATGCAAGTAAGAGGTGGCAATATTGACTTGTTTGCCGCCTGATGCCAAAGCTCAGCAATAAGAGAGGAAAGAGCACACGCAGCAGGCGTCCCTGACTGATGTTTTTAGTGCACAGGCCTAATGCAGTGATGCAGGCGCACATTCCATCCGTATATGCCACAAAGCGTGGCGAGCTTTTCAGCGTCAGTGCCTTTCAGGGCCTGGTAAATCACATCGAATAAACGCAAAATTGATGCACCTCTTAAAACCTAGGTAGCACTGCATTTGAGTGTTGTTCGCGCATTGCAATGCACTGGGTCACCGGAGCGCCTTGTCTTTTCACCCACAGCGAAGCCCTATTTCGTTCGTGTCCCAGAAGATGTGACGTCACTCGCGGAAGAATCCGTCGAGTTCCAGTGCAAGGTGAACGGCGACCCCAAGCCGACGGTTACGTGGAGGAGGCAGGATGGCAAGATGCCTGTTGGCAGGTGGGTCACGTGACACGCAGCAGCGCAAGCAACGCGTGTTGATTCATAAGCTTTCCAACTTCAAGATCGTTTTCACTTGACCGTCACTTGCTCTGGCCCGGTGCCATATCCACGTTTGTCTTGTAGAGACTAGTTACTAGAAAGCGTCTATATCTTATACGGCAAAGTGTGCTACGTCGACTTAAATACAGAATCTTGCAATTAACCTAGCTCATCCTTGTCGTCGCGTGGACCGCAACCTCAGTTCACGAGGCTGCAGGTTTTCCCATGCCACTCAAAGCGAAGTGTGGGAAAATATCCACTATATTTTATTGTTATGTTCCACAAAGCTAGAACAAATAATATGCTTTAAGAATCGGAATGGAAAAAGATTGAAACACGAGCCATTAGGTTTAACCCTTGTTTGTGACATTACTGCGAATGAGTCTATAGCATAATTTTTGTTGTCTGATGTGAGCGCTGACGGGCTGAACAGTTGCAGTTTGAATTATTTGCGTTTGCTTCCGTGCAATATTAGCCTTTATGCAGTAAAGCCACCACGCTGCTCGCCTGTTAGGAAGTGGCATTCGGAGATAATGATAATAATTTTTTTCTGCACAAGGGCCAGGGATAGCCAAAGTGCGCCAGCATTGGGAGATATGAAAGGAAGACAAAATGAACATGATGGCATTTACAGTCCAACATCACTTATTTTTTAATGCAGTAAATTGAAAACACCACGGAACATGTCTTCTTAATTGATGTTTTAGGTATTTTCCTTTGCTCACGAATATGTGAAATACGCATAGGTTTGTTTCATTATGGATATATAATTACTGCTAAGTTGAATTCTCCTACTGCGAGCTTTTTTAAGCGCGTTTCTTTTTACGCGGTAGCGGTGTTAAATTGTCGCCTGTCGAATATTTGTTGCAAATGTGTGTCATTTCTTTGTTTCTTTAAAAGAATGAGAACGAAACAAACCTGTTGCGAAGTGTTTCTTTTTTTAAGGAAGAGTGCATTGTAACACCTGTCGTTTGTATTTTAGGGCCTACGTTCAAGAGGACAAGAGTCTGCACATTAAGAATGTTGCTCTCGCAGACGAGGGAACATACATTTGTGAATCAGAAAACATTGTTGGCTCGGTCTCTGCTTCGGCGACATTAACCGTGCACTGTAAGTAGTGACTCCTTTGTATGATCTCAGCACTATCCATTGCTGCCTGACTGCGAATGGAGCTAGTCGTAAGCAGTGCGTTATATGCGCCCACTTAAGTTTATGTCCCAGCCGTAAATTTAGTCTTGACACCACGCGCAAGTTCGGCCTTAACAATATCTTCAACATTGAGTATTCGTGAAAAACGAAGTATATAACGTAGAACGTAACCACCTGTCACGCTCAGTGACACCAGAAACCTGGAAAACGTCAGTGCAGTTTACATTTACAGTCTATAAACATTCACTGAGACGGGTAATTGGAGAACACTCGGAGAAATTGTCGCCCTGTAGTGCCCTGAACAGGTTCGTGGTGATGAAATACACTGAATCGCCTGGGTTGCCGATGATTGCATCACAAACGAGTGAATGGGCTCTTTGCTGTGTTCCTGTTCGCACTGTTCTGTACAGTGCAGCATAGGGCACAATAAAACACAGCACGCGTATCTGTAGTTACTGACGTTTTGAAATTCATATTGCTCGCGATGTGTTTCGCGAAGGTCATTTAAAGACTAACTGCAACGAAGTTTTGGAGCTTGTAAAATTCCCAGCTTACGATCGATACTGTCGATGTAGACAAGCCACCATGCAAAATTTGTCCTTTGAAATATGAGCGGGAGCTTCACGAAGAGCTCGCCCAAATATTGCCGTTTCTGATATTGAAACTGAAAAAAAAAGAAACGCCGTCATTGCCGCTTGCGGGAAGAGAAACGTGGCCCAAAACGCTTGACTCCTTGGCACGAACTTCGAGGTAAGGCCGCGCCCCCAGCTGGCAGAAAAATTTCGGAGGTGGCGCGCTGGGACTTACGTCACAGCGGCGACCACCAGGTGCACGCGTTGTCTGGTTAGGTTCTGTTTAAATGGTGCTAACAAGAAAGCTATACCAGGCGGCCGACATTATCAAGATTGCTTGAGAGGTATATAATCCTCATTTATGACAAGTACGGCAAAAGTGAAGTTTCGTTGCTGTTGAGCTTTAAATAAATACAACGAAAAGGATCACATAGAGACAGAGGCAGCCTTGCCCACGGTTTGTTTGTTTTCTGTGCAAGAAAAGGGAAATGGGGTAATTATTATATTAATTTGCCAAAAAATTATTAGGCTGCTACCCCAGTGTTTCATTATTTTTCGCTGGAAACGGTGGCATAACTTCACTTTAGATTAATTTTCCCTACATTGAGCCGAATCCTATCGTCACCAGCCAATGCTGTTCAACACCTGCACTGTAAGTCTCTATCTAATCAAGTACTTATGCACGCCTGCAATGAATTGGAACTTCGTACATTGTTCGTAGCAGGCAAACTAGCACGCAAGAAAACTACCTCTAGTGTTCAGCTTCGCTTTTGCCTTCTGCTGCGCGTAAATAGTTGATTTCACCCACACTTGCTGTCGCGATTCAAAAGGCCTTCTAACACGTTAGTGCGGGTAATATTATGACCATGCGAAGTTTGCTAGCAGTGGTTCACATTGTCAGTAAGAAACAATTTCGCCTAATAATGACTCCCAAGTTGAGGCATAACTTAACTGAACACGCTTTAAATATTTGCTGAGTGGATGCATTTACAATAATGCTATTGCTTCGTAAGGCTTCTCACACATTTTTTTTTTGCCTTAATCATTCCAGCGCGTCCCACATTCCGCCTCACGCCCCAGAACCAGAAAGTGGGGCTCAACGGTGTCGCCAAGTTTGACTGTCTTGCGACAGGCAACCCCCCACCGTCCGTGTTCTGGACCCGAGAAGGCAACCAGGTGGGGCCGTTAGCTCTTCGCGCATTGCACTTTCACTCACTTGTAGAACGAGTATTGTGCTAATATTGTCTCATGCTAAATCATTCCGGAAGACCATGGAATTCACAATGAAGTGCCCTTTGGAATAAGAGCTTCCCAAGTGAACACTTCGTTGTGCGTTGCGCATTAAAAGCACCCCGACGATGATTTGTAGAAAGTAACATGAAAAAAAAATATGCTTTTTAAAAGTTTGCCAGATACGTTCTAGACATATACACAACAGATAGATGCAAAGTGTGTGGCACCAGAGCCACGCTAGAACACATGCTATGGGAATGCCTGGAACTAATACAGGACAATGCGAGCGAAGCCTCCATCGACAGCCTCCGCACGCGATGGCAGGCCGCGCTGCTCAGCTCAAACCTAGAAGACCAACTATGGGCAGTCCAGCGGGCCAAGGAAGCCGCCGAGAGGCAAGAACTCTTGGCCGTAACCTCGGCGGGTGCCCCAGTCCACTAACTCGCCGTACGCGAATCGTTCTCATTCGAAATAAAGTTTTCTCACTCACTCACTTTCTGACTGTCACACAAGTACTCGAGCGAATGTTCGTCAATGAATCCGTGAGCTTCCATGGCTGAAAGAAACATGTTCCACGTAATGAGTTGGTGAAAGATGACCGTTGTCTCCAGATTGGTTGAGACACACTGGCTTCAAAATATTTGAGCAACGTAACGGGGCTGTTTTTGTACTTGCTGTTTGCTCAATAGTGCCCTTTCTTGTGAATGTCGTACGAATGGAGCAGTAGCTTTCGCCTTCGCATTATTGTAATTCAGGGCAGGTCACAAGTCATGATCCCCCCTTGTTATTTATTTTCTATTTATTTTTCCCCCACAGGTGCTTATGTTTCCGGGCAAGTCGCACGGCCGCTTCTCCGTGAGCAACGAGGGAACGTTGACCATCTCCGGCGTGCGAAAAGAGGACCGCGGCTACTACGTCTGCTCGGCGCTCTCCGTGGTGGGCTCCAGCATGGCCAAGGGTCACCTGGAGGTCACCGCGCTGGCCGACCTGCCTCCTCCCATCATACGGCTTGGACCGGCCAATCAGACTCTGCCGCTGCACACGGCCGCCCAACTGCCCTGCGAGGCGGCTGGCACGCCCAAGCCCGTGGTGCAGTGGCTCTACAACGCTGCTCCTTTGAGGGTCGAGGATCGCCCCCGATATACGCTTTCGGAGTCTGGCACTCTTCAGATACAAGGTGATTGCGTGGCTCCTCGGAGAAAACCGGTATAGCATGCGCAAAGCCATTAGGCCAGTGTGAAAGTTCGTTAGAACTCAGGCGGCGGTTTCCGCTGCGTGGGGAACCGGAACGGAGTAGGCAATGTTCCAACGAAAAACATGGTATTTTATTGTCCGGCACTTAGGCGCGCATGGTTACATCGGGAATGAACATAATATCGCACTGATCATCTCTTTATAAGCACATGCTCACACATGAGCATTACATGTGGTATGGTTATCAGGAGAGCGACGCGGACATAACCTTTTCTGCATGTTTTCAGGTCTTGAGAGACGTTCTTTAAAACGAGCTCGTCAAAAAAAAGCATAAATAAAAAAAGTAAATAAAAGTGGTTCAGAACGATATATTGAAAGCAAATCGAAATGCACAATTATATTAACAGAATTTACAAAGTTGTAACAGCTGCCATAACTTGTGAACTATAGTACAACGCAGGAGTCCTTACTTCTGCCATCTTTTCTGGTTCTCTTAAGATCTCCAAATGCCGGACAGTGGGGCATACACCTGCAAAGCTTCAAGCGAAAGCGGCGAGACATCTTGGACTGGATCGCTCAGTATTGAGTCTCCGCATAACCCAAACGTGAATTTTCATCGCTCCCCTGATCCCTCCACGTTCCCGGGACCCCCGTCGCAGCCAGTGCCGGTAAACACGACCGAAACTTCGATAACGCTTGCTTGGAGACGCAGCGAGAAAGTTGGTGCGTCCTCACTCAAAGGATACACAAGTAAGTTGGACTCACGCACTGTGCAAACATTATAGCCACCGGTTAATACGGGATCAATCAACAATCACTCAACACCAAGAAAATGAAATAGCTGAGTTCTCCAGTGGCCAAGCTCGCGAATCGTCACGGCAACTATTTGAAACAGGAAATTGTTTATTGTGGTGATCTTACATGATAAAATAAAGAAAAAGACAATTTGAGCATATTTAATATAACCTAGCCTATGCTAAACTATTCTTTTGCTTACTTACAGTTGAGTACTACAGCAGCGACCTGCAAAGTGGATGGGTGCTAGCAGCCCACCGAGTACTTGCTGAAAAATACACCATCCAAGCTTTGCGGCCCGACTCACGCTATGTGTTCATCGTCCGAGCAGAAAATTCACACGGGCTAGGAGTTCCTAGCCCTGTCTCTGAACCTATACGAACTCTAGGTGAGTGTGATTTTCCACAACAATAAATATGTACACGTCATCGAAATCATGAGATGATTATTCGCACATCGCAGATCAATACGCAGCAACTATGCCCCGCATAACGGCATTGCTGGCATAGCGATATAACTTGTAAAAAAATGTTTTTTAAGTAGCATGTCGTCGTCTTTGAAGCACTTGAGAGCTCTAGAAATGCAGGAGTTTTACAGTGTACTACTTCATTTTCTCTCACTTTCTGGCAGTAAACTGCTACAAGAATAGCCCAAGAGTCCAAACAAAGCATTTTGTGCGACGCCTACTAAGCAGCGGTCTTGTGGGAGGTATCGATGTGTTAGCTCTGATCGCCATTTTCTATTTTCTTAGACAAGTCTTTAGCTATTAACTCAGTAATGAGTCCGTATGCCAGTTTACTTGCGTGCACGATATGCACATATATATTAGATCTTCCGAACTTTCTAAATCATAACACTTCATCAGACATAATAACGCCTCCTGGCACTTCCTAAAAATAAAATTTGCATGGTGTGAGTTCGAAATCTAGTTCATATTCTTTTTTGATCAAAAGATACGCGTATTAACACATTAAAGAACTGCAAGATATCCAATAATTGTATTTTTTAATGTCACTAAACTGCTGTGGGCTATAAGGGACAGCTTACGGAAGGACTCAGGAATAAATTTGACCACCTGACGTTTTTTTAACACGCACCAAATTTACTTTGCACGAGCGTTTTTGTCTACTGTCCCCATCTGAATGCGGCTGTAGCAGACGCAAATTGAACAGCCGGAGACAATCCGCCTCGTCTGCATCGTTTGTTAAGGCTCACATTAAGTGCACGACATCTGCATCATTAACAGGAAAGTCACTCTATAATGAAGTAATTTATGATAAATAGCGTGAATACGTCTCTGAGGCGACTTGCGAAAATTTTTGCAGAAGCTAAATTGTGA
The DNA here is from genome assembly GCF_050947875.1 of Dermacentor variabilis. Classification (NCBI taxonomy): domain Eukaryota; kingdom Metazoa; phylum Arthropoda; class Arachnida; order Ixodida; family Ixodidae; genus Dermacentor; species Dermacentor variabilis. Next base: position 138,348,037 of record NC_134572.1, read on the forward strand.
AAACGGTCAGTATGACAGCTTTCACATACAGACGAACTAAGTTTGCTATTTTGTGAGTCGAAAAACATCACCTCGGCCATATGGTACTGGATCCAAGGATTTATGCGCGACTGCTACGTAATGAAATACGAGGTTGTCAATGTCCGCGACGCCTGCACACCAGCGTGTGCAGAGCACTTGTTAAGAGAGTGCGGAAACCAGAAGCCGCGCGAGGAACACGCCTTGTCGACGCTTCCACTGTACCACTCCATAAAACCTATGTGCAATAGATGATACATGTAGTGTCTTTTGGCGATAGGGCCAAGTATGGCTCTATGTGGAATAGGACCACCCGGTAAGATCACTTGACGGTTCCAAGATAATCCTTCGGACCCTTGCCGAATTCGTGCTAAGCGATGGCTTGGAGCAGTAGCTCGAAAATAACAGCCTCGCCCTTTACACCCCATCCTCTCTGCTTCCAGATCCTAGAAGCAAGAGGAAGGCACCATATCTTATCCCTAGATTTCTAGGAAAAAATATTTTGTTTTTTTACTTTCTCTAACTTTCTTATATGTACTTTTTAATGGGTTAACATAAAAGCGTTAGCAACAATAATTATTTCTAAAATTTCCGCAGGAATGACGCCACATTTTCTCCCCGAGTTCAACCTTGACGAAGCGCGCGCAAAGCTCAGCTCGTGCGTTGTGTCCCTGCAAGACATCCGGGCCGTCAGTTCAACAGCCGTCAAGCTGAATTGGAAGGTATTTCCGTCCTTCAGTGAAACCTTTTTGTCGTCTGTCCTGTGAAATTTGTCAATGGGTAGACTACATCAAGGAGTAGGGACGCTCAATGTGTGCTAGCCTTTCTATGTTGTAAATTATGGTACCATACGCCGACCAATAGTCGCTGGTGCATGCAGGAAAAGACTGGTATTCTTTTAAAAGCGATGTTATCCAAAGTGGAAGAATTTATTGTTAGCAGACTTTGCTTTGTTATGGTCTGATGCTTCAAAATGCGATTCAAAGCATGTATTAAAAGTGAATTGTTAATCACTTTTATCGAATCTCGATTTCTGTTCGCCTTAACCAATCACTGTATTTGTTTGTGTCACGCAGATCCAGGGCATGAGGGACTACGTGGAGGGATTTTATATTAGGTTTCGAGACATGAGTGGTGGCTCGCAGAAGTACAACATGGTGACTGTGCTGAACGGTGGAGCGCTATCATATGTACTCAATGACCTGAAGAAGTTCACGAAGTACGAATTCTTTCTTGTGCCGTTCTACAGAAGTGTCGAAGGGCCGCCGAGCAATTCGAGGAATGTTCAGACCCTGGAAGATGGTAAGTACAAAGTGTCGATCACCAGTTCAAATAACGTTTGCTTTTCCTTGCGCAAATTTATTAACCACGCATCTTAAGAATACAGCTGTCCTGGTGAGGTTTAAGTCTATTGCGCTAATTGCATTGATTTCTTTTTCTGCGTTACGAACTCGTTGTTTGGTTTGAACGCTTTGCCGACTTCTCAAGGCAAACAGCCCACCGTAGGGGAACCACTCCGGGAAGTAACTGGTGAAGGGTTCGTGTAATTGAGATAGGAGGTATGTAGCGTTTACGTCATGGCGCCTCGAGAAGAGAGCGGGAAAGAGGGAATGCTGGAGCTGGCATGGACTAGGGTGGCGTCGAAGACCGGGTGGCGAAATAATGAAGCTGTTACTCTAAAACGTTCAACTGAGACCAATAAAATTTTAAAAAGAACTGACAACAGAGTAACACTGGCTCTCTGGATGTCAGTCGTGTCCGAAAAAGATGTCAAATATTACATAGGTGGCTGGTGGGGGCTTGTCACTTGAGTCCGTAGCCATTGATGTAGGACAGAAACGTTCCCAAATTATCACCAGGTGGACGTTTGGTTTGATAGCGGACTCAGCGAAAGGGAATATATGTAATACAACAAGTTTATAGGCCAACGGAAAATTGCGTAATTGTCTTTTCTACAGGTTTAATAAGAAATATTTTCCAAATTATTATGCCGTTTCCCTACCTTCGTTAGTGCGGTGCTGCGTAATATGCACTGCATTGCCGCTGTTAATGCAGCGAAAATAACGTGCCGTGTTTCTATACTCCCTTCGTTCATTATGATATATGTGAGAAATGGCAGCCATATAGTAAACAAAAATCTTTAATACGTCTGTGCAAGTAAAGAGCAAAAGATACAAGGAGGAGTGCCGACGTGATACAAACTCTTTCCACAGTGCCAACAGCGCCACCCGAAAGTGTGGAAGTGCAAGTTCTGAATGGCACAACGGCAACCATTTTCTGGTCTCCTCCGCCACCGCAACACCGCAATGGAAGACTCAGGGGATATAATGTAAGCAACGACGTGTTCTGGTGTGACCTTGACCTTGATTCATGTTTCACTCTCATCATTTACTAGGAATACGTAACACACTTATAAAGTTCGAGTGCTTTGTTTGAATTATACTACGCACGATCTTAAGTTCAAAAAAAAAAAAAAAAAGAAACACAAGTTGACATGAAGATGAGGGCTTGAAGTGATTAACAGTAGTTGAACAATAAATGTAGCTGTAGCCAACAAGGGGTCTTGGTCCATTGGGGGAACATTGGTTTCGGTGAAATTCAGTACTCGACTACTCTTGTTCATGATCATAAGTTCTACGGATCAAACAATCTTGTGACAGGTAATGAAATTGGGTTCAGGTGACCTCCCAAGAGCATCTGCTTAAAATCTGCATACAGAAAAATAGCTACGTAATAGTCGCGTTAATTATGAGGGTAACTTTTCTGAAGGAGAACTACACACTGAATTAGTTCGAATTCATTTTGAAATGACAATTCTAAACGCTTGTAGTTGAGAACAGTCAAGCGAAACTACACAATGGCCGTGTTAAATTTCAGAAGAGTGAAATAATAATTTTTATGCAGGTGTACGTGGACGGAAACTCTTCTAATATTCACCTGAATCAGAGCACGAACTCTACGACTAACAGCCTTACGTTAAACAACCTGAAAACAGGAGCTTCTTACGAAGCACGTGTCGTGGCCATGACTACTGTAGGTGGTGGACCAGCCAGCAGCGCCGTCCTGTTCAAAATGGGTGAGCTGTTGTATTTTGGTACAATTTTTTGGAGTGCGCGGCGAATAATGAAGTGCATCAAATTCTAAGCGGTCACTTCTAAATGCAGTAAATGTGGTGTTTGATGTTAGAGGAACATTATTGCCAAAATAAGTTCGTCTGTAGTAATAAATGACGCTAATGGAACACGAATAAACAGGTATGAGAGTTTGGTCATGTGAACTCAACTCTCAGTGCCCATTCCCCTTACAGGCAGGGGTGCTTTACGCATGCATTATTACAATGTCGGATAGGGCCGTTTGAAACGATGAATGATCAGGATTGCTGGCAACCGAGATGTGGAGGTGGTTCTATCCTGCGACTGTCTTCCGCAGGAATGAATGCTAGAAATGATTTGTTGGGCAATTTGGGCCACCTGAACATTGAAGTTGCGGCCCATTCGCGATGAGACGTAAATTGGTTGTAAAGAGAGCTCTTCGTTCTTGAAGTCAAGGAGATCATATTTTGTTTGAGGATTCGAGAAGTATTTTTTGCAAGAGAAATAAACGGGCGAGTTTCCTTCCAAATTTAAAGTCTCATAGACCAAGGTCAGAGGGCAAGAAGGCGCGGTAAGCCGGAAAAGACGCAACAACGTCAGGGATGTAGACTTCAGTTTGACGTTCCCGCACTAGCCCGACATTACGTTAAGTATTTTGACGGTGCTTGCATGCCCCTAGTTAACTTTTATCTCTCAATATGAACCGACATGTATTCCAAAGGAGCCAAAGACCGAACGTTACAAGTTTTGGGAACTTTTAGTACAATACAATGTCAGTATAAAAATATCTATACTTTGAAATCCGGGACGTCACAGTGGCGAACCAGCGGTGATTTTTCCACGCGAGCGCAAAGATAACAAAACAGTATAAGTCAGACCTACATTCGCTTACTAATAATCAAACAGTTACTCTGAAATTATTCAAAGCGGAGCTTAGAGTAAAAAGAAAAGCATTTTATCAGTTCAGACTAATTTAGTGATTTTCTTTGGTGGTCATATAAGGGAGGGGCTGTTTAACCTCACGCAAATTAAAGGCTGCGGTGACGTGCTATCACACAACGATGACCTGCCCGCCCACATCGTGGCTGTGCCGCCGAAAGTGGACTCCGCGCACTCAGCGCCCGACGGGATAAAAAGGGATAAAGAAAGTGAGATGAACTCTTTTTCGCTCCAAAAGAGAAGCGAGAACAGAGAACCAGGCTTAACCGGGTGTCGAATGCGGATAAGCGCTGAATGAACAATAATGGCAGGCCTGATTTGGTGGTATGCGAGCTGCCTTTGGAGGCACAGCTACTGTGTGGCCTTAACCAATTCACTGTGCATGCTGACAGGCGCATGCGCGAGTGCTTTGTCACAGTACGTTACGACTGCCCGCAATTTTCGTGATGTAACCCGTTTTCCGGTTAACGTGCGAAGCTGCACTGCGCACTGTCCGCGTCTCGACCTGCTTGCGTTAAAACGTCACATGCGTGATTTCTTTTTCTCCAACTCTTGAGGAATTGAGGATTCGTGCTTTATTTGAGCGCTAGAATGTTCTTAGCAATCTAAAAGAGCTTTTCCTGTCGGTACTCCTTTAAATGGCGTTGATAGCTCTTGAACGGACGAAAATATTCCGAATAATATTACGATTTTCACACGCAGAAACGTTCTTCCTATGATTTATAAAGCGAGAAAGATCGCGCTCTTCCATTTTATTCGAGTGCTGCAGTGCGTTAACTTTGTTGCCTCCGAGGCAGCCATCGGTCACAATTCCGGGCAAAAATTATCGGTTCCCTGGAGTTTATATGTTAACAAGGATTTGACTTAATATATCATCGAGGTCTAGGTTGCCATGACACGCGCGAAAACATATGGTTAATCCGCCTTTCTCAAGAAGCAGCCTTAGCTCTGGAGCTTCCATCTAAACATGTGGGAAAGGATTAATTGTTTTTCAAGGCAACTACTGCACCGTATTTATGAGGTTTGTTGCTTTCAAAGGGACCCTAAAATGATTTTGATAATTTTCTACGAGCGCGCTAAGTCGTTAGGGTAGGACCTTCTAATCATTAAGTGACACACTTAAGCACTCTGCGTGAAGCGTGTAACTTATTATGAGGTTTAATAATGTGCATCGCTACCGATCGCAGCGGCGCCGCCTCTCCCCCGAATTTTCAGCCGCCCCATCCCAATTGACGCGTTCAGCCGAACTGACGTCAGTTGGGCGAGCTATCCAATTGGCGACCCAGGTCTAGTTATCGATCATTTTTTTCAAATTTACGGGGACCAAATGTTGTTTATAAAAGTTCTAATGTTCGTTAATTTCTTTCTATAAAAAATAAGTAACAGAAAGAGAATACCCAACGAGAATTTATGATTACACTCAAGCACTTCCGGCACACGGCAAGTATCGTCTGTTTGTGTTACAACCTTCTCCGTGTTGACACGAGCTGCGCGCTCAGCGCTGGTCTCTAGCTTTCTTGTCGCGAGCACCATGGATCAGCTTTCACTTGTAAAAAAAAGTTTACACCCTTTGGGTGGTATTTTGTCTGAATACAATGATCGTCAGCTGTCTTGCCCTCATTTATTTTCTTTACTGCTTCGAGCCCGATACTTCCAAGTCACGAACGACATGCGCGTTATCAGCGTGGCGTAGAATTCTCGAAAGTAGCAAGCGCGGAGTTTTCAAGAAAGGAAACGCAAGCAAGGCAGATGACGATTATCGTTGCGGGACAAGATAAGCCCCCAAAGGGCGCAAACTTTTTTAAAGGGTGTTGTTACGTTGTGAGCTGCAAATCAAGCAACCTGCGACATGTGAAGCTGCGACATCGTGTCCCACTGCAAGGCAACACCCGAGTGGACTGGCTGCAGTGCTTCGGGCTGTCGGTATCCGATCGGCACCAGCATCTACGCGTTTGCGGCTGTGACTTCACGCTGAAGGATTGCTACCACAATAGAGTTTAGCGTGCCCGGTATTCGGGTAAACGCAAGTGACAGTGGACCGTATCACCGTTTCTCCACCTCTGTGTAGCCGTGTTCTTGAATTTTCTGTTACCGCCATTTTCTTAAGCGCTGCTGGCTAAATGTAGCCTCTTGTTTCATTCTGTTCACTTCTTTCTCCACGCTCGGCTACCTTTGATGCCGATTTCTTCGCTTATCTGTAGCTGACTTACCCGACTTCAGTTTTCTGTTGTAGACTTGTTCACTTCTTGTCTCTACGTCTGCTTATCTATTCGGGCACCTGCCCACTGGCACATAACTATTCCGTAGGATTGACCAAGAATGATCACTTGTGCAGTTTAAATGCACAATTGAAAACACCCAATGACCCAAGTTGTCTATTCGGTCACATAGCCAATGAACCAAGTTGGCGTTAAAGATATTACCTATGGCGCGCGAAGTTCGCTAAAAATGCTAGTCGCATGAAAGAGCCATATCAATACATAAATAAAGCATATAATATGGGTAACTGCAATAACCCTTACCATTGCCAATCATCTGTTTACTTTTCAGAAAGCCCATCTGCATCAACAGCACTCTCTACACCTTTTCAAAACATCGTGACACAATCATGGTTTATCGCACTTTTCGGATTCTTGCTGCTCGTGGCTGTCACTGTCTTCGTCCTTCTTTTGATACGGAAACGAAGGCTGCAACATGCAAAATCGCTCACAACAGGTAAGCATGCGAGGGTTTCCGATCAACTCCTTTTAATTTTTTTTTGTCACCATCGCATCTAAGTGTGACACTACGTCCTCCGCCGTTAGTGTCTTTTACATTTTCCTCATATCATACAGTATTTTTTAAGTAACTTTCGGTAACTCGTAGCGCGTTAGCTCGGAGAGCAGTAAAATAGAGCAGTGGTAAGCGCGCCTGACCTGTGCAGCTAATCCCCTGCAAAATCTAGCTATCCAAGTTACTACATATTCGGAGCGACGAAATAAATATATTACTGCGAATTAACACCTCCTCGCGTTCATATCACGAATAAAACTGTTTCATCAGCTTGTTTTACATTCATACGTTGTGTCGTTTTAAATTATCGATTAACATCTGTCTTTCATCCTCCTTCTAGTTCCTGTACATAAGCAAGAAGACATCAGGTGAGCAGTTCTGCTTCTTAACAAATTGCGTAATTCACGTCACCGCTTTGTGTGCATGTAGATTTACACATGGCATGGCCGCAGCACGCTTCGGAAGAAACGTGATTCCGAACCTGGCTGGAAATAATGAAGTATTGATTCCCTTGCTCCCTACCCCAACCCCCAGCAACTGCTTCAACTCCCTCAATGGCCGTCCTGGCCTCAGCCCTCATGAAGCCTTGTGGATTAACCATAGTGCCTGGAGATCCTCTGACCAATCAAAGGACTCTTTTTGTGAAACCAAGCTTCTTAACAAAATGAGCTGTGCGTCAAATGATCTTAACTATTCTAGGTGAGTTGCATCCAAGCCTATCACTAATATGCTTAATGCCTACTTGTGACAGCGACCTGTTACCTGATAGAGGAACTCAATACCTTACGCTGCTTAACACAATTCTGCTGATTTAATTCGCTACAACTGTGATTACTACTCATATTGAATGAGATGCAAAAGTGCCTTTCAGTTGAGGTTTTAGCGCGCAGTAAGTGGCCAAAGAGGTAAAGCGATATTTATAGTGTAAATAAATCAACCTGATAATACGGACTTGGCGAAATTATTATCGGCCAGAAATGATTTGATTCTTTAACACCCTTTTGACTAACAGAAATAAATAAAAGTCAACGTAATGCGTAGCATGCTTAACTGTACTGATGCCAAAATGATTAGACAGTCAAAATAAGGATTTCAAAGCTCGTAGTGTGTTACTTCATGATTTAAAACAAAGGTTATGGCGCAGAACAGACGAAGAGAAAGTGAGACACAAACGAGACATATACGGGCGCCAGTCATGAACCAACTAGCTCAGCAACAAGTTATGTTATTTCACCATCGTCGCCAATAAAAAAGTTTTGGTACAAACTGCTAATACTGTCTTTTGTTTTCTATATTTCCAGTGTCTATGCACCTCTAAACTGTGGGATCAATGCGCCTGACTATGCAGAAGTAGATGCGCAGAGCATGACAACTTTCTACAAAAAGGACCTCCCTTCGATTCCAGAGCCCTATGCAACGACTACGTTAATCAACCCATCACTCCAGAAGAGCCTAAACGGTTCTGTAAGTGCAAGACAATTCTAACATTATTTCTGTTCTGAACTTGAATTGTTTGTCATTTTAATGTGAAAGGAAAGCATGACTTGCAAAACTAATTTGGAAAAAAACTAACTGTTTAAAGACATTTTGGGTGCGATGAATGGCGCTTGTAAATGGCACATTATACGGGTACAAAAATTTCTAATAGGGGTGCGCTGTATACGTTTGGTTTTTCTATATATGTATTGCATATGTGTGTTAAAAAACGCGGTATCCCCGCATTATTTGAAGCCCTAACTCACATCACAGCATTTAAAATTTGTATGTTAATATTGCATGTTGAAGATGTCGTTAGAAATACATATAAATAAACATATTTGAATTCTGATCGGGCATATGAACTACACATTCCAAAAGTATCATGATATCTGGCGGTTGCGGAATCTTACTTGTACGCAGTTTCACTGTTTTGATCGAAGATCTTCTGAAACGGCGTGAAAGCAAATATGATTAATGGTACACTTATCTATATGCGAAACGCAATGACTAAGTTTAGAAAGTACGCTGACATTTTTTTTTTACATGAACCTTGTGTAGCGCTGTGCGGAAAGCCCAATCTTCAGGCAACACCGCTTCTTGGCATGGCGTTCGCTCCGGTGGACTTTCTTCTATGTAGCGATTATATTATAGACAGCTTTTCATCCTTTACATAACCCTTGATTGACAACTGATGCATCGCCATTCATTGCAAGCTAAGTCTCATCACAAACGGTGGTGTGCCACGACTGGTAATTGGGAAATTTAAGCTTTAGGCATGAATCCACACGCTAATTGTTTTTGCTGCCGACTTATTCGGTGCTGTCACTTGTGCTTGCAAGACTCCAAGACTGTTCTCTGTCACAATGTGAACAGAATAAAGAGTGTTTTTTTTTTCCTTAGGCTAAGGATGCTCGCAGTGGAAGCTCAGCGGAAGAAGGAAGCCGCAAATCTGAGAAGGCGTTTGACTTTGAGCTTGCGCGCGCAAGTGAAGGTGAGAATTTGTTGCGCTTTGATTGTAGCTAAAACGTCCTGCTAAAGGACTCCTGAGATATCTCTAACGTTGACAGACTATGCCTGACGTAGGCTAGCGTTTAATTGCTTCGGTGATTCATTGCAGACGGCATCACAGATCGGCTGTTGGAATCTGAGAAACTTGCCAGTCCCGCCAGTGACTCAGGAAGCTACACAACAGGTAACTGTTTATTATATTGTATATTAGACTTGTTGTTATGTGTATACACTAGATTAATTCGAAACGAAAAACTAGTACCCTAGGCAAGATATAAAGGGTAACACTCTCGACTGCCAGAGTTACTGTGAAGGTTATTTAGGGAGGGAGATCGCAAAGGTAAACAAAGGATCGTGTAACGTTATGTTGGACCTTACTCTTAGTCCATTGAAATGTTACCCCTTCTGTGCATATCGCACGTAAATCGTGTGTAAACTTTCTCTGTTTACTGATTTCTTTCTTTCCTACACTGGCCATCTTGCAATTGGACTACGATGCCGTAATTGTCACCTAAGAAAACGTAATGCGAAATTCCACATGAAAAGAATTTTTATATTAAGGATGTCTGAATGGTGTCTGTGTATGTATTCATACAACTTTTGATTATTTGAACCCTGGAAAAGCTCAGCTCATTCTGAAAAATTACTGCAGCAGTACCAAGCTCAGATAAAAGGTGCAGTCTAACAGGTTACACAATCAGTGCGGTCGGAAACAGTTATATGATACAAGTACTTTGAAGAACGCCATGACATTGTTGGTATCGTCGTCCTTTCAGACGAGTATGGAATGCCAATAAAGAAGTGCCGCCAAAAATTCTCGCGCGGAGGACCTTCTTCTAAGGGGCCAATGATGAATTGGTCTGAAATCATTCCTCCACCACCTGAGCAACCACCCAGTGAGGCTGGGTCTCCAACAAATACTCCGGCATGCTTCCGAGGGACACCACCTCGCAATGTACAACTGAAGCAGAAGGTGAGTGTTGCCTTGAACAGTGCGTTAAAGATACTGCGCCCTGTCGAGGTGCAGTATGTTCAGGTAACCAATGGGCGTTCAATTACTTCATTCTACAAAATAAAAATATAGGTATAAATGCGACGTACCTTGTGCTTCTACTAATTTCTCTAAAGTCCGTTTGGATGCTCTATAATCGGTGACAACCTACCAATTACAAACAAGCTCTTTCCACAAAAACGCAGGGAACATGCCCTTCACCTCTGAAAGAGAGCAGAGCCTGCTGGAGTCCGCTCACATCTTAGTAAAGTTGTTCTGCTAATATAAATGTTATGTCGATTGCAAAGGGTAGTTGATTCAGTATAAAAATGTTAGCTATGGCTAAGGAGTGATGTAGCGACCACCCATAAAATTTTCCCGCGACGTTTGGCTTTCGTCCTGAAACCAGTGACACAAAGACCTATCTGTGCGGAGAAAACAGCTGTTTTTGAACAAAGGGAAGTCTCGTGACATCAGGCAATAAGAAAACCTGACGGACTGACGCATCCATCGGTTGGCCATCGCGGCGGCGAGATGGGTTTGCAAGTCCCGTTTACTGCAGCGCTAACTACGTTTTGTGGTGCTTCCGGAACATTGCAGAACAATCTCGGCGATAAAATGGAGCAATCTACCCCAGACTGCGCAAACTACGGGTGATAGTATGGCGTAATCGAAAGCAGCTGTTCAAATTCGGTGACGCTGAATTTCTTCGCCGCTGGTCTACGCTGTACCTAACCGTCTCTTGAGGCAATGTTTTCCTACAGCCGGAATGGTGGCCAAAGTATGTTTGTTTCAGAAGCGATTCGGTATTTGCGTGTGCCTCGGATGTCATTCATGAATTCGACACTTACAATGATGTTTTTTTCATGTGCGCTATAATCGTGTTCTTGAAGTGGAAGTGGAAAAACCAGTGTGAAGCAGACAACATTTGCTGTTCTTTTTTGTGCCAAGTACGATGTACTGCATGTGCGATGCGTTATATCACGCTCAATGTTCCTACCACAGTTGTAGCCGTGCATACGGGCGAATAAACGTTCTTTTGATCCGTGCAAATTGTGATCAAGTTGGACAGTGAACATAGAACCTCGTAATTCTTAGGTTGTCACCGATTATAATTACAGCCTGTATGCTATGTCGCTTCGAAGAGAAGCCCGCATATCATGCATTAAAGCGTAGCGTACACTGCCTAGTTGTTAGGCGTCATTTTGTGCTCCGTTCCGCTTGCACTTCCGTTTCGTGTCGCAAAAACCCGTAGCGCCTTCTATGTTTCAATAGGTGAATTGCTGTGAATACAAAAACTTCTGTCTGCTTACCGCCACCTACTTGTGCGCACACGTCTACGACGTGATATTTTGTCAAAAGCCCGCCACGGGCCAACAAACATCCGCCCAAAGCCCAGCCCATAGAGTTCCATACAATAAATACTAGAGGGAACTCTGCCGCTAGTGCCGACGAGAGCTGCAAGCGGTGCAATTACGCCACAGTGAGAATTATGCTCAGTGCATAATTTGTCTTAACGTTGTCCTTCTGGCTTCACAAACTGCTTCGTCGCTTTGTAAACTGATCATTTTAAGCAAAGTGCTGTTCCACAAGTTATAAAATAAACACAAATAAAGCTGTCCGACGGCAGGATTCGAACACATGACGTCTTGTATACAGAGGCCCGATATAGAAACCATTGCGCAACGGACGCATGCACCGACAAGCGACACTCTTATGAATTTCTCGCGGGCAAGCGTTGAGACGATTCGTGCGATTCTATTTGGCATTAACAAGGCGCAGTTAAAAAGCAGGCGAGAGCTAGCGCGGGCAAGGTACGCGCGGAATAAGCAAGCAACCAGTGAATTGCGCCTGTAACGACAGGTAGAAGATTCTGACGAGGACGCCTTGAAACGCAGGCAAGCGCACCGGTGGGCTAATTACGCGAAAAAGAAAAGGCACTGCAACAACATGTCTTACACTTACCAAACACAAGATTTCTGGTAAAAGCGGGTCTACTGGGGAGATTGTTATAGAGTGTGTAGTATTCTATAGGGTTGCTTAGCTCTCAAGATACCGCAGTAGTGGTTCAAAGGGTGGAGTAATGATTATAATGAATGCTACGTCTTCACAAGTAATGACTACAATTTATGCTACCCACTACGGACAATTCCCCAGGGGGTGTTCTTCCCTAAGTTTTTTTCCTTTTTGTTAATTTTTGATGCGAAAGCGTCGATTGGCCCATTGAGCGAAAAAGCCGGCATGTGTAATCTGTAGCAGCGAAACGACACCTAAATTCCCGTTGGGTGCGACGCCTCGTCATACGAGTGCCTCGACGGAACAGAGCGGGCGAGGGCGAAAGGTGTTGCGTGAGGGAAGAGGGCATCGCCGCGACGCGACGTCACCCTCGCTATCGCTCTGGGAGCCCAGCACGCGGTGCGTATCTCTCCCTCCCCCACACTGGGCTTAGCTGCTGTGCGCGCCTGCCGGCCTTGGGGGCCGCTGTTTGGTCCTCAGTCTGTCGCCTCGCAGGACGTCGGTGGCATGCGGCGTTGGCACCGCAGGTAGCTGCTGTTTGCTGATTCGTGCAGCGCGTACCGCTGTAGTACATTACTCACCTTGCAAAACTGGAAGGACCGCTTAGTGTCTTTCATTTGGAAATTGATGCTCTCGCATTCGCAACTCATAAGAAATGCTTAGGTTTCCTCGGATTTTTTTTTTTGCTTTCAGCTTTCTTGCCATGGAGGCCCTCACAACACGACTATTGTTGTGTTGTGAGTAAAATTTGCATTTGAATTAATTGGACATTTAGAGTACCGTAGAAAGCATCTGGGCCATTTGAACATATTCTTCGATCGTGCATATTTTGGAGGCGATTTAGTATTTTTGCGTGGAGGCGACGCGGAAACTAAATTCTATTGCAGCCTAATTAAGCACTAGTAATAAAAGGGCGTGCGTGCGTGTTCCAACTTTCCGGTACCCCGCTTTGTCTACTGTGAGCCTGGCTTTCTGCACCAAAAGTTTGTTCTGTCTGCGCATATCTCCATCTTTGAGCACATGAAATGATGCTTGCTTTCTCTTTCAGATAAGCGGAGCGCAGCCAATGTCCAACCTGAGGGGAGCCCATGGTCCGCCTCGAGTACAAACACATTCTCCAAGAAATACCTTAAACCAGTCCAGCAACAGTCTTGGGAGCTCCTATGCAGACTCCTACCAAGGCGTACCGCCATTTTTTCCCAAGGGACAAAGGTCCCTTCTGATGCCGTTGCAGCCTCAGCAGTCACATCAGCAACAACAGCAGCAGGAACAGCAGCAGCTATTCAGCAACCCTTTCATAGACCGGGGAGTGCAGTCATCACTGCCATCACTGATAAATGAGCCACGCTCATCGAACCGTACCACAGAACCAACAGGAGCTCGGTTCGGTGCCGGCCAAGGTCAGCACAAACATAGCATGTTTATAAAAGGGTCTCTAGTAGCATTTCTTGTTTCTCAGGGAACTAAACGTGGCAGTATATTAATCATACTAGTTATGTCTATAGTGAACTTTGTTTACGTTTCTTAAACAAAGTATAAAAAAATATCCAAAAGAAGCTTTTGCGTCGGCTGTATGGCATAAGTGCTGTCAAGAATGCCGCCATGTGGTGTAACACAGAGAGCTGCAACTGGTTGTGTATTGTGTTTGACGCGTAGAATTCCTACCAAAGCTCGTTATGTGCGTTAATTGTGAATATGAAAAGAAAGTCGCAGTTTCACCGGAAAGGCGAAGCATCGATTGGGATAGCAGATTAGTATAGAGCTATGCGCAGTAAGGGTGTTAATTTTATCGGCAGTATAATCTCGTAAACATTTGCTTCCTAACTGAATTAACAAGCACAGTAAACACGAACACATCTCACTCGATAGCCACAGAAACTCGTTATCAAAACGCCTCAGTGAGGAAGCGCGGCAGCTGCAGCGAGCGAATGGACCTTCATGCTGCCTCTCGCTTCAACGCGAACTGGGCGTCGAACGCACAGCGCATACTAAGCTACCAGCACTCGGCTCCCTTTGTCCACATGGCCGATCGCTTTCAAGCGCGGCCTCGCCGTACGCAGCAGCCGCCAAAGTAGAACACCGCTCCCCTGCACCCCCCCCGTCCCTCCCTTCTCGCCTGTGCCTCGCGTGCGACGGAAGACGGCGCGCTTCCTCCCCGCTTCCCCCCAACCGCGCGAGATTGAGCCGCGATTGTCGGGCGATCCTTGCAAGTTTCACTCGCACGGCCCGCGGAGACGGGCCGAGGAGGCGATATTATCGTGCTTGAACTTTATACACAACATTACGATGACGTGCAGATATGCGCCTAGAGTGTACATAAGAGTGCTATCACAATAAAACGATGATGTCTACTCACCGCAGACGTCATTGTTTTTCCTAGGCTATATCTACGAACCCGCAACTGCTGAGTCGGATGTGGAACTACTGACACGGCCACGATCTATAGAGTCCAGTGTTGCTGGAGACACCGACTACGCTCCAAGCCATGGTCAGTGAAACAGTGAAAATTATTTTGTCGTAATAGTTACGGCATAAATAAGGATACCTCGGAACAATTTCGGGAGGGTGACCCCATCCGGAACAATGCTCTAAATTTTCTTTTCATGTCGTCTATTGACTTATTCAGAATGGTGGGATAGTTGATTTTCTCGGGTTGTATTTGTTATACCTTTGCTTTAGCTTGCTTAAAATGTTCATTCGGGCCTCTTCATACAAAGAATGCTATTATGGCATAATTTTGGTCTATTCGATTTTCTTTTAGAACCGAGCGCAATTCCTCCTTCAGCCTGGTTGCTGGCCAGAAGCCTGCAGCTGTTGAATGCTTAGATGGTCCAATAGATCTAAACATCAATGCATCAGGAAAAAACACACACGCAGGAATAAGAGATATCTGTTTAAAAAGGGCAGGCGACATCTATTTACTTTTGTTGTGCTCGGTGGTTTCTTATCCCCTACTGCTTTCGAAAAATAGAAGTTGTGTTCATCTTTCGCAAAAAGCTGGCGAACACAGGTCATCTAGCTGTGGCACCGTGACTATTTGTATTACCTGTGCCCGCCAAATATTCTGCAGACGGTGGCGTCCGTGCCAACCGTGACGGACACGCCTTATCCTACGTTACAGCGCAGTTACGGAAACCTTACACCAAGGGCTTGCCGCGTGCTAAGATCTGCACCACTCAGACTAGGAAGAAAATGTTCCAGATAGCCAAGGACATACGTCTGCGTGTTCATTGTTGGATTACTCGTATGGGCTAAATTTGCATTTCGGCTTGCCACTTACGCGATAATTATTTTAAATAAGTATAACCCAACGTTTAAGTTCGACACATAACATGGTGTTTTAGTGCTGAAGTTTGCACGACCTCTCGTTCGAGGCGTTCTATCAGACGGGCTCTTAGAATTTTCTGACTGCATCGTTACACAGCGCCATCGTGGACCAGCACTACGGAGCAGAGCAACAGCTCTTGCACAAGCGGCCGCTCCAGCCGCGCCAGTTCCTACGATGACCCTGTCTACAATGAGGTGGATTTTGTGAGCGCCGTGGCACGAGCCGCGCAAAACGCTGGGTTCCAAGTCAATGGCTCTGTCGTCTCCACAACAACGCCGACACCCGAGCAAGGTCAGTCATTTATGAATTTTAAAGAAAACGCTGTGCAATTTAGCACCGAGTTTTTTTAAGCTCCCCACAAGGGCCGACGTGCTTTGGCAGCAGAAAGTTGCCGCAATTCGGAAAAGCAAATGAAGAACCTCTGCTTGCTATGAAGTGAATCATTTGCACATTATGCTGTTTTAACAAACAGAAGGGTGTAGGATTGGGCTTGTGGGTAAAACATGCTTTAAAGTTTGAACAACAGCGCAAGGACAGAAGAGAGAACAGAGCACTATTCTTCTGTCCCCTCTGCTGTCCCATGCGCTGTTATTCAAACTTTAAAGCCTGTTTTACTAATGAGCCTAATCCTACACCCTTATTAAACGGAAGCTGAAGAGTCTGTCGAATTCAATAAGGTGCTGATATACGGATGCGGGAACCTGATAAACCATGTAGGTAAATTTTTTTTTTTTGGGGGGGGGATTTTTCAAATAGGAGCGACGTAATCGTCGGTTAAACTTGCGCAGTCGCTCCGCCCTCCGTCGAAAACCACGTGCTGTTGCTGACACTGACGATGCGAGCGGAAATGACGCTGAAACCGCGG
Source organism: Dermacentor variabilis (assembly GCF_050947875.1). NCBI lineage: Eukaryota > Metazoa > Arthropoda > Arachnida > Ixodida > Ixodidae > Dermacentor > Dermacentor variabilis. Next base: position 138,364,545 of record NC_134572.1, read on the forward strand.
CTTAGTGACGTCAGCACTGCTGTTCCGTTCTTTCGCTGTCTCCGCGACCGTGCCTGACCGCGCTTGTTTCTGCGTGCGTGCCGTCATAGTCCACTGCGCTCGACCGTGCATTGGTTTGTTTCTGTGTATGTAGAGTGGTAGTTAACGTGCGCGGCATCGGTTGAAGTGGTGGGCCGATCATGCCGGCGTTCTGTGCAGCGTACGATTGCACGAACGCCGATGATGGAAGACAACAGCGACGATGTTGTCTTCCATTACTTCCCGCAAGACAAGAAGCTTTCAGCGTAGTAGGAAGCTGCTGCGAAGCGAAATAATTTCAAGAGCTCAAGAACAACAGTGCTGTAGTCTAATCACTTCCATGACGACGATTACTACCAGTGTTTATCAATAATGCGTGCGTTCGATTTGCCAGTAAAGTCGCTCGACTGAGGCCCGGCGTAGTTCCGTCAGTGTTCGCATGCAAAAGGAGCTCATCATCGCTGTCAGGGCCAGCGTAGTTGCTGTATGCGGCCACAGAATGAGCGCGAGGACGACTTGCTGCTGGCAGGCTTTCTAAATGCAGTGAGAAAAGGTCGTGGTACCGAACGCACAAAGACGGGACGGATGCCGACGAACGGATGGTACCTGGTCTTGGAAGACCTTATAAATACACGAACTCGCCCCAACCTGGATTTTGATTTACTGCTAGCTCCTTCGTGTTAGCCCGCTGAACGGAAGGCGGATGTTTATCTCCCACCCTTGACGCAGGTTTCGTCGCAAGGAGCCACGAATTTTCTATTCGTACGTGTGTTGTGAAACAGTCTGCATGCAGCTACCATAACGCAGTGCACGTGTGAAGTTTGCATGTGTTGGAAAGCCGGCACACGCCAGGACGCTGCGCTCCCCATTCTCTTACCCACAGAGAAAAACCGACAGTTCCACGTAGCCGACGGAATTCGCCGCCTTTACGGCTCCGGTTAAGAATAGCGTGCGGATGGCGCGCTGATGAAGGTCACTACACGTGCTACAAGAGCCGGGAAACTTTTCCCGCGTTTAAACCATCTGTTTAGATTGCCGACAGCTTTGGGGCCGCGCACAAATGCCGACGATCGCATCCCCGCTTACGTTCCACGATGAGTCATGCAGGAACATAACGCTGCAGTTGTTTACCCGGAAACGAACTCATTGAATCGCTGGATGCAGCTTTGCAAAAACATACTCACCAAAGAACATTTCCAACACGAGGAGATGCTAACACTTAGCTTTCGTTCGCGTCGTAAGCACTGCTTGCACCAGTATCTTTGGCTTCGTAGAGAGGCAGGCTGTTCGCAATCGGCTTGTACATGTAGGGAGTAACGCCGAACTCCTCGGGGAAACGCAAGCTCTCTAAATTTTCCATTACCGTCTCAGCAAAAAAGAAAAAAGAAAAGAAAACAAGAAAAAATAGCAGCACCAAACTACCTTGCATCGTGCTTTATTTGTAGCGGCAGCGGTCGGTCAGGACGACGAACACCATTGTTGACGTCACGAGGCGTCCGACCAATCAGAGGCAGAAACGAGGCGCGCGAGCGGCCCCAATTCTGCTGCTGCAATTTTCGTCGAAACAAAAAATGTTTGCGCTTCCTTTCGCTCAATTTCGATGCGACATTCGAATTCGGAGGGTCGAAACCTGCTACGTGCAGCCCTTCACCTATTTTTTTTATGGAAAACCTTTCAGCTTCTCTTTAAGTACATTTCACGTACAACGGGCCCTTTTCAATGCCCACCGCTATAGCGCCGAGTTCTCGCTTCTGTTTCGTCTGCTGTCCTTCCAGTGTTATTCAAAATTTAACAGACTGTGGATACGGGGTGTTTGCCCCAGGGCGCGGCTTAAATCCCGGTGATGGCGGCCGCATTGACATAGAGGCGCAATGCAAAAAAGGCTCATCTTTCATGCATATCAATTGGGTACGTGCAAATGAACTCCGGGTGGTCAAAAAGAAGGAAGGTGAAAACTGCGCGAAAGAACATCCCTAAATTAATTTACGAGTCTTTAGGAAATGAATTAAAAATTTTTGTAGGGATTTTTTTCTTAGTGGACTATGCATTTATATTTCGCTTGCAAGTAATATTCGCCTGTTTAATTAAGCTGAATGAATAGAACTTATTCTATCGGCTGCAGGCGGTTTTTAAAAATGTTGTGTGCTCTGGAGAAAACACTCGACATAATAATTCATGCGAGAAACTTCACGTCAGTATTAGTTGAGCCTATATTAAATCCTCGTTTTGAATTCAGTGGCAGAATAAAATGCTTGCCATAGTTGCTGTATTCGGTGTAAATGATGTGTGGTCTCGTTCCTCTCTAGGTGCCAAGCGCAGTTTTCATGAACGAGATCATAACCAGCAAACTCAAAAAGTCACGAACTTGCCTATAAATGCGAGTAAGACGCTGACACATCAAGTGAAGAATAATGGTAAGTATGAAAAAAAAAAGAGATAATAAATGGGCTATAGGGAGCGGGGAAGAATGGCGCCATAAAAATTCAATGAACTGCAATACCTATGTTTTCGCATTTTGTTTTTTTTTTTACTTTCCAGAAACCCATCCTCAGAACCAGCTTTTCTCTCTAAGCCTGCCTAGTCAGAGGACGTTAGGGGACCAGCGTCCTCAGCATGATGAAAATAATCAGCCTATGCAAAGCAATGATGGTAAGAAACATTAGGTGGACCATGAATGTTGCGCATGGCTGTATAACTAGAAGCGGTTGCTGTGCAGGGAGCGGTAGGAAGTTATTTCTTCATGGGAATACGCGTCAGGTTGTCTTCCAGTTAAAGCTTGCTGGAGACCGCGGGCGCTAATAATAAGGACAGCTGGGCAGCAAGAAAACAAAGAAACAATTGAACTGGAACGTGACCTTGCCTTTTATTTAAAAAAAAAGGCAGCTGATAAGATCCACTGGCGCAAAGTGGAAGATAAGAATATAGTCGATGGGTCTATATATATATACATGCACATATGTATATAATAACCATGATACCATAATAACCATTATAACGAAACTTATTTTTTTTTTTACTCGCAGTGTTTCTCCTGGTGATATCAGCGAACGCCAAATAAAGACGTAGATTATTACGTTGTCGGCCATTTTGTGCCTTGGCATTGAATTCGCGATTGTCTTTCTTTCTTTGCAGGGGCGCCATACAAGCCGCCTAGCTTCCACATTTACCACGATCCACCGCACCTGATGACGCCTCCAGGCAGTGGAAGAAAGCAGTGGAGAGCAGTGAGCCGGGATGGAGAAGTTAGCGCCCAGGTCATAAGGTAAGCAGGGCAACGCACGGCCTTCTTCGCTATAAAAGTTCAAGGACATCAATAGTATCGCACAGCGACGTTGCTTTAAGAGTAAGACGCCTGTTGGACGGTAGCGAATTTGCCGTGAGCATGTTTAGCAAAAACGCTCGCCTCTGAACCGTTTATGTATGGAGAGAGGCATGTTATCGTTTGTGATCGTGCAAGAATGCTGAAGTTGGGCCGAGCGAAATAGTGAAACACTTGGGACGGTACTGATTGTAAAACTGAAGCAGGTGTAAACACTGCATTAACAGTGCGAACACCACAGGAATGATTCGCATTCATATGGATTGGGAAAGGTTGTGCTAAGTGTTTTCCCATTAAGGCCCGCATACTATCATGTGCGCGCATGTAATAAGAACACATCGTTGGTTCTCTTTGTGAGCTAGCACTATACTCATTGCAAAGGACTATTATTACAACTCGAATACGTGTTTGCTGAAATTAGATGCATGATTGGAACCGAGTTCAAAATATTTCAAAGTGTTGTTCTGGAGATCACTCGACGCACGTCTTGCACCTGCGGAGAGAGAAAGTACGACTGACGGCACACCGCAGCAGACCACCATGAGTTGGTATATATATATATATATATATATATATATATATATATATATATATATATATATATATATATATATATATATATATATATATATCCGGAGAACTAGTACTTAAAATATTTGGTGACATTTGTCGTGCAGGGATTGCCTGGACAATCTTACGGCTGGTCTACAGCTTTCGCCTTGTCCAACATGCTGGCTCGGGAGGGGGGGAGGGGGGCGTAGGCAGTTTAGCATATAGATTGTTTGAGTTCACGTCTTCGTGGCTGTCATTTGGGGTAGTAGCTCGTCGTGGAGCTGCATAAAAATAAAGGTGACAGCATTACAGCCACGTCTTGCAGCGATCGACAAATCGATAACAGTGAGAATCTTGGAAAGACAGGCACAATCGAAAGCAACAGAATGTACGCGTGACTATACCGTGGAATATGGAATATGGAATATGATGCACCGACGTCATTTTGACTACAATTTTTGTATACTAGCATGACCAAAGCTATGTTCTGGACGCTATCTATTGCTTTTTTGTCTAACAGCGCGAGCATTGTAGTAAACGTATTCATCTTAACTTTTTTTTTGTCGTAACCTCCCATAAATTGTCGCACTGCTTTTCTGTGCTAACAGCGTGATCAATTATCGTATATATATATATATATATATATATATATATATATATATATATATATATATATATATATATATATATATATATATATATATATATATATATATATATATATATATTTCTGACGTAATCGTCCATAAATCCTCCCATTCGTCTTTTTCAATGTTGCAGTGGACATTTGTACCATGGGTCTACGTGAAGAGAGAGCTTTCACCTTTCCTCGAAGAAAAGAAAAGAAGATTCTCCGGTCACGTCGACACAACGGCGGCCCTGCATCAGGACCGCTGATCAAGATCCTGCCACGTACGGATGCAAACACAAGAAGTCGGCGGATTTAAATGCTGTGCGAACGTCGATGTGACTCGCCAACCAAGTTCCTTCCGTTTCTGTCAGAGAAGCAGCTGACATCGTGCGACCAGTCCGTCAAATTATGCAAGAGGATGTAACGTGTGCCAAATATGGAATGCCATATGCAATAATTAGAAAAATCAACAGAAGCGTCTGGCAACGAGACTGCCCGTCGTCGTGTACCACAGGACGCTGGTGTGTGTGTGTTTTGTGTGCGTGCGTGCTTGTGTGTGCGTGCGAACTTAGCAAGAAGTGTAAACAAATATATGTGGATTTATTTGTTTTGTAGATATGCAAGCGTGAACGAGAGCGCGAGCTTTTGTATGTGTTCACTCGAAGACTGTACAGCGGTGGACATCGTTAGCGCCTGGCTCACTCTTACTCGTGCTGCCATTTCGGAGCATATCACTGGACTGAGCTCTGAATATTGTGATTGTTGAGGGGGCGCTGCGGAACACTCTTCCTAGGTAGCGCAGCTTTTGCCGATGTCTTCAGTGGTCACCGATTCGTGTACAGACAACTGCATGCTTTCGTATGGGCAGCGTACCCGGACGTTTTCTTTTAATTTATTGTTGAAGACATTACTTAATTTTACTTAAGAGGCGTGTACAAACAAGGCAGAAAAAAGTCACAGAAATAAAAGTCACTATTGTTTACCTGCTGAAACTCGGTCAAGTGCGTGTTTATGAACAGCGAAAGTTGTCCATTCTGCTTTTTATTTATGTTTCGTATTTAAACGAGCAGAACGGTAAGTTTTTTTTGCTCGTGATCTATTAATTTTATTTCATGTATGCTGTGTGCCACACACAATAGCATTTCGGTGTTTCCTTACGCATCTTTAATCTTCCACAAGAACGTATTGGCCTGTTACTGCTCTCTCTGCATATGCGTAAGTGCTGTGGTTGGTTATTATCATTCAACGCATCTTGTTGTCTTATTACTGTTGGCAAATATTTAATTATTTAATTTTAACTTCATAATTAGGTGCGTTATTTGTTCTGTTCTATTCCACCTTTTACTTTGCCACGAAACATCCAGGTAAGTGACGTGAAGGAAGGAAGGGATATGAAAAAATAAACGTACGATGTTTATAGCTTGTCGATGTCAGATGATTGACATTATTTTATGGAATCTTCTTGTGTCAGTTTTGTAAACCATGCGGCAGTGCAGGACATTGAGCAGTTGGTGTTCCAGGGTTTCTGAGGTGCGAAACAGCGCAGCAATGCGTAGACAGATACGATGACAACAGCGCTTGCGTTGGCTCCTTTCTGTCTACGTCTTGTTGCGTTGACATGCAGTTAAGAGGTCTTGCATTCCATGATTTATCGACTGGTGCCATAAAGGTGGCTAAATAACTCGGTACATCACACCCACATGGTGACTGCACCAGTCTACCCGTTCTTCTCTCGGTCGATCCATCGCAGAGGTTACGTTGATTGTAACGTTCCCGATGTTTGGAGAACGAAAGTGTTGTTATGTGCATGTTTTGGACATGTCCACGCTAAATGGGTGCCCTGCGACGTTTGTTGGAAGGTTAGACACAGTGCAGATACGTGCGATAAGGAAAGCTTACTTAGAGAAAGGTAGAGAGCTTAGCCTGAGCTAGCTTACTCTTGTCTGTCTCTGTATACACCGGGGAAGGGTGACGGGTAAAGGAGGGTGAGGTTAGTGATGACCACGATGACGGCATCGTTGATGATGATGATGATGATCATGATGATCATAAGGAAAGGTGTATGTACAAGTCCGCCATGTTGGGGCATTTCTAAGGCCGCGTGTCCAGTCCTTTGCCTCGTGTAAGTTTGTCTCTGTCATAAAGGTAGCGCCATAAAATCATCAGATTACCATGGGCTTTAGTATATTGAACGGCGATGGCGCGGCCACTCTAGAAGAGGCGTCAGCTTGGCCAATAGTAGAAAATTTGAGCCTTCGTGAGGGACACTAGCAGTCTCTTGCGATGAGCATACGCTTAGACCACCATTCATGTTCACTTGTTCCAGGCAGTTAAGAGTAGGAAAGAATTGTGCAGTAATAATTGCTGATGATATCATCACAAGCTATTAGTTTTATTAAGAGAATGGCGCCATTGAAGGCATGTATTTGTCGCTGTGTGAATATTTATGTCATGTTTGTTGCATCATAGCGTAATGCGGCTAACAGAGCGTCATCAAACACATCTGTAGCAATAGTATAGGGGGCACTGTACACTCAGAAAAGTTTACGCACCATGGGATCTCAGAAAACGTTTAATTTCCGAGCAGCCCGTGACAGTAGTAAATGAAACCGAACATAACAATGTTCTTCACATATACTGGTAGAGGCTGTAAATGAGAATACTAGGCTGCATTGTGACGCGGCGCAGGTATTCAGCTCTGTTTCTCAGATTCCTTGTTCCGTAATATTTTGTGGTTGACTGTACATATAGGCCCATCCGTCGTATGTGCATTGCCCGCCGAAGCGTGCGAGCTGGTGTGCAAAGCGACTGCCATCCTCCTTTCCTGCAGCCGCCGCAGGAGGAGAGGGTGGTGGGTGAGAAAGCAGGCCATCCTTGACGAGTGATATATCGCAGCATCTAAACCCTTCACATGCTAAAAAATTTAAACTAAATTCTGGAGTTTTACATGCCAAAACCATGATCTGATTATGAGGCACGCCGTAATGGGGGGCCTCGGATTCATTTTGACCATCTCGGGTTTAGCCTTTTCGTTCCCCTTAACCCCCGCGTGGCCCGGGCACCAGAGCAGGCGATGGTGGTGGTTGAAGGATTTGGGGATTATCACGAGGCTAGCCGCAGTCACGCGCCCCTTGAGAAACATGCGACATGTCTTCTGGGAGTCCGTGATCACGACCGAGTCCCTTTGCGAACGCTCCGCGTGAGCGAGTGTGATCGCCACTGCTAATATTTCAGCCGAGGTGGGGGATCCGGCCGTGGCCGACGCGGTAATTTGCTGTTGGCTGATCGCGTTCACGACTGCCAGGTCGTACCTCCTTTGGTAGCGCTGCCCGGTCGCCTCTGCATACACAGCTGCGTCCGTGTAGTACGTGTTGTACCTATGGTTATTAGAGTACGCTGATTGAATGTGTTGTGCGTGTGCTTTGCGCCTTTCTTTGTTGTACTCGGTATATTCTTTGGAATTGAGGCTACTGTAATTTTGGATTTTCGCTGCTGTAATTCTGGATATTGAGAAGTATATAGCTTGTGGTACACCTGCAAACGAGACATGTAAAACATAAACCAATTCACGCGAGCTTCTTGAACATTTTTCTGCTCGCGTTCCGAGTAAGAATTACTGCGGCAGAACAGGACTTTGTGGTGCCTACGCCCTGCTGACATCCACACACCTATAGAAAAGGTGACTTCAAGATAACATAGTTGTGCTAAACCTACACATCTTTTCGGGGTAGGAGAGTGATTTTACCATTGAAGCATTATTTGTTACCTTGCGTGGAGTAGCTGTGCCATATTGTTAAGAATGCTTGGCTTGAATCCAGCTTGTTCGTTCGAGCTGCTCGGATACCTCTCCCATGTTGTCGTACGGTGGATAATCCAAAATGTGTTATATATAAACAAGACTGGCCAGTTTTCTATCTCACAAATACTGTTCGCAGTAAAAGTGACAAATCTCTAGTGAACGTGGGCCCCACTTCCTAATAACGAAAAAAGATGTCATAATGGACTTTCGTGCGGAATGCATTGCAAAAGAACGTTTTACTAAAAAAAATGCGCTGATAAACTTGATGAGAAGTTCGTCGTGTTTTCCAGTAGTACTATTGCAAAAGGTCCTCTTAACGACATCTGAAGGTATCATAAGGCACAACTAATTGTAGAGATTTTTTCTTGCTCTCGTAAAAAATGCATTTTGAGCCCAATGTAGGCAATAAGCTACTTTTTGTGGCGGTGGCGCTTACCCTGCCATGGCTTAAATTTTTTTTTAAATGATCTAGAATGTTTCCTTTTATGTAGTGTCATTGAGCGGAAATACGGTCGGGAAGAAACGGAGTGTGCAGGACAAACGCTCAAGTGAGCGCGCCTGTACTGTCCACTCCGTTTATTACCGCCCGTATTTCTGCTCAACGACTCTAAATAATGCACCAACTGGCCCAACAGACTACGCCTGTGAACTTCGTTTTCTTTTAAGTTTGCACCTGATTTCCCGAAAAGAACTCAAGTTACGAAACACTCGTTAACCGTCAGTAATAATTCGTGCGTGAAGGGGTATGGAGATGTAGCAACATGTACCGAAGACATTGCGAAATGACATAGTGCGCATGAAAAACCTTTCGTGCAATTGTTAACAGAATATACTTGAGACGTCCCTCGCAGTACAAGGAAGTAAGGAACGTTGTAGATGGATGATGATACTTGCTCCTGACCATGAAAGCTATCTGCAATGGGGCGATATATAAAAGAGCAGTAAAGTTCAGATTCATGTATGATTACGGACCAGTGATTCATGCAATCCATCTCAAATTCTCATCACACGAACCAAAGAGATGTATGGACAGCTAGTTGTAATAACTGTCTGGGCCTCCTTTATAATGCATCACGAGCAGTATTATTGGAAAGGGGCAGTAAAACTAGCAGGAAAATTGGAATGAGCCATGGTTAAGCACCACTGGATCAAGGTCCTTTACAGTATTTCTCACAATGTCTTTGTGCAACCTGTAGCACTTTTTGGATTCTTAACAAATATATCAGTATGCGTGATAATTAGCAGACTGTTTTTCAGATATTACCATAATTTTTGTTCAGATATTTGGGAACTGACACTAAATAGTCACGTTGAATAGCTCTCATCACAACCATCTAGCGTACTGTTTTCCCGGCCTAAGATTTAAAGCATTAGGAAAGGAAGATTCACCAAGCGCGGTAATCGGTTTCCGCCCGTCGCAGCACTGTCCTCATGCGCGTTGCGAATGAAGAAATCAGACTTGTTGAACGAAACGGCAGCCACATCCAGCGCTTTCTTGATAAGGATAAGCCTGCACGCCCGTACCATCACGCGAGCTTGACGTAACAATACCGTATCACGTGACTGGTTCCGGTCGACGCAGGCGGGCTAGCCAGTTAGCCTCGGCCTCAGCGCTGCGCAGACAAGGCAGACAGGGCGCATGGCGCATGTTTCAGAACGGCATTCGTTTCGAGCCGTGCAGTTAGCTGGCGTGTACGCATCCATGAAAGCATTCGGTTGTCCGCCGTCTGCTATGCTTTCACGCGGAATATGAAAGCTACCGTGCCCCATTTGCGTAGTGCACAATGAGTGGTCGACGAATGTTCTTTTAAGCACCTGCATAATGCAACGAAATGCCGCACTTCTCACCATAGACGTTCTGAACCAATGCTCGCTCTGGACAAGCATCGCTCTTCGCTCGTGCCTTTCTCCTTGCCACACTACTTGATTTGTGGTATCGGTGATCTACACTCCACGCTCGGTCGTTCAAGGGTGAGTAGTGCTCTTGTCAACGTGCTTTGTTGCTCTCGAAGGCACAGCCTCATTACTTCTAGCGCTAATGGATAAATAAATTAAGTTGTAGATGTTTCGGTACTTTTGTGCGCAACGAACCTTAATACGACGTCCTTCATATGGCATAGAGCGTGAGTAAAGTTTCGTTCGTTCTCTGTCCTCGCTTCACCGCTGGAACTTGAAGCTTCTCGGACGATGATCGGCAGTTGTTGATCAAACGCAGGCAGGAAGCGATGAGATCAGATGTACAAGAAATATTTATAGGTAAACTTTTCTATATACATGGCAGGTAAAACAAATACATTACAAACTTGAACAATTGAGAAACAAAGTCTCACTCTTCGACTGTCTCAATGACTGTTAAAGCCCAGACTCGTTTTAACGTACATAGTACGGAGGCTCACTGATCTATCAGCAATCCTGATTTCAGCCAAGTCTAACGTACATGGTACGGAGCCTCACTGATCTATCAGTAATCCTGATTTCAGCCAAGTCTAACGTACATGGTACGGAGCCTCACTGATCTATCAGTAATCCTGATTTCAGCCAAGTCTGAGGGACAGCATGTCGTCCCGATTTTTATAGCCCAAATATACAAAGAAAAAAAAGGCGGTAGGGCCGTTGGCCCGTCCCACAGGTTCAGTTGCCAATCAGAGTCAACCGTTTGTTAAGCCACAACCCACAGGGATGGGCTTACTCTTAAAAATAAACATATTGGAAAACAAAGCTGTTTTCCTTCTTCGCCAAAACTCCGTTGCTCTCTCATTTCTCCGTAGTTAGTGACGGGCTCAGCAAAACACGCCAGGCCCGAACAAGTTATCGCTAGACCGTTTCAAATCCCAACGGCGTCTCTGGGCCGCAACTGTCTCGGAAGCAGGGGCATCGATACCACGTAGTGCGGCCGTACTCAAAGTTTGTCCGCGTGGGAGACTGATGGCCCTCCTTGTCCTTCAAACTTATTGTCTACAAGGCAAAGTTCTCCGAGTGCGTGTTTCCAAGACGCCGTCGTCCGAATGCACTTTTTACGTGTGCACCGCATTCCTACAGCGTGCACTGTAAGCTGGCCTTCGACACCACACAGGCAGTCGCACCCAACAACAAGGCTGGCGATTGCGTTCCGGACGCGTAGAAGATTAGGTCCATGCTCACTGCATGCGGAACGGGGTCAGAGTTGCTAAGCCCTTCTTAACCTCGGCGGCGCCTCCAATTAGTCAGGCACTCGGGAGCCACACCCACAATACCTTGTACAGCGGTCCCTTTCAAGGCTGGTCTGTGTGGACTCGTGTGACCGTCGGCAGACTGCCAACACCGTGCGCACAATGCCGACTTCCCGGAATCGGCACTCGCCCACCCGGCACCTGCCACGACGCGTCACCCAACACCGCGCGGTGCCTGTGACCCCACATAACACAGCAACTGTCGCCCGGCTGAGACGGGGGCAAGTGAACCCCCTCTCTATGCACAAAGCACGTGGCCGATTCGTGACACTTAAGAACCCGAACAATCAGAGCGAGCTTACAGCGTGCTTCTAGGTTTTCGATGACATCTGCTTGCGTGGTCTCTCAATGTGGTGTTATGAAGGTGCTCAAGTATTATCACCTTTTTGATCTGGCGAGTTGAATGAATAACTATACCGGTAAGCTTCTCGTTGTCTCGACGTGCCTTTGCGTGTTAACGGGTAAATACATTTTTACATGTTCCTAATCTTTGTGTACATTACTGGTGACCCATTATTTACTGATGTACTAGTTTTCGTTCGTTGTGCGACTTCGCTTGCATAAGAGCTTTCTTAAGTTTAGATAAGTATAAGAAGGTCTCCGTATTTCAAAGAAAACCAGGACTGTCTTGCTATCCCCACCTCTGGTTCCTCCTCTCACACGAGCCTAAGCTGATGCTTAAGTTTAGACAAGTGGAAGTTCGCAACCTCGAGAGGGTACTTCCTTCTAATAAAAGATGTATTTATGGACTTAGTGGGCAGTTAGTACGGTACTTTTGAAGTGTTTAGGTCAGGATCAAAACACTTGCAGTACGCAGCACGACGTGCCGACTTAGTGCCGGAAGTGCATATGTCATTAAAACGAAGTACCCTCTCAATGCTGCTAACTAAATCTTGTTGAAAGCCACCTATATATATATATATATATATATATATATATATATATATATATATATATACATATATAAACGAGCGTAACTCCATGGGCTGCTTTTGCATATATATATATATATATATATATATATATATATATATATATATATATATATATATATATATATATATATATATATATATATATTCAAAAGCTGCCTATGGAGTTACGCTCGTTTGTTTTGCTAACATTGAACTTATTGCAGAAGGGGGCAATGTCCAGAATTACTGGGTATGCTGGCTCGGCGCGTCCGCCGAGCCAGCACACACACAGAGAAATACACATACAAAAACACACAAAGGAACGCTGTGTTCGAAGCTGTCAAGTACGTATTTGGTGTGTTTATTGCCCACCAAATACACCCGCGTGCACTGGAAGATCACGCGACCGAGTTGTCATGACGATAGCTGGGAGAGGTCCATTGGAATGGAATCTTTACATGTCTCGGCCCTGTTGTGCCGCTGCATTGCTCTCGGCTCCTTCTTCATCGCCTATCGCTTCGCTTATCAGGCCACTGTGTGACCCGATAAGCGAAGTACGAGATCGAAGCTACCACCGAAGTTATGGTGATCTGCAGGTAAAGTTGCAGAGCGTCGGATCACTCAGCCGAGGTCAAGCGTCACTAGAACGCTGCGTAATTTGAGCACTCGATACCTAAGCTAATTGCGCACCGTGCACCCCAGTAAGGCGCTAGAGTGCGTGAAACCGTTGCACTGATGTCTCCGGTGCGTAGTGATGTTTCAGGGCAGCGAAGTCATGAGCAAACGACATGGCGCAATAAGCGAAGTGATAGTCAGGCGATGAAGAAGGAGCCGAGCGTAATGCAGCGGCACAACAGGGCCGAGACATGTAACGATTCTATTCCAACGGACCTCTCCCAGCCATCGTCATGACAACTCGGTCGCGTGATCTTCCGGTGCACGCGGGTGTATTTGGTGGGCAATAAGCACAGCGCACGCACATTCGCCGTACGTGACAGCTTCGAATACAGCGTGTGTTCCTTTGTGTGTTTTACCAGGTGTCCTGAGGGTGACACTGTAGTGTTAATTATCTGCCCTGAAAGTGACGGACCTCCGTGATACGAGATGTGTGGATTGTCATCATTCACGCCAGTAACGCAGCGTAAACTTTTCTTTTCACTGCACTTGTACCCGCTCACGTGCTTCTCATTACAATATCTTCATACCTGTGAAATAGTCTTATTATGTAGCTGCACATAATAAGACGCCGAAGATTCAAACATAAGAACGACAGAAAGCTGAGCTAGTTGGTAAGGATTCATTATGCAAAAAAGAAGTGAGGCGTGCAGACAGGACACAAGAGTAGAGAAGTGGACAACACGAACGCCGCAACAACACGAACGGCGTTCACTTTTTTTTGCATAATACAAACATAAAATTACATTATCAAACGATCAAAAAAATCAATAACAAAAAAAGCGCAACAAGCTTACTAGTATTTCTATGGATGGATGGATGGACGGATGCAAAACTTTGATGAAGGTCCTGAAGTACGCGACTCAGCGCGCTGCGGGCTGCTCCCACGTTGGGACAGTCAGGCCATGCCCGACCGCCTACTATTTCTATGTAAATCTTTTTATATAGCTTCCAGTGAGCTTGCTCCTTTCCCTGCTTCCACATTCTTTCACCAGCTGATATACATCTCCCGTGGCACTTCTAGTGGGACCGTCAGCGGCGCTACTTTGCTTTCAAAGAACAGCAACCTTATGGCCCGCACCACGCGCCATGCATCCATTTGCAGCACCGCAGGTTTGTCTTTTTTCAGTCTGGATTTGTTTCCCAGATGGAGCAAGCGAGGTCACACAGTCAATATTTGTTGTCCTACCAGGGCGCAGGATGTCAACTCGTTGACTTCGACATTGCGACCGTTTCCTATACTTTCCGGTGCTTTCCTTATTACTTCGCAACCTTCTATCCTGCCTTGCTTGTAATGCCGACGAAGAACACTTACAATTTGGTGAAGCGCCGTCATCTTCAATGTTGCTCTCGTGTGTCATCTGCACGCTCCCGCGACTCAGCCATTTTATTTTTTCAAGCCAGCGCGCACCGCATTCCCTGCAAATACTGAAACATCAACGAATCTCTGAAAGTGATCGACGTCAGTCTTGCTCGTTGTCCCCATCCTCCGTGCCTCTTCTCCAGCTCCCGCTCATGTCGTAAGACGAGAAAACGGACAGATTGCTCTATTGTATCGACTGTTGTTTTAAAAGACAGCTCTGGTCTCCTTAATTTTATCTATGCTTTCTGAGAATTATGGTTTCAATTTTGTTTCGTGGCTTGCCTACAAGAATTGTAAAAAAGTTTTTGTTTATCCGGAGGACACTGGTGTAGAAGGAGGATGCTATACTTTCGGTGCCGCTGACAACAATGTTGTTTGAAGGTAAAACATTGCTCAGGCTTGCATTATCGTCCATTTCTATAGTTATCCTAAAGGCAGGCGCACAAGTACACGTAATCCCTATATTCCCATGAAGACTTGTACGCAAATAAAAGACTGTAGCACTTGCTTTCCTTTATGCAAGGTAATAGGTAATATTCTAGCATGTGTTGCAAACCGCATTATCATTTTTGTTTTAAATTTTAGTTTTGCTTCAGTAGACCTGAAGCTTCTGGAAGTCTGCAGTGCCTGAAGGTGTATTACAAAGATGTCGCGCATTGCCGTTCATGCTAAGAAACAGAAAACAAGAACTTTAGAAGGGATGAAGGGGTGACACACGAAGGTATCCACACTTTCGGCAAACTGTTTGTAAGCTTATTGAACACATTTATCACGCACAGTCCAGAGACGAACAGAAAACGCTAGGCTTTGATTTTACCAAAACGACAATATGCAGCCGCACTTTTTGTGCTTCCACAGCTTCCATTTATTTGGCAAGGCATTAATTCTAAGTTATCAGACGAGAGAAAAGAAAGAAGAGGACAAGGTTTTCGTAGAATTTCATGACCGAGGCGGAATGCCATTGCGTTATTATGACGTCAGAGATTTCAATCTATTTTCCTTTGTTCTGGCCGTTTCTGTTCAGAACATCTGATCAGAAACACGCTTGGCTGTGACTTTGATTGTTCTGTAATGCAAATCATTCCCATTGCTTGTGTGTGAACATCCAAACATAGCCGCGCGCAGATGCTGTTCGAAATTCACAAAGTCACGAGAAGCTATTGCCGAAAATTGAAGCCCACCTTTTGTTCTCGCGTCTTTTCTAACTCTACCAAGCTCCGCTCCTCTTAAGACGTTACGTCTCTAGTATTCGAGAAGTCTGTAATTTAGCAATAAAGCTTAGCTCTGCATTCCTTTTAGGACCCATTTTACAGTGTTTGTAGCAAGTATGTTCCTGTACTTTGATTTAGGTGCACTTTCAAGAAACCCAGATGGTCACAATTTATTCGGAGCGCTTTTCTACTGCGCCCCTCATAACACACTGTGCTGATTAGGAATGGTAAATCACACAATTATAGTCCTTATTACAAAAGGTTGGAAACCGTGCTTTGTGTAAGCGCTCTTGCTGACTCTACAGCTTTAAGGAGGCTCAGAAATTCTTACTTAGGAAGACTCTTCGGAGGGTAGACGGACGACTCGTTCGAAGCAGGAAAGTTCGATCGGAAGGTATTGCTGCGGCTCACTCGAGTGTGAGTCAATTGCGCGTGTCCCCGGTATTCTGCTCAGCGATGGGAGAGGGCGCCGAACGGGTGCATCCTAATTTCACGGTCCAGTGCCCGTGTTCACCGAGCGGTGTTCAAAGAGGGAGAGACTCTCTTTAAAAGAGCAGCTCGCGGCTGTTCCGACGTTCTGCCTGTACCCCCGAGCTTTGTACCCACGGTGAGAGCTTGCAAGCGGCCCACGTGCCGAGTGAAGCTGCAATATTGGCATGTCAGGCGAATGAGAAAGTAAAGAGAGGATTTGACCGTCGGATTAAAAAAAAAAACAAACAAACCGATTTTGTCACCAGTATAGCTTGCTGACCTTCTCTTATATTTCGTATCACACTCGTACTTGTGTTTGCTAGCTCCCTGCGTTACAGCCTGAGCACTTGAATTTCTCGGAAGCACAGTACACGGCATTCAAATGATACCTATATCTTGTATTTAGGAAGAAGGATGGCTAACCAAAAGATCATGGCCTTGCAAATTTAGACTTCAATTTTTGTTACGACCTTGGGTGGGAAGGCTAGATTGATTTCTCTCGCTTGATGTGAATTTTTTATTTTAGCATTGATGTCACCATTCGCCTGTATTCGTGAACTCACCTCTACAATTAGGAGGCAGGTTCTTGCAATGCGTAAACAACTAACGCAAAAGTCGGTGCGCTTGAGATTCTTAAAGCCGCATTAACCCGCTGCGGTGTTCGTGTTGTAAGCAACCAGGCTCAAATAGATGCGTGCCTCGAAGGGACTCGCAATACAGTACACGCAGAGAGAGAGAGACAGACAGAGAGAGAGAGAGAAACGAAGAGGGAAAGTTAAGGAGGGTAACCAAGGACGTGCCCGATTGTGTCCTTTACACTTGGGGAGGGGGAAAATGGAAGGCTCACTACACCAAGACAGTGCGCAGGCGTATACATCACGAGACACAGGTCTATCAACGACCATCAAGTGCGTGCCAGACCCCCACTGGGAATGCTGAGAAGGGCTATGACCATTGAAGGCCGGATCCGGCCATGAACTAAGGGTTAAAGCGTCAGTGAAACGTTATGGATTGTCACATTTGAGGCTTCCATAGAGAAATATATTCACCTGTATCTCTATTTCCCTTGCCCATATCCCCAAGGGGGGCTCCGCCATCATTCATTTGAATATATTGTTCGGACCCAGGGGGCGCAAAATGTAGATCAGACCACAAGGCGAAGAGCGAGCTGTTATGCCAGTAGCTTTAAACCCCTGTGTGAACGCCATGAAAGAGTGGCAGTGTATTCAGGGACAATACAGCGAAGCGTTGCGTTCCTGGGCCGTACTGAACTTGGGCACTTAATTTGCGATAATTGACAGACGTCTCCCTGTTGTGTGTAACCAATAGGTCGGCGGCTAAAGGGCCCTGAAACACTAGGGCTCGGCTGCTTTCTTTGACACATGTTGTTACGCTTCATGGGTCTCAATCGCTACAGAAAGCCTTTCCAGCGTGCCTTGCGGAGCTGGATATTGATCTGCACCTTCAATATTTGTCAGTGTGGGCTTCAGAGTTCTGCTAAAATTATTTCCAGCGTTGTTTAGTGGGAAAACACCTCCAAATTAGAACACGTCTGATATATTCGTCTTTAATGTTTACTTACTACGAACCCTTCGCAATCGATAATTTTGAGCCTGCGAAAATGTAAACCAGACTTTTGCAGACAAGCAGCCAATAAAGATTAACAGATTGGGAACAGACTGGTGGGCTAGTTGGTACAGCATAAATTGAAGCGAAGCGCGAAAAAAAAAAAAGGACACTAGGACAAGAGGGGACAAGCGCTGTGTCTTCGTTTCCTTCTCTTTACTCGTGCTTTTTTGCGCCTCGCCTCAAGTTGACAGATTGGGCCGGCTTGTCTCACTTAGGTGCCCGATCTTAGGTGCCCGTTCATGCGCTGAGCGGCGGCGTGCCTCGGCGTCCCTCGTTATACCTGGGCGTAACCGGGCGAACGAGCAGAGCGAAGGATGAAAGAGCGAACGCGGAGCGCAGCGGGGCATGAAAGACGGCGATTGCGAAGTGAGTGGGAGGAGCAAAGCGGAGGAAGGCATCTTGAAGCACCACCAGATGGCGCTCACGTCAGCGCATCCGCAGCAGCGGTGGCATCGGCCGTTCGGGGTAAAGAAAAAAAAAATCGAAGCCCCGTTCGTAAATAAAGATGGTTGGACGCGAAGCTTTCCCCCGATGCAAACTCAATGAAAGTCCAAAGTCAACGACTCCGCAACGAACCCAAGAAACGCCGAGCGACCCACTGCTATGCGCCTGTGGTGTGATTGCTTGTTTACGATTGTATCTATTGCCAACGACCACGCAAGGAACCCAAGAAATGCTGATCGACCCGATGCTATGCATATGTGGTGCGATTGCTTGTTTAGGATTGTATCTATTGCCAACGACCACGAAATGAACCCAAGAAATGCTGAGTGACCCGATGCTATGCATATGTGGTGTGATTGCTTGTTTAGGATTCTATCTATCGCCAACGACCACGCAACGAACCCAAGAAATGCTGAGTGACCCGATGCAATGCATATGTGGTGTGATTGCTTGTTTAGGATTGTATCTATCGCCAACGACCACGCAACGAACCCAGGAAATGCTGAGCGACCCGATGCTATGCATATGTGATTTGATGGCTTCTTTAGGATTGTATTTTCGAGATCCTAAGACGAGCCTGTGTTCACGCACACTTGCTGTCTCCCATAAGCAGGGAAGCCCAGTCAATCGCGATAAGGGTGGTGTCATGCCTAGCAGACGCAACTTGCGGTTCCAGTGAACTTTGTGCCCATGCGCTATACTCTTGCTGAGCTCGTCGCTTCGCGCCGTTATCAGGCACTGACTGGCCGGCCAGTCGACGCTGGTACGCTACTGCGAATGTATACTGTAGTGTTGGAGGCAGATATGTAAGTTGGCTTTCATGCAGTGAGTTTACGGCGCTCACGGACGAGTCAGTGACACACCAGAAAGGTTCGCTTTAAGAACCACAAAGTTCACCTTCAGACATAGCTTTCGCCGCAAGTGTTTCCTGGTAAAGTTACAATTGCCTGAGCTGCAGTTGCCGCGACGCGGCAACTGTGTCGCCGGTTGATATTTTGCTCCGCGCGTCGCTGCTCTGCCAGTCGGTGCGGTGGTCCGTGCGATGCCACAATATAATGCGGAATGAAAGCACGCATACAACTCCGCTGAAATTTCGGGTTAGAAGGTATCGTAATTGCCAGCGAACTTTGTTGTATTAAAATTTTGTACTTGTGAAGCATTATAGTAGTTCTGGAACCAAGCAGACATATTCTTAGACTGCCATGGCACGCACGCGCTTTCCTCTTACTGATTGTGCAACGTTTTATGTATGCTAATATCTAAACTGGGTCTCTGCCTAGGAAGGACAGCACAGGCAGCGTTTTATTGTGATAGCAATTATATGGACACTACAGGCTGCACCAGGTGAATTCCCGCCGTCGCGGCGATGTGCCGTAGGCCTTTATTTATTAGTATGCCGTATTGTTACTTATGCCGCATATAAACAGCAGATGCTATGACGTTCAACGGCCAACGTTGCTCAAACCAGGATCTATGTGGTTTGCTAAATTATTCATCAGAATTCCTGAAAAAAAGAACAGGATGCCTAAATTGATTAAACATATCATTCACAGCGCATGCATTTTACCCCAATTCTTCTGACTATAGAAAGTGCGAAAATATACTTGTATTCACAATCTTAAAATGATGTGATTTCCCTGGGGCCGCTCGTTATGCGCGGCGCAGTGGCACTTGTGGGATGCCGATCCAGACCCTGGACTGCGTGTTGAAGCTTTTAAGGTTTCTAAAGATACCAGAAATTTTGGCACACTCAAGTATCTCGCATGCGCGTATTGGCGCACTCATGCATATTTACAACAACGTCCGTACAGTTCAAGCGCAATCCTAAAGCTTGACATCACTGCCAGTGCTTCGCCCGTCGAGCGAAACTGCCAATTTTTATTCAATGGATTCTTTTATTGTCTTATTCATAATAAGAAGCTCAGGTATTGTTTAATAAGCTTTTCTAAGGCCATTATGTTCAAGTTATCCGCTGCAATAATTCTGTTCAAGAATATGGTTTCTACGACATTGACAAACCTGCTGGAGAATGCATATTTTTTGACTTCTTTCAATCTTCGGTACCGCTGAAAAAACAAAAGCAAAAACGTGTGTATATGTAACGTAATCGACAAAGGAGAACGTCTTGAAGAACGATTTTGCTAAACGTCGTCTCTAAATCTAGTCATTCCTAGTCATTTCTCTCCGATCATTTCAAAACAGATCTAATGTGTTGAGATTGCGCAAAGGCGTCAGCACAATTTTCCCCTTACACTTCGAACACCTTAGCCGGCCGATTCTGCGGCTGTGTTTTGACGAAGACCAGCCTAATTGTTTTCCCCTGACCTTTGTTCTCGTGCTCGCCCCGCCGCGGTAGGGGGGAGAAAAATGCGATTCCTCCCGAATTTCCCGAACGTTCTGGTTTAACTTCTGAACAGATGTGCATAGCGCCGACGCCAACGAATGAACGAAAGCTATCATCTCAATCGAATTAATGTGTCTTCTTCATCGCTTGTTCATTTTTGACTCCGTTGATTCATTTCTCGACCTGTTGTGTCCAGAAGACAAAACTGGAGCACTTCGAAGTCACGAGTCAAGTCTCCCCTTTCTGCAGCCAGGTTCAAGGCGCATGTAATGACTGTTACAGTGAGTGAGGAAAACCCTCGCGAATTGAAGCAAACGCTGTAGTATACAAGCGGCTGATCGGCTTTCAAAACACTGGATGATCTGCTTTCGTGCTTTCCTCTCACACATTCTGGATTGAAGGGGTTGTTCTCGCTGGGACCAGAACGACTCTCCGAGGTTTTCCCACGGCTTGAGCGGTAACGGTCACGATCTGCAACTTTTCGCGAAATAGGTGGTCTAGTGCGGCATTCATTGGAGTACACGAAAAGTATTGGCTGCTTCACAGGAGAGCACAACATGTCTCTGTTCCATACATACGCGATTGCGCCAAACATGAAAGTGCAAGAACATCTTGTTTGGAGGCTCGCCTGCAGGTTTAATATATAGCGTGAAAGAATAAACGAAGCGAAAACTTGCGGGCACGGTTGCTGTAACTGGCCTAGAAAGAATATGTCATTTGCAATTTTTTAAATGTTATAAGAATAAAAAAAAATGTTCATTACCAATAGCTCACTACAGCCTGATAAATTACCTGACGAGCCAGACATTACTTGAAATAAAAATCAATGTGCACAAATGTTTGATGATTAGCAAACTTTCGTTAACATTAACTCACCAGCTTTCCGTCGCAAATTGCGGTTTCTGCCCTGAAATGACGACATCAAACATCCGTTCGTGAAAATTTGTTAGACATTTATGCATTTCCATTTTTCGTGGGTGGAATGTCGTTGTCTTCCCTATTCTAGAAAAAAGATTTGCGAGGTTGCCTTCCATGCAGGAATTTTAATGTTCTGAGAGAGAGAGAGAGAGAGAGAGAGAGAGAGAGAGAGAGAGAGAGAGAGAGAGAGAAAGCAAGGACAGCAAAGGCAGGGAGGTCAACCAGAAGAGTACCCGGTTTGCTACCCTACACTGAGAGTGGGGAAAGGGGAACAGAAAGAGGAAAAAAGGGAGAGAGTAAGCACTGAATGCGTGTGGGAGGGAGACTATACAAATATATATATAATATTCTGTGAAGTTTATACAAATAAAAGCACCTGTGGGCAGGTCTTAGTTTTTTTTTTAATGCACGCTGCCACACCCCTCACCATTCCCCGTCCCCTCACACTTACGACCAAACGCATTATCGATGAATCCATGGGGGGTGAGGTGCGGTATACATCCACCACTACGATCTTTAGAATTAACGAATATACAGTCAACCCCTGACGTGGACACTTCGGAATATAGGTTCCAGAGAGCAGAGAGTGAAATAGAAGAGATCAAAGGCAGGGAAGTTAACCATACGCACGTACGCAGCTTCCAGATGCTTCATGGATAATAATAATAATAATAATAATAATAATAATAATAATAATAATAATAATAATAATAATAATAATAATAATAATAATAATAATAATAATAATAATCCTGTTATATGCCCACTGCAGGACGAAGGCCTCTCGCTGCGATCTCCAATTACCCCTGCCCTGAGCCAACCGATTCCAACTAGCACCTGCGAATTACCTATTTTCATCGCTCCACCTAGTCTTCTGCCGTCCTCGACTGCGTTTACCTTCTCTTGGTGCCCATTCTGTAACCCTAATGGTCCAACGGTTATCTAACCGGCTTATTGCATGACCTGCCCAGCTCCATTTTTTTTCTCTTGATGTCAATTAGAATATCATCTATACCCGTCTGCTCTCTGATCCAAACCGCTCTCTTTCTGTCTCTTAACGTTATGCCTAGCAGCAATAGAATTTGCTATATACGTGTGAGAAAGGCAAAACTGTGATGTGTTCGAATGTATATGTCCTGAATTTTTGCGAAATATGAGACAAGGCCTTGATTTTTGGTGAAATTGACGGAGTATTTTTTTGGAAAGCAAGTTTCTTTGATGTTATATATACGTATAAGTTACCCAGACTTTATAACCCAAACGATATACGCTCGTTCTTCAATTTCACACGCATTTGGAAATGAACGAAAAGTGGGCAGCTGAATTTTTTTAAAATAGGGAAGCATAGTCAAATGCAACTTGGTAAAACTGTTAGGCGAGAGCAGCGCATTGATGCGTTCTGTGCAATTATTCGTAAAATTGATGTACACGCGTAATCTTTCATGGCGTGTCTTTTTTTACATGGTAAACTTTTTAGTTAACTGTGTGGTTTATGAACTTGACGATTCTTGCTGTACCAACGCATACTGTTTTTATACACACCTGCGCTTTGTTACCGCCACCACTTTAAATGCCGATTGAAAGAAAGGGGGTGTAGCGGCAGCAGCATCGGCGTCGCATGAGAGCGACGTAGACGCTCGACTCCGCACGAGGCGCGAGCGGCTGGCACGCTCCGGCACGGGCTAGCGTTCCAAAAGGGCATTAAAAAGAATGCTACGCTAAGAGATCGAGTGTCGGTTTTTCCTCTCCTGCGAGAGCCCGAGACTTTACCGGTCTACGTGGTGTTGTAATCGCGCCGCTGGCACGAGTTGTTCGGAACTCGGCGCTGACGCCCGTTGTTGCACCTGGGTCGCAAGCCCCAAGGGTAGCGTTGGCCTGGCGGCCTGGGGTACAACTGGAAGCATCCGAAGGTCCCGGCAAAGCATGAGTCGACTGGTAACAAACAAAACAACTTGTTTATTCTAACATCGCAAAGAGTTGGCGGTCAGGTTGACCGAAGTAGAGAGACGGGAGTGCACTTTACTCAACAGAAGAAATCGGAGCCCTCCTTTGGCGTCCGGGGGCAGCTGCTTTTATACTCTCGCAGTTGAGGGCAAGAAGGAACCCCTCTATAGACGAGCACGTGACTGTGCCGCTCGGGCACAATGGGATAAGGTGGCGCAGCCGTCGTGCCGGCGCCGTTCGGGCACAATGGGGAGGAGAAGGTGGCTCATACTGTCGTGTCGGCGCCGGTCGGGCACAATGGGGAGGAGAAGGTGGCTCACACTGTCGTGTCGGCGCCGGTCGGGCACAATGGGGAGGAGAAGGTAGCTCACACGTCGTGTCGGCGCCTGTCAGCCCCCCCTCGCTTCACAGTTGTTGGGAGCTCCTCTCCCCGGCTGCCGCGCTTCGACAAGCGTGGGCACCAATATGCACATACACTCACACACGCACATGAAGACACGTGGCATCGGAACATGCCTGGACGCGCTTGGCGGGGAGGCGTAGCGGCGGCGCCGAACGGGCCAAAATGTCTGCCGCTTTGTTGCAGCCGCGCCGGCTAAACCGCGCGTCGTAGGCGAAACGTAACAGTGGTCGCTCGTCGCCGCAAGCGTTATCCGGACGTCGTAAGGTGTACAGCGCAATGCCATGCACTGTATGACCTCCACACACCATTAACGGCTCGATGAGCCTGTATCAGTCATTCCAGTATGGAAAACGTAGGTGTTTGAATACTATATTTTGTTTGTAAGCTGAACTATAAGCTGTTTATAAGGAATAAGAACACGGTGCGGGACAAGATTGCGATGGCGTAAAAAGCTCTAGCGTATAATAACTGTGGGAAATCACCCAAGCGTCGGGTGGCTTAAGCCGAGAGGATTTTTTTTAGCTAGACCTGATCTACGAAATATTGATAAACGGCACGTAGAATGGGAACCTGGGACCAGTGGTTCTAACACGAGCAGTTGTAAGCGACGAGAAAGAGAGGGCGAATAAAGAGAGAGATAACAAATTAACCATGATTGGATTAAGCATGTAGCAGGATAGATTCATTTATTAAATTTTGTATAGCAATGCAAATATTCCTGCAATAATGTGACCAAAAAGAAAGGCATGAAAGGAACCTAAACAAAGGTACATTCACGAAGCACCGTAGCGACCTAACGAGATTTCCAGCTATTCATTGCTTTGAAAAGTTGAGCCCACCCACGAAATGGCAAAAAAAAAAAGAATTCCAATGGTTCTCTGTTTACTACCCAACCATCCAAAATGGGGAGGCCATCAAAACAGACTTGGGCAAATGTACAGTGGCCACACAACAGCGTCGCCTCTTGAAAGCGACCTCAAGCTGTGGAGCTCCACTTGATATTGTTCTACAAAGGATCAGATTAGGAGTGAGAAATCGTACGGTGGGCACACTATTTTTTAAGGTAACTGAAATCACCACCATCCTGATATCAATGTTTTAATCAAAACTTACTCGCCTGTAGCGCAAATGGAAAGATGAAAATTTTCGACATTCTTGTAGCTTATCGGGCCCTTTCAAAAGCGGTACTGCAATGGGAGGACAATAAAACAACGTTGAAAAGCATACCCACCTCAGTGATTGCACTAACGCAGTACTGATTACAGAAAGAGCTTATACAAGTGGCGCTGTAGAAAAAAAAATTACGTCATCTTATGCTCAAGTACAATGCGCTTCAATGGTTAAAAAAAAAGAAAGAAAACGCTGTACTTCTATCGCAAATATAATTGCAGGGCTTACTTCGTTTTCCACTCAACAACTGCTTTTTTGTGCGTTTTGTTCACGTTTTCATCTTGACAACAATGTCGTTTCGGTCTCCATCATGGGCGACACAAAGTTCTGAGGACGACGAAATTGAAATAGCAGGTACCCCTTCCGAATTGACCTATTCGAACTTTAATGTTCTTGCATGCCGTCATCAGTGGCGATGACTTCTTGGTTAAGGTTGCAAATAAGTTCAGTTAATACCCTTTCAGAGTTTTACAGCGCTACACAAATGGTATATTAACCAGCCACGGTAACACAGAGGTCATGGCGTTGCGTTGCTGAGTGCGAGATCACGGATTCAATCCTAGCCACCACCACCGCATTTCAGAGTCCGCAAAACTTGAAAGAACAAAAAAAAAAAAAAAAACACGTTCGTATGCACGCATTTAGGTGTACCTTAGAGAACCCAAGGTGGTCAAAATTGTTCTATAGTTCTCCATCACAGCGTCCATTAAATCAGATCAGGGTTATGGCATGTAAAACCCCAGAATTTCTTTTAATATTTTTGTAAACTCAAGTGCTGCAAGCAACAAAGAAACGAAGCTGAACGACGCAGAAAGGAAGCATAATTGGGAGGCAGTGAAAACAAACAGGAGAGGAAAAAGGAATTATGAATTGTTCAACAAAATTATTTCTCTTCGCCTCGAAGTAACTGTTTTGTTGTTCCACAGAGCACATCGACTAAGTCCTTAGGAGTATGTATACAAACATGCTTCTATTGCAAAATATATATGCGAAATTATGTGGACCCTTCGAATGAATTTTCGCCGTTCACATTGCCATGGGGCTGTTTAGAAAAAGCTTATTTCAACAAAAGACGATACGAACACTGAGTCACAATGACGGCAGAATTCAACCAGGACGATAACATATAGAAGTACGAAGCGTTGTATACATCGTTTGTTTTGAAAGTGTCCCAATCCACACACATTAACATATAACAACATAGAGTGATTGCCACATTAAACAAAATGATGTCCAACATATAGAGTGTACGCAATGATGCGTATTTCCTTGGGTATATGTATGCTATATCCTTATCTATGCAGCAAGTACGGGTTTCATAACTACACTATTCACTCGCGATTGGTGCTCGTAATAGGCATTATAGTCTTGAGTAATTGATTCCTCAGAACTTGGAGAATAGCAGTCCGCCAACAAATGACATGAAAAATAAGATTAACAGTGGATGTCTTTTATCTGAAATCTTCTCATACTAAATAAATATCCGAAGTGCACAACTATGTCAGTGTTGGAACCTCAGAGTGATGAAATTTTACTGGTGCGGCCTTTTACGGGAAGCCTAGTGGACGGAGCCCATATTTTGTCATTATAGTCTCTACGTGGCGCATTAAAGCTTTGAAGGCTGGCAGAAATTTTGGCGTACCCACGCATGTCGCATCCTCGCTAGTTGGACACTGCGGATTATAACACCGTCCGAGAAGCCCTATCTCAACGCTTAGCTCTGCTATCGCAGTCAGTGCTCCACCCTCCGGGCGAAACTGCCGATTTTTGTCTTCTCAGTGTTCGGAGCTTTAATTATTTTTCTTCTTTGAAAATGTACCCCATCTAGTTTGGGAATAACAAGTATCCGAAGCTATACATGAAGAAATTAAGAAAACAGTATTAAATTCAGTTGTAAATAGCGTTTTTTTTTTAAATTTGCATTCTCTAGAACCGTTGCTGCGTTTCCTTTGCCCTCCTAAGCCTGTGTCTTTCTGTGCGTGCTAGCGTGCTCGTACGCTCGCACGAGGACACGCGCGCACACAAATGCACGCGCCCAACGGGCTGTTCTTTCGCGATGCTGTTTCCGTTCTTCCTCCCACATTTTTTTTTGTTGGCGCTAATATATAAGACTCACAATTAATTGATCTAAACTGAACACTGCAGCTCCTTACAGCTGCTGTGCAAGAAGAGTGTGGCAAGACACCGCAGGATCCCAAGAAATATCCTGGCAAGAATGCTTCTGAACGCACGCCCTGCTCTCCGAGAACGGCATAAGAAGGCTTTGCGAACACGAGCTAGGCAACAAATATTCATGCGGAGCGAGAACGCGAACAGTAGCGCCGTAGAAGGGCGTGATAGATGGCGGGGCGGACTGAATGTGCGCTCCTACTTCCTCTTCCCGGACATCGACTGCAGTTGCGGCGGATATCTAGAAAAGGAAAACGAGAGCCGTGAACAATACGCGGGGAGGAGGGGCCCAAAGGATGGATGGAACGTGCCAGCTGGTCGGCGCTGGCGGTAAGAAAGCGAAGTGCTACGAATCATGGAGAAAAAATGACGCCTCGTCGTATTCAAAATTTGGCTCGATATTTCATTGCTCACGTGCCTTCTGTGCCCTGCTCACGGCGCACAAATATATCTTTTGTGCTGGGTGTGCGTGCGTGTGTACCTGTATGTATGCGTGTGTATTTTGTAATATTGCGATTTACTTCGCTTGCAATTTTAGGGTGTAGGATAGACATGAAGGTGAAATGGCATTCCTTGAATAAATGACAACGCCCTATGTTCGCGTATCATGAGCCACCATACACGGTTGAGGTCGCTTACAGAACCTCGTTTGATCGTTAGATTTGCAGTTACCGTGAACTATCTCGGGATGTCAGACACTTCTATGTCTGTGGGCGGAATATCTTTCACTAAGTGCTACTGCCGTTTAGTTAGAACGGCTTTACGATACCCGCGGCCTTTTTCATCCCGCTCATCATACAGTAAATTACTGCTACTACTTACCTATCGGCTTTCAGTAACATTGTCGATCCCCTCTCCTCTGTCATTGCTCTCATTTCCACGTTCAACGACACGCTAGAGTGCACCTTGAACAGTAATAGTCTTTTTATGCAGTTAGCATTCTTTGCGTACGTAGGACGTTTTGAGTCTGTCCGTCTGTCCGTCTGTCCGTCTGTCCGTCTGTCTGTCTGTCTGTCTGTCTGTCTGTCTGTCTGTCTGTCTGTCTGTCTGTCTGTCTGTCTGTCTGTCTGTCTGTCTGTCTGTCTCTTTCTCTATTTATTTGTTTATTTATGTATTTATTTATCTCTAACTTGTTAAAGTGACATGGTGTAACAATTACATTGTTCGGATAAATATTCGGTATGCTTAGGTCGGATTGTTTCTTGCTTAGTTAGAATCTAATAATACTCTTCTAAACAATGTACACTACTATGAAGACAATAAATAACGCAGTTTTGTATTTATGTGCTTAGTGTTGAACATGTTCGATGCATTTTAAGCTTATGTTTCCTTCTCGCAGGATGGTCTACGAAGCTTTCCCGCTAATGAAAAGTAATCTGGCTTGCACAGCGGGCTTACTACGCTATTGGAGATCTTACGATGATTCCTTCTTTATATAACAAGCGTTCAGTTTCTTCCAGTCCTGCCATCGGCACAATCTGTGCTAGCTAACGTATAGGACTGACAGACGATTCTAACTCTCCATGAAGACAATAACTAGGAAAACACGCGCAGCTTTAAAATGGCCGTCAACATTCTGCTAGGTGAGCTTGCTACACGCCGCATGCCCTCTTCTTGCCGAACTGCTTCTTACTCGTTACTGTCTCTTGTTGGCCTCTGTGGTATATGGGCGAGGACTTGTGACCCCATGTGTAGGGACAGTATGAGTTGCTGCATAGAGAGAGAGAGAGAGAGAGAGAGAGTTTGTGAAGACAGGAAGATTCGAATGTCAATTGGAAATGCATCCGGTCTGCTACCCTACAAAACGGACGAGCTAGCAGGAAATTTAATGGAAAGATAATTTTCCCTGAACAGCTGTGCTCATTTTAATTCCATTAAATGGCCCTCGTCTTCAAATATAATTTAAAGCCATCACAAAAATGCATTGACATTATTAGACGGAACAGTTACATGAGGGCCTTGTGCGTGAACGAACAGCGAAGTATGCGTTACCGCATTTTTTTGTAAGCAAGGTATTGCAGCAGATACTGTAAAGCACTTGCATAATTGTGACATTACCTTGCAAAGCCATAGTATTTTTTTTCATCAAATTTAGCACACTTATACGTGATGAGTGCTTAAAATAATGGACATGGCTTTCGAAATTTAGTTGCTCTTTCTCTATTGTACTCATGATTCGGCTGTCATCAAATGCTGAAATGCACGAACGTGTAGCGATGACATAGACCCATTTACTGTTCGTTCCCTCATCAGCCCCTTCTCGTAAACGAACTCCACCACTTGTGCCAGTGTGGAAGTCCTCCCTGCGTGGAAAATAGTCTCGGTCAGTGCTAATGAAAAGGAAATCACGTGTCTAAATGGGTGGGTTATCTTCATGCAGCTTTGTCAAACTGTTGGCACCGACATGAAGCACATGTGATTGAGGGAAAAGCTGGGACGAAGGTGCCATTTCCACAAGCGCTAATTAATGCTGCAAAGTAATTACGCTCTTTAAATCTGCTGAAAGAAGCATTGTTAAAAGGCGGGATGGAGGCACCGGGAGATGTGAAGAACGAAACGTTGTTTATGAGGCGAGAAAGAACGGTAATTTCAGCTGCTTATTAGCAAGCGATACTTAAATCACAGCTAAAACATACCTTCAAACAACGGATAAACTAGTAAAAACATGAAATAAGAAGAACCTTATACATTAACTATAAGTAAGCTTATAAAATTATGTACACAGATTAGAACAGATTTACTTATTTAATGCGGTCATGTGCGACATTGTCTCGACAGTGATTTGGACGAGAGACAAGTAACTAGTGTGTACATAAATTCTCGCAAATGGACGCCATAGAAGTTAGCTAAACAGATTTTTCCTCGGCGAACTTATTTCTACGCTTTGCAATTGCACATTTCAATAAGTGGAAATTTTATTTTTGCTCTTCGTGCATGTACAAGGCTAATTGGCGGCGCTAACACGTATCCACAGAGCGCCCCAAAATAAGTCAGACCATATTATTGCTAGAGAAGGGTTGATGAATACGCCCGGTCGTCCATTCTTTCATCTGTGGTCGTCCTCGGACGCGGAGGTCACGTGCGTCGAACGACTTTTAAGTTTTAGTGCCTGCTTCTTTCTCGTCAGCTTGTGCTATGTTGGCGAGGAGAAAGCGAACGATGAAGTGTGATCATTATAGAAAGAGCAGCACAGTGATGTCGTCCTCCTCTGCGTTTTTTTATTCTAAAGGCGGCGTTGGGGGGCGCGTATCAGTTGACATTGTATTGCCGACTGCCACACAGGATGGGATAAAGGGGCGCTTCCTATGACCGCCTCAGACACAACGCAGCCTTAAGCTTGGTCCAAATGGACCACAGTGCGCCCAATATTTAATGTTTCGTTGTTTTTTAGTCATGATTGCTCCTTTGTACAATTATTTCTTTTCATGCGGAGCATTATATAGGAAGCTCCGAGCAAGGTCGCGCAAGGTCATTTTCAATTTTTCTAATAACCCTAAAGATCAATGTTCCGCTTAGAAATCGGGCAGAATAATGCCTCAGTCTTAGACGAGACCTCATAAGGTATTTAATATCCAGAAAGCACTTGGATATGTGGAGCTGTAAATATTGAAATTTCAAATAAAACACCAAGTTCTTGGTTTTGTAATGACTTTTTGTGGCGAAGTCCAAAGCTAACTTAGGGGTATGAAAATAACCAATCTGTATTATTTATGTATCAAGGGTTCATATAGGGTGAGTCACGTAACCATGCGATAACTTGGGGGGTCCTGGCTTTTCTGAACACGAATTCAAAATCACCTGCAAGAAAAGACCGAAGCTCCGACTACTTCAAGCTCAACTGGCGTGCACCTGGCGCGGAATTGCGCGCTCATTGGTGCAATATTTGGATGCCGGGCGCCGCTCGCCGCCCTCCACAGCTGCTCCTGCTTCTCCGACTGGAAACATGCCTCGACCAAAGAAGGTGATACGCTCTGCTACAAAGGCATGCGCCTGAACACCCAGAGATAGGCAGTGCCACCCTAGCCTAGCGAAAGAGAGAAGCAGGAACGTTTAGTTCGCAAACGCGAAAGTAAGGAGCCAGTATACAGGGCTTCGCACGACGATTGTTTCCCTTAATGGAGTCTTGGACACTTTTTTTCACGGTTTACAGTCGAAGTAAAATTGGACGCAGTCTGTGGGCATTTTTCTCCATCGGGGATCACACGATGTTCTCTCAAAAGAAGTGTCCGTTTTCCTTCAAAAGTCAAAAGTGAATAAATCATTGACACGTGGTGCAGAATTTGTCTCACGTCTATTCAGGGCACAATAACTTCTGTTACTACAGGCCTATTTTTGATTTGGAGTGGTGACTTATTGGTGGGTTGCTTCTTCTTTTGACCACGAGGTTTACGTTAGATCATCGATAAAAGCTGCCCCATTCTATGGGGGCTGAATGTAGAAGCACCTTGTTTGGTTGCCTGTTAATGAATCTCAAGCCTTGCAAGGTAATCCGGAGATCCTCACAATCGTGTGTTGCTTATACCGCGTGGTTTTGCGACTCAAGCCCATGTGACTAAACCTTCAAACACGCTCTGTGTGTCTGCCCACAATATATTGCGTATAAGTAGGCCAAGCGCAACGTGCATTACTGACAGCTTGACAATTTAGACTGCCGATGTACGGATACTGATGCTCCTTCCTCCTTCTCGTCTTTCTTTCCTTCTTTCCCACAATTAGGGTAGCCGATTGGGTGCGATCATGGTTAACCTCGCTGTCTTTTCTTAATCTCTCTCTTAACTGATTGTGCAGTACTTCGTAATCGGAAGAGATGCTAGTACAGTGTTTCCAAAGGGAGTATGCGGATAAATCTGCCTAAGTTGCTGAAGTATTGAGTATCTACGGTACTACGGTGATTGGCTTTGGGAACGTTGTGTCCTACCCCTACACTGTGTGTGTGTTTTTTTAGATTCTTCGTAATTTTCTCGTTTCTTTTACTATTTTCTGTACCCTCTCCCCATGCTGTATACGCAGCGAGAACCAAGTGTGGTTAACCTTCCTGCCTCTATGCATATAGTTTATTTGTCGTTCTTATTTAAGGTCTATAATTTTAACCTAAATAGACTGTTTCTTTAATAAAAAAAAGGTGACCCGGCGTGCTGCTGTAGCTCGACCACGCCCAAAAAGGCGGAAGTTTGTCTGTGCAGAAAAAAAAAAAAACGAGCCAAGTTCCTCACCGTTCCGCTCCCCGAACTAGGAGCAGCAGTCCAAGCGAGAGCACAGAAAATAGTCATTTAGCGGGACGAAGCACTCTGAAGTGCTCCTCGCCGTCTCGGGACGTGGGGTCCTGATTGGCGCAGATTCGGCCCGGTGATGGATGGCCCCAGGGTTCGTGACGAAGGGGCCACCTGACTGACGACCCTGGCTGTACGAGCGCAGGGTAATCCGAATGGACGACAGAGGCCGGAACGGAGGTCGATCGATAGCGGCGGCGCCCGCTAGGGCTTTCAGGGCGAGCCTTCAAAGAGTGCACAACCCGTATCGTTGCGGATTTGGGACGTGTTTGGGAAGTTGTGCGTGGACGAAACGAGTACGCGCTACTGGTTCCTGCGCATTGCACACATTGGAGTGAACGCAGTGATTCTGACGAGGTGATAGGTGTTTTCGCGCAGTTAATGGCTTCTTTTTTTGGTGCTTTTGCGAATGAGACTGTCCGGTCAATCGCACAAGAAAATTTTCCAAGGTAACGGCGAATTTATAGGCAAACTGATTTTTCACTATGACCGCGTCTCTGCAATGGTGTTCGGGAGAGGTTGACCTGCGTTTAAAATTCAAGCGTTCGCTATAGTTATGTATGCAGCTCGAATAATCTGTAAAAATTCACAAAATAAAGCCACTCCACATATGCACTTAACGCTCACTGCGTTATTGCTAATACCCCGGACAATGAAAGAGACACTACGTGCACTCACGAATAGCTGGAACACAAACGTAATGTGACAATAAAATTTTAGATCTGAACGAGCAGACATAACTTGACACAGCTAACATACAGGACGCTGTGCTCACAAGGTTCTTCGTTCGCATGCTGTCCTTGTCATATTTCGCCCTGATTCACCCGCATTAAGCATTTCAACAGACGAAAACTGTCGTTTAAGAAATAACTTCAATGCAAGTGAAATACTTGGCTCTTTCGTAAAGAGTCAGGTTCATAAGACCAACCCGGAACTGATTAGGAGCACATGCATTCGAGAACCGCTGAGCAATAAATAAACATTTTGCTGTAAAGAAGACAGCATAGAGAACAAGTGCGGAAGATTACTGCGAACATTAAATGCTATAGTAAACCTCGCTCTCAATCCTGCAATATTTTAGAGGTGGACATATAGGTACACCGTTTCTGTTTTTCTCAAGCCCGCGTATGTGTGCATTCCTTCCTTTACTTTATATCACACATTTCGTCATCCATCATGATATATACACAAGAAGCTGTGTAACACGGACATAGTTAGGCTCACCGCTCTACCTATATTGAACTTAATCTCCTTTTACGCTCCGACTCTTTCGTGTAATTTTTTCTCTTTGCCTCATTATAATTATTATTATAATTATATATGACCGAATATTACAGCGCGGAACAATCGTTTTGGGGCAAGCTCACGCTCCTCGCTGTCCGCAAACCTATCAAACCAACGTTGTGGTTTCCAGTGTTTGCGGTCATCGAGTGTAATATCTTTTGTGTGCCTTCGGGCACATTACACCACCCTTACTTACTTATTAGGCATATCTATACGACACTTTAAACGGTCAATAGAACTATAAGACTGAACAACATAATATCTTGTTATCGCTCACAATGCTTTGATTTCCGGGTCTAACTGCGACTTTTTCTTTTTTTTTTGCCAGCAGGTTGACATTGCAAGCGTAAGACGTTCTCTATTGTTGGTGATAGGACCTGAAAACATAGAAAACTAAAATATAAGTACACTTCAGCATATAACACACTGACACGCGTATATTGCTCTTTTTTTTTTTTTTTCGAGTGACAGCTCTTTCACCTGCTAACAACTGTCAAAGTTATCCTTCGGCGCAAAGCGCGCCTGCATAAATCAGAACATTCTCGATCGTTGTCCCCGGTTCTACCAGTTGTCTCTCATCGCCGAAGCTGATCGCATACGCGACAGGAATACAGCGGCATAAGGGAAATCAGATGGCGACGAGTGTAGGATGACTATGGCGCAGCGATGACTGTTTCATGAACCCGCCGCGGTGGCTTAGCGCCTATGCTGTTGCACTGCTAAGCACGAGGTAGCGGGATCAAATCCCGGCTGCTGGGACTGCATTTAGATGGGGGCGAAATGCAAAAACACCCGTGTACAGTGCATTGTGGGCACGTTAAAGATCTCATGGCGGTCATAATTACTGCGCAGATCCTCCACTCGGCGTGCCTCATAATAAAATCGTGGTTTTGACACGTAAAACGCAAAAATTCATTCCCTATATCATGAAACCGTCATAACGACAATGGCGTGACGAGGATGGCATGACGACGACTGTCTGACAACGGACTCATAATAGTGACTGTCTGACGACGACGACGGGACAAGGGTGGTGTAATCTCCATTCGATGCCGACTGTATAATTACAGTAGAATAACAAAGATTGAGGTCAGTGGAATGACGAAGGCGGTATGGCGACGTAGGCGGGACCATGAGATTACGTTACTGAATTAGTTACACTCATGAAACGACAGCGTGGTAATGACTGTGTTGCGACGATGGCGTGGTGGTGTCGACATGACGAGAGCCGGATGATAACACTGGAATGACAACGATGCAATGACCAAGACGGCGTCATGACCATTGACACATACCTGG
Organism: Dermacentor variabilis; assembly: GCF_050947875.1. Classification (NCBI taxonomy): domain Eukaryota; kingdom Metazoa; phylum Arthropoda; class Arachnida; order Ixodida; family Ixodidae; genus Dermacentor; species Dermacentor variabilis. Next base: position 138,399,581 of record NC_134572.1, read on the forward strand.
TGGCCCAAGCTATTAGACAAATTGGACGTGTGTGTGTGTGTGTGTGTGTGAGAGAGAGAGAGAGAGAGAGAGAGAGAGAGAGAGAGAGAGAGAGAGAGAGAGAGAGAGAGAGAGACGGAGAGAGACAGAGAGACCTAGCTAGCGAGATCGGTTTTGTCGCCGATCTCTCCGCCGTTCCCAGCATAGCGGAGGATGCAGAAGTGTTGGCTAAGATAAAGTACAGTGACCATAGTTTAGTTAGGTCTAGGACTTCCCTGAGTTTGAAGACAGAAATAGTAAAATCAATCAAGAACGAGGCCACACTGGACGCAGTCAGGGTAAAAGCAGACGAATTCAGGCTCGTGCTCGCAAACAAATACGCATCTTTATAAGAGGAAGATGAAGTTAATAGCGCTAATGAATGAAACCGTAACTAGACTGATTTCAGAAGCAGAAAGTGTAGTGGGAGGCAAGGCACTAAGACAATCTGTAGGTAAGCTCTCCCACGTAACAAAATACCTAATAAAGGGATGACAAAACATGAAAATGTCCAAGTCAAGAGGTGAGATAGGATTCGCTGGACTGTCAAAGCTGATTAGCAAGAAGAAAGTAAGTGATATTCGAAATTATAACGTGGGAAGGATCGAGCAAGCAGAAAAATACGACCACCGCATGAAATCAGTGAGAAGAAAACTTGGCAAAGGACAAGGCCGTTTCCTTCATTTGAAGTGCTGCTGAACAAGATATGGAGGCTCCTTCTATAACTAGCGATTGTTTGGATCGCACCGCTGGTACGATCTGTTGGGAACTCGGCGCTGACGCCCGTGGTTGTACCTGGGTCGCAAGCCCCAAGGGTAGCGTTGGCCTGGCGGCCTGGGGTACAACTGGAAGCATCCGAAGGTCCCGGCAAAGCATGAGTCGACTGGTAACAACGAAACAACTTGTTTATTTTAACATCGCAAAGAGTTGGCGGTCAGGTTTGACCGAAGTAGAGAGACGGGAGAGCACTTCACTCAACAGAAGAAATCGGAGCCCTCCTTTTGGCGTCCGGGGCAGCTGTTTTTATACTCTCGCAGTTGAGGGCAAGAAGGAACCCCTCAAAAGACGAGCACGTGAATGTACAATGGGCTAATGGTGACGCACACTGTCGTAGCGCTGCCGTAGCACCATGTCGAGCACGATCTCGTAGCACCCTGTTGTAGCGATGCCGTAGCACCATGTCGAGCACGATCTCGTAGCACCCTGTTGTAGCGCTGCCGGTCGGGCACAATGACTGTAATGAGGGGATGATCCCTGCTTTGGCATCGCCTGTTTCGGGCACAATGACTGGAATGAGAGGATGATCCCTGCTTTGGCATCGCCTGTTTCGGGCACAATGACTGGAATGAGAGGATGATCCCTGCTTTGGCATCGCCTGTTTCGGGCACAATGACTGGAATGAGAGGATGATCCCTGCTTTGGCATCGCCTGTTTCGGGCACAATGACTGGAATGAGAGGGTGATCCTTTGCGGTCGCATCGCCGCAGTCGCGCCTGGAAACACCTGCCGATGAGTGTTGCGGCGACGACGATCGGGCCCAAAATGTCTGCCGCCCCGCCGCAGTCGCGCCGGCAGAACCACGTGTCGCAGGCGAAACGCAACAGACCGCCCCGCCGGGGGAAGGAGATCCCGATGGACAGGGGACTGCATCCGCTGGCCGGAGGGATGTCGCTCGATGATGCTCATAACCGAAGTCGGGCGTCCCTCGACGTTTCTTGAGCGCAGCGCACAGAGAAGGCCTCGTTCTCTCGTTCAGGTTCGCACGGGACACTGCAAAGTGACTTCGGGAGAGTTCACATTTTTGTTCTCGTTCCCGGCAAGCGTTAGAACTACGCTGAAACTCAACCGCTCAGTCAGCAAGCACGGCACAACCCTCACTAAGCCCTGCCAGGCTCTTTCCCCTTTTTATACCACTGCCTAGTTCCTTACAGTAGTCTAGCATCACTCAGAACGCGTCCACAAATTGAAAAATTGCACTAGAAAGCATATCATCACTTTGAAACACTAAACAAAAGCAATATGTTAAAAAAAAATCCTGCCTCAGGAAGAAAAACATCAGTAACAAACAATTTTGAGGCTGATTCCTACGTTAGGGGCTTCGACTTAAGCCATCGGCGTTACCGTTGAGACTCCCCTTTTTGTAACGCACCTCAAAGGAATATTGTTGTAAAGCGAGGCTCCAGCGCAGGAGGCGGCCATTTTTGGGAGAGATGGTCTGCAGCCATTGGAGAGGGCAGTGATCCGTCTCAATGATAAACCTCGAGCCGGCTAGATAGCATGACAATTTCTGAACGGCCCACACGAGACATGCACACTCTTTCTCGGTGGCGCTATACGCCTGCTCACGACTGGTCAGCTTACGACTAGCATACAGGACGGGGTGTTCTACTTCTCCCTTTTCCCGTTGGCACAGTACAACGCCCATGCCTCGCTCACTAGCATCGCACTGAACAATGAACCCTTTTGTATAGTCTGGCGATCGTAGCACAGGCTGGTTTGTTAGGGCACTCTTTAGGGCGCTAAAAGCTCTTTCCTTTGTCTCGTCCCAGACGACTGTTTGAGGCTCTGTCTTTCTTAGAGCATCCGTCAGGGGAGCCGCGATATCAGAGTACCTAGGGATGTACCTCTGATAGTAGCCGGCGACACCCAAGAACGACCGAATATCGGTCTTGGTGCGCGGTTGCGGAAAGTCTCGCACAGCGGCCACTTTTATTTCAGAGGGGCGGCGACGACCCTGACCAATCACGTGACCGAGGTAGACAACCTCGGCCTGTGCTAACTGGCACTTAGGAGCCTTGACTGTCAAGCCCGCTTCGCGCAGGCGGGTTAGCACTGCCCGCAAGTGTGCCATATGCTCAGACCAGGATGCGGAGAATATCGCTACGTCGTCTAGATACGGTAAAGCGAATTCTTGCTGTCCCCGCAACACTTTATCCATGAGACTTGAAAAACAGTATGGCGCGTTCTTCAAACCAAAACTCAACACTTTAGGACGGAATGTTCCCATTGGTGAAATGAACGCCGCATACCTACTAGCCTCTTCTGTAAGTGGAACCTGCCAATAACCCCTGACAAGATCTAGGGTGGAAATAAACTGAGCGCTACTAACTTTCTCAAGGCGCTCCTCGATGTTAGGGATCGGATAAATTTGATCCTTAGTGATGGAATTAAGCCTGCGGTAGTCGACGCAAGGACGAGGTTCCTTGCCCGGTACCTCAACTAAAATCAAAGGGGAGGTATAATCACTCTCACCTGCCTCAATAACACCGAGCTGTAGCATTTTCTTTACCTCAGCCTCCATAATATCGCTCTGGCGGGGTGACACCCGATACGCCTTGGATCGTACTGGCTCTGGGGAGGTAAGTTCTATATCATGAGTAAGTACCGAAGTCCTACCAGGCCTCTCAGAGAACAGACCTTGAAACTCTTGTAATAGCTGGTGTAGTTCGGTTTTCTGCTCAGGCGACAGCGGTGCTTTACTGATAAGGTCACTAATGACTTGACCGGTGTCTTCCCTGTTCGTCACTGAGCCTAGTCCCGGAAGCTCGACCGGAAGCTCTTCAGGAACGTTTACCATCATGCACACCACTGCTTCCCTTTGTCTATAAGGTTTGAGCAGATTACAGTGGTAAACTTGCTGTGCTTTCCGCTTTCCTGGCAGACTTACCACGTAGCTAACGTCCGACAGTTTCTGAACAATTCGTGCTGGGCCCTCCCACTGCACGTCTAGTTTGTTGTTTAGTGATGTGCGCAATATCATGACCTCATCGCCCACCTCAAAACGACGGGCCCTGGCTGTCCGATCATAATAAACCTTGGCCCTCTGCTGGGCCTTTGTCATTGCTTCACCTGACAACTCCTGTGCCCTTCTTAAGCGTTCGAGGAGCTTAAGCACGTACTCCACCACGACTGGGTCGTCGCCCCTACCTTCCCACGATTCTCGAAGCATGCGAAGCGGAGATCGAAGCGAGCGACCGTACACCAGTTCAGCTGGCGAAAACCCCGTAGCCGCATGCGGCGCGGTCCTTAAAGCAAACATCACCCCAGGCAGACACAGCTCCCAGTCAGTTTGATGTTCAAAACACAAGGGTCTCAACACGCGCTTCATGACGGAGTGGAGCTTCTCAACGGAATTCGACTGTGGGTGGTACACTGAGCTGTGTAACAGCTTTACCCCACACCTTTCGAGAAAAGTTGTCGTCAAAGCGCTAGTAAACACTGTGCCCTGATCTGATTGGATTTCCGCAGGGAAACCAACTCGCGCAAATATGGACAGTAGTGCATTAACTATCTCAACTGAGCTGAGTTCTTTAAGCGGCACTGCTTCAGGGAACTTTGTCGCTGGGCAGATCACAGTCAAAATGTGTCTGTACCCCGTGGCTGTTACCGGCAGAGGTCCCACAGTATCAATAACGAGCCGTCTAAAAGGCTCCGTTATGATAGGTACCAATTTCAACGGCGCCCTTGATTTGTCCCCTGGTTTGCCCACCCGCTGACAAGTGTCACATGTCCTCACGAAATGGTCTGCGTCCCGAAAACACCCTGGCCAATAGTACTCTTTCAAGAGACGGTCCTTAGTTTTCTTAACTCCTAGGTGTCCGGACCACGAACCCCCGTGTGACAAGCGCAACAGATCCTGACGATAGCATTGAGGCACGACCAGCTGATCGAACTCCACTCCTCTGCGGTCTAGTTACTTCCGGTACAGGACTCCACCCCTTTCCACAAAACGCGCAGTTTTCCTGGCGATACCTTCTTTGACATTGCAGCGCACGTTTTCCAGGCTGCCATCCTTTTTTTACTCGGCTATCAAAGCCGTCCGGCTGACTTTTAGCAACCTATCAAGTCCGTCTGACGTAGGCGCGATGAGCAAATCAGTAGATAGCTCTTCTAACTTTCCCGCGTCGGGCGTTTCCTCTCCAGTATCTGGCGCCTTTAACGTTACAGACTCAAGTTTATTCAGTTCGGGCGTGCTCTGAATATCAGCTTGCTGCGCCTCTGACCCTCTTTCGTTGCTTGATAACGTCGGCCCCGCAACTACCGCCTTTGCAGCGAGCTCCCGAACCTTCGACCTGGTTAAGGCCTGAACACTAGCTTCACCAAACAAAAGCCCCTTCTCGCGCAGGAGGTGATCGGACCTGTTTGAAAATAGGTACGGGTACTGGGGTGGCAGCATAGATGACACTGCCGCCTCCGTCTCAAGCGCTCCGAAAGGTCCTTCAATACGCACTTTTGCTACCGGCAGACACACGCTATGAGCTTCCACGGCTTGCTTGATCCATGCGCACTCGCCCGTGAACATATGGGGTTCTACATAAGACGGGTGAACTACATCCATCGTAGCTGCGGAATCGCGAAGCACTCGGCACTCTTTCCCGTTCACGAGGAGGTCTCGCATGTAAGGCTCGAGAAGCTTCATGTTCTCGTCAGTGCTGCCTATTGAAAAAAACACAACTTTTGGTGTTGTTTCCGGACACTGCGCCGAAAAGTGACCCGGCTTCTGGCATGTATAACAAACGCGCGCTCGCCTCATCTCGAACCGCTCTCTGCGTTTGGCTGCCGCCGTCTCTCTACGTTTGGTCGGACTGCTTTCACTCGCATCCTCACTACGCGTGTCCCCCTTTAATCTCATGGGTGTGAACTTCGGCCTCTCGAACTTCGAGCCAAATTCACCCTTTTGACCATCCTTAGCTCCGCGAGCCCGACGCGTCACAAACTCCTCGGCTAGCTCAGCGGCTTTAGCCACCGTACAAACGTCTGGCCTATCCAAGACCCAGTATCGCACGTTCTCCGGTAACCGACTATAAAACTGTTCTAGCCCGAAGCACTGCAGAACTTTATCGTGGTCACCAAACGCTTTCTCTTCTTTGAGCCACTCCTGCATGTTCGACATAAGCCTATACGCAAACTCTGTATATGACTCACTTTTGCCTTTCTCATTTTCCCGAAACTTCCGACGGAACGCCTCCGCAGACAGCCGGTACTTTTTTAGAAGACTCGATTTCACTTTGTCGAAATCCTCTGCCTCCTCTCTATCCAAGCGAGCGACTACGTCGGCCGCCTCGCCGGGTAACAAAGTGAGCAAGCGCTGTGGCCACGTTTCCCGAGAGAACCCCTGCTTCTCGCACGTTCGCTCAAAGTTAACCAGGAACAAACCAATGTCTTCTCCAAGCTTAAACGGCCGCATCAGGTCAGTCATTTTGAACAATACTCGTTCTCCTGCACCGTGTGCCTGACTTCCATTACGAGCGCGTTCCATCTCTACCTCGAGACGCTTCATTTCCAAAGCGTGTTCGCGCTCTTCTTTTTTCTCTTGTTGCTCTCGCTCTTTCTGTTCTTTACGTTCACGCTCTTCTTTTTCTTTCTGTTCTTTAAGTTCGCGCTCCTGTCTTTTTGACCTCTCCTCAATAGTCTCAAGGCATTCCGACAGCTCGTCATCCTCAGCCTCTAACTCAAGAATAGCCTTTAGCAGTTCAGGTTTTCTGAGTTTGTCTGAGACATCCAGACCCAACTCTCTTGCAAGCTCCAACAATTTCGGTTTGCGCAACGACTTCAAATCCATGGCTGCTCTGAATGCTGCTTTCTCTACTGCTTACTATTGTCTTGCCGCAGACTAACCCGGCAGCAACGACAACCACAATTACCAGCTCTGTTTCTGACACTAACAAAAAGCCTGGCAAAGCTCAGAAGAAGAAAGTCCCGCACTCACCAAACCTCGCAGGCAGGAATTCCACGCAGTCGTTCCGCTGCAGGCAACCAGTCGTCACACAGGGCTCGTTGCACTGCTCCCGGATCGTCGTTGAGCTGCTCAGCATACAGTCAACTGCATCTCTTCGCTGCTGGCCTCCGTTGTCGCGATCCCACCGCTGGCAGACAGTTGTTTGAAGTCGGAGGCGATCCCACCGCTGCCAACCAGATGTTTGGATCGCACCGCTGGTACGATCTGTTGGGAACTCGGCGCTGACGCCCGTGGTTGTACCTGGGTCGCAAGCCCCAAGGGTAGCGTTGGCCTGGCGGCCTGGGGTACAACTGGAAGCATCCGAAGGTCCCGGCAAAGCATGAGTCGACTGGTAACAACGAAACAACTTGTTTATTTTAACATCGCAAAGAGTTGGCGGTCAGGTTTGACCGAAGTAGAGAGACGGGAGAGCACTTCACTCAACAGAAGAAATCGGAGCCCTCCTTTTGGCGTCCGGGGCAGCTGTTTTTATACTCTCGCAGTTGAGGGCAAGAAGGAACCCCTCAAAAGACGAGCACGTGAATGTACAATGGGCTAATGGTGACGCACACTGTCGTAGCGCTGCCGTAGCACCATGTCGAGCACCATCTCGTAGCACCCTGTTGTAGCGATGCCGTAGCACCATGTCGAGCACGATCTCGTAGCACCCTGTTGTAGCGCTGCCGGTCGGGCACAATGACTGTAATGAGGGGATGATCCCTGCTTTGGCATCGCCTGTTTCGGGCACAATGACTGGAATGAGAGGATGATCCCTGCTTTGGCATCGCCTGTTTCGGGCACAATGACTGGAATGAGAGGATGATCCCTGCTTTGGCATCGCCTGTTTCGGGCACAATGACTGGAATGAGAGGATGATCCCTGCTTTGGCATCGCCTGTTTCGGGCACAATGACTGGAATGAGAGGGTGATCCTTTGCGGTCGCATCGCCGCAGTCGCGCCTGGAAACACCTGCCGATGAGTGTTGCGGCGACGACGATCGGGCCCAAAATGTCTGCCGCCCCGCCGCAGTCGCGCCGGCAGAACCACGTGTCGCAGGCGAAACGCAACACGATGCAGTTAGTACAATGCAAGACATGGACCTGCGGAAAAACAGTATTAGAAGATAGAATGCCAGTAGATTTAGTCGAATATAGAGGAGATATGCTTGAAAAGCTTGCGGCCCTTTATGCTCAGTGCCTCATGACTTCAACTCTACCAGAGAGCTGGAAGCATACACACACCATGCTAATACATAAGAAGGGAGAAGTTACAAAACTGAAGAATTATAGACCTATTAGCTTGCATTCATTATTGCGTAAAATATTCACCAAGATAATTTCCAACGGAATCAGGGCAATACTTGACTTATATCAACAACGAGAACAGGCTGGCTTCAGGAAGTGATATTCTACAATGGATCACGTCCATGTCATCAGTCAGGTAATCGAGAAATGTGCGAAGTACAATGAACCTCTTTACGTGGCTTTCATGGATTATGAAAAGGCATTTGATTCAGTTGAGATACCAGCAGTCATAGAGGCATTGCGTAAGCAAGCAGTACAGGAAGCAAACGGGAATGTCTTGAGAAACATGTACAAAGACTCCACAGCTACGTTAGTCTGCACAAGAAAGGTAGAGAGTTACCTATCAAGAAAGGGGTCATGCAAGGCGACACACTCTCTCCAGTGCTGTTCACTGGACGCTTAGAAATATTCAAGACTGGGAAGGTTCAGCAGTCAGGATCAATCGTGAATATTTCAGCACCCTTCGGTTTGCAGATGACATTGTCCTGTTCAGCAACTCTGGAGATACCTTGCAACAAATGATTGAGGACCTCAACAGAGAAAGTGTAAGTGGGCTTGTAGATTAATATGCAGTAGACAAAGATAATGCTCAGTAGCCTGGCAAGGGAACAAGAGTTCAAGATCGCTGGTCAGCCTCTAGAGTCTGTGAAGAAGTACGTTCGCCTAGGTCAATTACTCACAGGGGTCCCTTATCATTGGAAAGAAATTTACAGAAGAATAAAATTAGGTTGAAGTTCATATGACAGGCATTAGGAAATCCTGACTGGAATCTTACCACTGTGCTTGAAAAGAAAAGGGTACAATCATCGCATTCTACTGGTGCTAAAATATGGGGCGGAAATCGGGGATTTACAAAGATGCTCGAGAACAAGTTAAGGACCGCGCAATGAGTGATGAAACGAAGAATGTTAGGCGTAACGTTAAGAGACGGGAAGAGAAGGGTTCGATAAGTGAGCAAATGTGGATAGACGATATTATAGTCGATATTAAGAGAAAGAAATGGAGCTGGGCAGGCCATGTAATGTGTTAGTTAGATGACCGGGGAACCGCTAGAGTTTCACAATATGGGATAAGAGAGGCGAAGTGCAGTCGAGAACGGCAGAAAACTTAAGTTGAGTAATGTAGTTAGGAAATTCGCAAGCGCAAGTTCGAATGAGCTAGCGCAAGACAGGGGTGATTGGAGACCGCAGGGTCAGGCCTTCGTCCTGCAGTAGACATAAAAATATGCTGATGATGACGAGGACGTGGAATGACCACACATCCAAGCTTCATTTCATCTCAGATAAGGTAGCAAATTACGATAAAGGAAGTTGGATAGTAGCGCGACGATGTACGGCCAACTTTTAACTATAGTTTCCCTAGGCTTCGCTTACTTGGTGTTTTGTTTTGCGAGGCGTCCGCACTATTACCTAACCAATATCCTGCTTTGTAGCGCCTACTGTTAGAACAGATGTGAGATCTTGACAAGCCGGACACAGCTGCCGTATGCGTGGTTTTGTACAGTGACTGCTGTCTCTTGGTCCACCTTAAGAGGAAGCTTTAGCTCTGGTGCTCCTATCTAAATACATGTAAAAGGAGAATTCGTTTTTTTTCCGCAACCACTGTATCACATTTCACGATGTTTGTTGCATTTAAACGAAAAACTTACAATCTAGTGACTGTTCGTGTATGCTTTTTGATTTTGGTCGTCAATTTTTTATTAAAAATTGGCAAAAATCGAAAATTTTCAAAAAACGAAACTATCAAGTTTACAACTCTAGCTCAGCAAAGAAAAATTATAATACAATTCTGTGAAGGTCATCTAATAGTGCCTCTAAAGCGGTCAAAATTGATGTTACACATCAATCTCAAGATATTTAGTGATACGGAAATACAGCTTCTGCCGAACCCTTGTAACAACGTAACAATTTCACCTAAGAAATAAATAGACATATAGAATTTGTCCGCTTCGGATGATCTAATGGACGCTGTCTACAGAACCGCGATATCTGTTCTTGACGCAGAGCTATGCATTTGTAAACTTCGTGTTTTTATTTTTTCCAAACTTTCAAAATTTTCAAAATTCCTGTAACAAAATTCAGGACCTAAATCGACATTCCGTTTCCAACAGTCACTAGAATTTAACTTCCTCTTTCAAATACAATAAATTTTAATAAAGTCGGTCCAGGGATTATTTCAGAAAAACGTTTTTGCGTTTTACACGTATTTGAATAGGCCGCGTGAGAGTTGGGCCCGAACTAAAGCTTCCTCTTATTTGAACGCAAAACTTGATATGTCTGCCACATTCTCTGTATTCCCGGTCAAGTCTCAAGATTGTTATACTCTCCGGTCCTTTTTTTATGTAAAGTACGAAATAAAAAGAAAAGGATGTAGTGCAGACTTGTGGTCATCTTGGCTCCTTTGTGAAAATGAAATAACATTTACCTTGCTCTAAAATGTGGCATCATGTACGACGATTGAAAAGGAGCCCTAGAAACGCATTCTTTTAAAACCACCGGAGTGACCACTTACTAGTTTGAGTAGCCTGTGACGCTCTGGAATTGTATTAATATCAACCCAGATATGCGTCTCGGCTGCCATCACGTTACGGTGGCCGTTACGAATCTCGTTACGGTGGTCGAAGGCTCATTCAGTCGTGGCGTTGAGGCCATGGATATGCGAAAGGTCTGTTAGTTTCCGTTTCGGGATTTCTCACTGCTCTGAAAACTGATCAACGTTCCTCTTAGGCGTTTAGACATACTTTGAGAGAGCAGCTAAATATATTGTACAGGCTGCTGATCCCAGCGTTGAATGTGCTACGCTTGCTGTAGAGCGGTCACTATTTCACAAGAATTTTTGGAGGTTTTGTATTAGCTAATCTGGCTTGTGACACGCTACATTTGAAACACTACACTACACAGACATTTGAAAGACAGAAAACAATGAATTGGATAGGCTGGCTTATATTTGGGATTAATCAATTTCCTTTTGGCCTTCGTTGTCTTGCGCTTGCTTTTTTTATAATAAGGACGGCGTGCACAGGCAAACATGCGTTCGCACACGCAGGAAATAAAGCCTGCCTGAAGCGAAGTAAGAAAAAAAATAAGAAAGGAAACTGGATCACCTGACCCCCATGTCGTCATCGGGGGGGACAGGTGATCGACTGCAGCTGAGCGCCGTGAGGGCAGAGTTGAAGCTGTAATGGTTCTCCCGTGTCGTCCATGTTGATTTCCCAAGGTGGTCCATTTGCCCCACGGCCAGATTCAATTAGCTACTCCTGCCCGCCATCGCAGCCGCAGCTCTCGGCAGAGCGGCAACCCCGGTGGCTGTCTCGCACGGCCAGCGTCACCCCGTCGAGTATTCAAAGCAGCCACTGGCACGGCCATGCACTCGCCTGCTAACCTCTCGCACGGCTTAATTAAGCGAAAGGTCCCGCAAGCTTCCTGTCCAGTCCGTCACTGTGCGCCACCTCGCTGCAGTTTTGCAAGTGCGCAGAACGGATTTTACAGCGTTTGAGAGCAGCCAACAGTGCATACGTAAGGCTGCGCTTTCGAAATGCGGTGTCACCTTTCAAAACTCATTTGCCTGGCGAATTTGACCACTTGCAAAGTGTTTTTCTCAACTGCAAAGAAAATTTGGGTCGTGTGCCGCTTCGGTATACATACTGTGATGCCACAGGTCATACCGCCCGTTCTTTCGTTGTTCATTACTGCGTTAATACGAGTGCACAAAAATGCGTAAATTCTTTCCTACGCTTTCATAAAATAAAGCACAAAGTCATGTGATCAGAGCAAAGTGTTAAGATAAGCAATTACGGAAGAATGCATTGAACTCTTATGGATATGGAAGCAATGCAAACAGCAACAAAACCAAGAGACGTCAGCGTTTTCTGCGCCTTCGTACTCATTCACTGCAAGAACAGTAGACTAACGTTGGAAAGCTTACTGCTCTTATGACAAAAAAAAAAAATTGAACTAAATTGCGATGCTGACAACTAAACTTCATCCGCTACAGTGTTGAATTTTGCAGTCCTTAATATACGCGCACATACACTACCATTGACACACTGTGCGGCCCGCGAGTCTCTGCAAGAATTTCGAAGAGGCCTAGCATAACTCTTAAGAATTCAACACGGGGCGCGGAAGCGGCATCACGAAAAGGAAATACGGAATACCGAATGCTGGTAACCAAGTTATTACAACCAGTCATATATAGTGTAGCGCTTGTTTAAGCGACTATATCGTCCAAATATTAATCATTAGGGATTTTAGAGAAAATAATTGAAGGGCCACGTCCGCAACAAACGTGGACAAAAGAAACATTGCTAATTTAACCGTCTAATTACCAACGATTCGTCAATTATCTATTTATTATCAACGCTATGTCGCCATTGCCAATAGGAGATTTGTAGCTAATGACGAGCTCGTACCAAAGAATACAATAACAGAAATATTACTTCTGATGCACTTGAAAGACAGTTATCGGCAATCCTATTCATTAATTTATTTAGTTATTTATTTAATGGACCTCAACTACCCTAACAAGGGGGGATTTACATGAGGGGTAGGCCGGTTACAATAATTTACAACGCGTTGGCAAAAGACTAGGCAACACTGTTTTCATGAAAAAAAAAAACAGTTTTCGAACACTGGAAGGTCAAGTAGGATGCATAAAATGACGGAACACTCGATATTAAGGTTTAATTTCTCTTGTAGTAAAAAAAAAATGGAGAATGGCAAATTATTAACGAAGAGACGAGGTAAAATGGGCTATTTAGCATGTTGGTTGAGAGTACAGCAAAACGTTGTGTGCCAGTGCTTTGCACCTAACTATAAAAAACCGATCCCTCTAGCACAACGCGATGAAAGAATGCTCATACCACGTAGAAAGATGGATGGGAAAACAGCGGTTTTTCCTCAAATTGATCCGCACTTAATAAGATGGTTTCCGTTAAAGGAAGCCAAAGTAAGAACAAACGTCTGACACGGCGAACGCCTTATTAACCACGACCAATGGCACACGCATCTAAATGCAAATTCTCAAGACTGGTCTTCCTTTCGATCCGCCTGCACTGAAAAGACGAGAGTTCTCTCCAAACGGCGCTGCTCAGGTCTGTCCTTCGCAGCCGGTCTTTACTCGTCTCATTTTATGCGCCTCTCGTGAGGAGCCACTTGTACGTCGGCTTCTCCCGCACGCACCACACTGATCTCGGGGATAATTACCTTCCTCGAGGACATGGAAGAAAGGGGAATGAAGGTTTGGGCACTGAGGCACTGTAAAGGCCAAGAACCCCCGTTTTGTTTACGACAAAGGCGTCTTGCACGTAAGAGTAGCCCTCGGTGTAATTCAAAATGGGAGAATCTTACCGTGTAAAATGCGTACGATTGTTTGGACCACGTGTGTGCGCGTCTTTGCATAAGTGGGTTTGTGTGCGTGGTTGCGCACGGAAGATAATGGGAAGAGAGCAAGAAAGAGTTGTAATTCTGCATTTTTCTTTCTTGTTTTCTTTTGGAGGCCGCGCGAAATGCGAGGAGTGAGACAGCCCCTGCAGTGCGAGCGTAATTAAGAACCTCAGAGACGATTGTCAGGGCAACCTTATCCTTCACATCAGTCGACGAATCTTTCCCGGCCGCTCTTCTGGCCGCTTGTGCGGCTTCAACGCTACTTGCTCGCTTTTCTTTCCCTCCCTTCCCTTTGTTTCTTCTGCGTCTCGACGTACACGCGAATTCTTTTTTCCTCCATCTCTTATATCGCTGTTGCTTTCCAGCGGGAAAGGTGAGTTCGAATCGCGCGAAACCAGAGACGCGGATTTTGGAGCTTGCTACGTCGTACTGCGTCTTTCGTCTCATGGAAGCGAAATATCTAGCATAAAGTTTCCTGGCGGAAACTAAATGGTTCTGATGTAACCTGAGCTTCGGTCGGATTATCGTTCCAAAATTTTCATACACGCTGAGCGAAAAAGAAATATGCAGATCCAACGCACACCTTGGAATCTACGTAAAGCTTAGCTTTCGTGAAGTGGTTAATGAAATGCTGTAAATTTTCCCGTTCACGTCCTTGGCATACACTGGCGTGCCCACATGTGCTATCGCGTGCACGTGATACGTAAACGTGACAAACTCGGTAGGCTTTTCGAAGAGCCAGTTATCGTTGGCACAATTTAAGCATACGTGCAATTAGGGCCTAGTGGTTAGAACATCGGTCAGCTGTGCTGGGTGACCAACGTTAAGTCCCACTATCGGATATGTAATTAAATTTTTTTGGGGGGGGAAGCACGGGGGCAAGACAGCAGCAGAACTATGACGCAGCAGACAGGAAAGTCCGGTAAGGTTTGCAAAGAAAGCTTCGCTAATGCATTGAGAAACCGTGGCGTGTATTGAAAAAAATACGCCGCAATAGCCCACACTACTAGGATACTCTACAAACCTTACAATTGCGCGAAGTAGACACCATGCGGCATACTGTAAAAAGTGTATGTAAACCACACTAAATTTTCGAAGATGAGGTGCTCCTAAATATACTGATACCTCATTGTTCTCGCACTAAAAATTATCTTACAGAACATAAGAGAGAGAGAGAGAGAGAGAGAGAGAGAGAGAGAATAGGCAGGGAGCTTAACATGATGCGAGTTTCCGGTTTCGTACTCTGCCCTGGGCAGCCGTTAGGCTAATGGCGGTTAGAGGAATTAGCACATGCCAGTGATTCACAAGGAGCGCTATAACGCTTGCGCGGCACTCTGATGCGACGTTAATTCCCATCGATGATGGATGACTTTACTCCAACAGAGGCCGGTCGTCCTAGCGGTTCAGCACGAAGGAGAGCAATTGTCACGGTACACTGAATACTGCGGGACACGTATCGTTTCCTCATCGCGGCAGTGGCCACAGGCTGCGGTGTCGGCCATTCCAATGCGTAACGCACAGGAATTGGCAAACGCGACGCCCATCCATGCCCCACACAAGCGGATCGCGTCTGTTCGGGAAGTCTTAACATCGAACGACAAGGGTGGTAGGATCCAGGGAATGTAATTCGGCATCAAGTGTGGTCAATTTCATCATTCAAAGAGTGGTACATTGGTGTGCAACCATGTGGGGGTTGCTTGCTGCCTCTTCCCTAGAAAGCGGGAATAATACGTAGTTGACGGTCCTGTGCATGGGTTGAACGGGTAGCTTGGTGGGCACCTTCATTGGCCATGATACGACAGTAACGTGAGAGCCACTGAAAAATTACTTGGTGTCCTTTCTAGGTCAGGCGGCGTATCGATTCTGCAATTTCAAACACCAGCGGGAGGTTCATGCTGATCGCGCCGCAAGACTGGCAGTAAACACTGCAGTACCGTCTTCGAGTCACAGAAAGCCATTTTCGTGCGGGTTCATCAACACTAAAGATCAGCGTGAAGGGAAGCGCTGCGCTGCGAATTCTGCTGCCGTCGATGTTGTCACATCAGAAGTTCGGAACTTGATAGTGGTGACTTTTGCTGCGATGATGACAGTTGTGGTAGAGGTGTTTGGCAGGATGGAGTGGTCTATGTAATGTATGTATAGCCTGGCTACTTCTCATGTAATAGCTACACGGTAAGCAGTTTAGGGGTGGGGAAACACAGACCTGCTTTTTGCCCACCGCCAGATGTTATCAGGTTGATCTTGTGCTGAATGAGGCACCCGGGAGGAGTCGGATCGAAGGACTCGCGCAAGTGTGAAACAGGATGTTACTGTCTCACAATGCGTGGATACCGTTCCGAAGAACGAAGTACGTGGTCTCTCCACAGGTAGAGGGGGCTATATGGTGGTCTGGATCTGGGCAAGGTGCCTTATGTATGCCCTTAGCGCTTCAACCGCAATGTGGGCCTTGGTGATTGCAATAGTTGCCGCAATTTACGCACTTCGAAGAAGGCCCAGACAAACCCGAAGCACCTGGGCCTGATCACTGTATTGTATGTATGCTTGGTTTACTTGGTTTGTTAATGCTGGCATGCTGTGCCACTTAAAGCCGATAAAAAGGAGCCTATATGTTAAAGCATCTCTTAAAAATTTCCTGTAATCTACTTTATTCGTTTTCCCGCTTGTAGCGTTTGTCATCGGATGATATTTTCCCGTTTCATAGCTCACACGCATTGCAAGAATGCGCCTAAATGTCGAAAAGGGAAACCTGAAAATCTGCGTACCAGCTGGCAGACTGTGCCAAGTAGCTTGCTCAATGCTACTGCTGTACTTGATTATACATGTGTCGATGCAGAATGTCGTAGCAGATGGCGCGCCATATCTCTAAATGGCCGGCCGCTTTTTTCCCGGCGAAACTCTCCCCTTGCGTCCTTTTCCCGACCCCTTTGGACTAAAGGTGGCGCAGCAATGGATCCGGCTGAACCGTTTGCCCGGGCGACTCCAAACGGGGGCAATTTGGCCGACACAGGCTATAAAGCACGTTGTGGCCAGATTTTAATATTCCACTTTCTTTCTTTCTTTCTTTCTTTCTTTTGACAGCTGTGCGATTTTCTTATTTTTGTTTGTGGCTACTGTTAAGGAACGTATCCTGTATAAACAAACCGTCGTTATACCCAAGTGCTTTTCTACACACTCTCTGTTTTTGCTTTACTGCCCTATTAGAAAAGACCCATATGTTCATATAATAATCTCATTTGATGACAGGGAAGCCTGTCATGTGGAAGCCTATAGATTTTCATACAAGATCCTACAAAACCACATGGGTTTATATGGAAGCTTTTAAGCTTTCATACAATATCTTATAATACCTATTTGAAAACCAGTTTTATAAAGCATAAATCAATATCATCATGTGGGATTATGATAACAACTTATGTGTCTTTTCAATAGGCCAGGAAAGCCCAATCCTACACGATCCTATAGGATGCTGTAGGATTGTGAATGCAGAGCACATAGTGAGTACGGTATTTTCCATTGGAATTTGCAGTGTGTCTTTCCTGCGGGTCCAACAGCTCTCGTGCGGGAAAACAATAAGCACGATGCCCCACTATTTCTCGGCCTACGACGTTGCTTACTGTCCCTCCCTGGTCAGCCGTTCTGCTGTCACAAGCACTTTTCGGGGGGATCCGAACACATTCATCGTCTGCCTAACATATTAACGACTAAGGGTCGTGTTTACGTTTTACGAATGTAATTGAAGTTTTTCGCCCTATCCGCCTGGCTCTCTCCGTTCCAAAGTACGCTGCCCCTTTTTTTACGCGCCCCGCCTTTCTTCCTTTCATTGCCGCTGGTCTTTACTCAGTCTCGCCAGCGTGACAATAACTTTACCGACAAGCTTTGAATTTAGCACTAGCTGAGGTAGCGTAGATTAGGCTTTCTTTGTTTTAACGCCGAGCTTTCCTTTGCTATATTTCAGCTAAAATTTTGCTGTCTTCAGTTCTCTATCACCAGTGTACGCAAATCAGTTCTGCAAACTACCGGTGACAAGATAACCAAGAAAATTGCATAAGCATTTTTTATTAGGAAGAACTGCAATATATGCGTTATTTGTACTTGGTTATCGCTATTAGAATGCGCAATATGCTTCATTGACAGCACGTGACTGCAGCATACCATGCTCATTGTTAAATACAATTTGCTTGTAGACCCTGAACTTAAACTCGCATACACACATATATGTATGTATGTATGTGTGTGTGTACACCTATGTGTGTTTGGATAGATTTTATACGCCAGTAAAAAAAAAGCTTTCTCTAGTAAAATCAGTTTCTTGCAAATTATGTGACATTTATATCGTTATTAAGCGTACGACTGCTGAGAGTTTCGATACTTCTTTCGTAGGCTCACAGAATGTCACTAACCTAAGTTCCTGCTCTTATCCTGTTGAGGAGTGGGTAAATTTTATGCGGCTTTAGTCTATGGTCTTTGACTCCCTATGGCCGAGGTGCACCCCTTTGCTATAATTAGGGACCTGACTTCCCAAACCTGCGCACTGTGGTATGATCCACAAATTTTTACCCGGTGCAGTTCTGTAACATGTACGTAAATCTATGTGCACTACCGTCTGTGCATTGTGGCTCCAACACACACGATCAGGTAATTGACAGAGTACGAATGGCGCTTTAACATCAAGACTATGAAATTGAATCGATGAATTACTAAGCCATTTGTTTATTCTGAATTGTCTTGTACGAGAAAATCTGCGCGTCTGACGCCTTTTACCTTATGGTTTCCTCAGAAGCAAAGTTTATTAACTGATAAAAAATAATGACAACTGCAAGCAAGGCAATCTCACTTTTTGATGTGAAAGTTGGTTTCCTTCTCTTGTTACGCGTCTGATCTTTCATGTACTGGCAGCGTAACCGACTACATGGTTTTGTATTCCCTTTCAGATAAGAAGTCTTCGTTTATCGTGGGCTTTGTTTCGAAAGAGGCGGCTAACTGTGCTTTCAGTGTCTTTCTTCCCTCTCCCTCTTTCCTGACAAACCTCCAGAAGAAAGCCACTTAGCATTTCTGTCCGTCTTCTCGTTCCTTACGAGCTTGCCCTCGGTCCACGCGAGGGCTGCGGCATTACCGATCTGCCGTTGAAGCTCGGGATAGCCTTTTATGGGTCCCAGTGGTGCCACGGGGTGAGCCAGCAATCTCAAGGGTTTCATTCTACAGCGACCAGCCTTGTCGAAGACGCTGCATCCCTGCACAGCAAGCTAGGCTTGCAAGAAGGGCCAATCACTGGCACGCTCTTTACTTAGTCCCTCACTCCCCTCCTAGTTTCCTTCCTACCACTGTTGTATTATTATTATTTTTTTTTTTGCCCACGTGAAACCAGGAGTATATATGTCTGTGTGCAGCACGCACGGTGACTGCTTCGAGTTGCTCTTCCGGGCGGTGGGGACTCTCGCGAGTTCTCGCGATGGACGCTCTTTTCCTGCTTTCAGGCAGCCATTCTCCTGCTCTCTCCCTCTCTTTTGAACAGCTGTACTTTTTGCCATTCATTCCTTGCATCTTTATCACCGGAGGGAGGAGCCCTCCCAAGCTCAGCGGCTCGGCGCTTCCTCGAAAAATAAATATCCGCCCAATTTCTTGGAACCGGCCCGGTGCCAGCCGTTTATTTCTCCCCCACCGGGAAGGGAGAACCCCCTTCCATCCATCGCGTCGGTTTTATGGATGGAAGCACCAGATGGAGACGGAAAGAACTCAAACAATGGCGCGCTTGGATTCCTTTGGACATTGGATGAAACAGTGCCTTTGTTATTACGCCTGGTCGCTTATGAAGTGTCCTTTGTGTTTGCCGTCAGATGTCCTCGGAATGCCCATGTTGAGGTGATAAGAACTAACATATCAGTAAATCTTAGTGGCGTTCATGTACGTTCGTAATCACATCCTTCAATTGTTCCAAAGAATCAACAGATCTTCAGAGTAAGAGAATTCCATAGGATCGTTGAGGAGTGTAGTTATCACGACACATTTCTTGATTATCGAACTGAGTGACGTTCCTAATGCAACAATGAAATAATAGTAACCTAGAAAAAAGAATTTAGATTACCTCCTGGGCAATTTGCCAATGAGAAAGCTATCTGAACTTATTTTTCCTGACGCTGCACACGAATTGGAATATAATTGAGACGAACAGCGTCAGCTAATTTGCGTTCCTCGTTTCATCCACGACCATCCGTATTTCTTTCAAGTCTGACGGTACCATTTCACCACAATTTCTGGTGACCCTGACTGACGACGTTATATTAGAGTACCCGCCAAGTAGTTTCAAAAGTGTCAGCGCATCTTCAGGTGCGATCTATTGCGTAGCATTTAGAAAGCAGGTTATAAAACTTCTACCGCAAAGCTTTCGCTACATGTCAATCTAACACGGTGGACCTGTCTTTTCAGTCTAAATTCTGTGTTGCTCCAAAGGTAACGTATTTAGTTTTTCGAGGAAGATTCGAGCGCAAACTCCAAGAAGTGCAGTTCTGACTTGTTAAAGGCGTTCTAATGTTGAGCGGCGTCAAGCTGTTTATTTCACGCTGCTTGTCGCTCCATAAAGGCGACATAAATTCATCTCATGTGGCTACCGACTGACATATGAGGCCCATAACACTTATTTCGCCCATAATAATAAGGCTTTTGTCAACCGGCATGAAAGAGACGCTTATGACATACAGTCTGCTTTACATTTCTCTGTAATAGGTTTGCTTTTTAGAAATGTAAAGTACTACGTAATTAATTCGGTAGTGGTAGTGTCACGTAGCCAAAGCTCACAAATACCTATTGCCGTTTGACATTGCCGACAGTTCTCGGCACATTCGGGAAACGAGGGTTTACATGGCTTATGGTTATTCTTCCCGCCAAACAAAAAACTAGTTATACCTTTATTAACAATAGTCGGGCAAACATACAGACACCAGAGAGTCAAAGAGAAGCTGTCTAACAAATGTCTCCTAAAAGGCCCTTCGCCCACTCGTTTAAAGAAGTGAGCGTGAGAAAAAAAAAAGGAAGGCAACGCACAACGTATCACATCACACGAAGAGCATGAGCACTACAGACGATAAGTGTAGTGCTTTGTTTGGGAATAATTCTAGTACATCTTTGTAAGCCTCATATCTGGCCAAAATATGATCTTTCGGAAAGAAGAAGTAAATGACCGCCGTTCGTGAAATGAAGTTGTTGGAGCTCGCTCATCCGCAATGAGTAAACTGTTGAAGGGCATTCTAACAGCAAGCGCATGCATGCGTTTCGCTGTCGGGTCGAGAAACCAGGTACGGAGGGCTCGGCGAACGTGCTTGATGGCTAATGTGCTGTGCTGTGCTAACCCACCCAATGCGCAGATCGAGCATGAGATTTTGCGCGGCTGGTTAAAGCCCAACCAGAGATTGGTCCAGGGCGCAAAATATCCCTTGGCGACATGGTAATATTGACAGTAGCGCTGTAGTTAACAGCGTATAAGGAGTCGGGCGATCGTGCATGCAAGCGCAATTAAGCTGTCCTATACATCACGGCGTGCGCAGTATGTATTTTGCCAAGCAATTTTCCTTCGAAAGCCACAAATCAGGTTTTGCACGTGTTATCTCTGCGCATTCATTTCCCTGAACCACACCTCTTCTTGGTTCCCGCTCCATGCCTGAAATGAATCACTGCCAATGTATTCGGCCAGCTATGAGGCCTCGGCACGCGTTTCTTTCGTTTCGCGTAAGCAGCAACAAGAAGCCAGAAAACCGTGCAAACTCGGATGCTTGGACGAAGAACGCGAGGCTGAGCCGCAAAACGGTGCTCTTTCAGCCTCTTCCACTGGGACGCCCTTGATGCTTCCGAACACCTGCGGCATCTTTCGCTTCCCCTTGTGAGACGCCGTTTACAATTGTTACATTTATCCCTGGATGTTACTTTAGCCGGCAGGGCAGAGTCTTTTTTTGCTAGCTCGTTTCTCTACATGGCTATTCAGAGCGCTTTTGGAAGGTTTTTTTTATGACTCGAGGCGAGCTGGTTCCGTTCAGACAGTTGCTTTCTTTGCCCCCATGCCTAGAAAGCAGCTCTTTCTCGAGTGCCTGCGATAGCTGTCCTTGGTGGCCGTCGGGTCCGCTCTTGAAGTGCCTGAATACAATCAGTCTTGTTGAGGAGCCCCGCGCAGTGGCATTCCTCAGTATTTTTAAAGAGAAGCTATCGTTGCGTACCATCCCGTGGTTTTGCCTGGGTTCAGTCGTTTGCTGGTCGGGCTCTCGGCGAGTAGAATTCTGCTCACTTAAAAAAAAATAAATAAAAGACGCACTGCCACCTGCAGCATTCGAACCATGGGCTCCCAGCGCAGAAGCCCGATGCTCTAACCATTAATCGTAGGTATAATTCTCTCGTGCTCGAACTAATTTACCAAGGAAGGGGTGGTACAGTGGGCAGATCCCCACAACAGGGGATTATCTAAGAAAAGAGCGGTGCATGTCGTGTCAACGCTAACTAGCTCCTTGCCATGATCGCTGCGTGGTGATCAGTTACTAATATTTCTATAATATGACACATACCCACAACGAGGGATCGGTCAAGAAGCGTGTCCGCGTGTCGATTAGAATTATCATTTCCCTAGTACGGCACATTATCACAACGTGAGATCAGCCAAGAAGCGGCCAGTATACGAGTACATATCCAGTACGTATCGTGCCGAAAATCAGCTCTTTGAGATGATCTACACGCGTTGATGATGATTACGATTTGCACACTTTGCCCCATAATCACAGTGGGGGCTCGACGAGAGATTGGCCAGTACATTTAAGATGAAAAATAAGAAAATACAAGCTAATATAAGATTTGTCACACTGCGTGGAACGGGTGCGCTAGACCACATGCGCGCGGCAGTTTCCGGTGCGCCAACGTCACCTTATTGAAATAGGCGAATTGATAGCATTTCATGAATCACTTCGCGAAAGCTTCGCTGCATGTAGTTTCAAACATGTGCGTTGGAACTGCATCATTTCTTTCCTTGCAGGGTTAGCCAACGATGTTCAATTGTGCACAGTCAAGTTCACATTTCCTTATTCATTTCGGCTTCTTTCACAATGTTCATGTGTGCGGCCGTAGCAAAAATTGAAAATATTCCCAGTATTTTTTTCTTTTGCAAAGTCGCTGAACAATTATCGTATATCAATGATTTTTGCGTTCTGTTGAGGAGCCACGCTCATGAGTTCTATTCCCAGTAACGGTGTTTGTATTCATTCTGGCATAGCATGTCAGGCCAACAGCGAGGCTAGCATCTGCAGCATGCCATTAAAGCTTGTATCTCTCTCTCTCTACTGAGGCGGTAAAATAAAACGGCCGCGTATCGGGCATTAGACGCAAGTTATAGAACGTCAGGTAATCGAATTGATCCTGGAATCTCTGTAGATGTGAAACAACTTGTAGATGCGAATCAACGGTTCAAAGTGAAGTGTCAATAACGCAATATTATTGCGCAGAAGCACGTAAACTAACTGTGAAAAAAAACTATGCCAGGACAAAGCTCCACTTAGTCTCCAAGTGTGCGATAACATACGTGCGCATAGATTGAGATGGTTGCGACTGGGCAGTTGCGGACGCATTCTACGCGGGTAAGATTGCACACCGTCGTTTATCAAAGGGATGTTTCTATATAGCGCGTATCTCATAGAAACTTGCGATTTTGTGCACACTGTCCACAAGCCTTTAGCTACTAGAAAGGAGGACTTTCTCCAGCACTGAAGCATCCACAGTCGCACGGCTTCAAAGCTTGGGCGATGGACAGCACATTCACATAGCCTACGTGACGTTGAACACGACGAGATTAATTGATTGCCGTGATTGTCAGGCGAATTTGTAGGGAGTGTCAGAGCGATGCCATAAAGACACATTACGTGTTGCGACTTGCCAGCGGCTAAACAACGGTGGGCGAAAAAAAAATACACATACCGGCACATGGGCATATTTCCAAGGCGTCACAATCGCAAATCTTTACTGCCATGAAAGATGACTTCCACGAGTGAAAGTGAAGTACCATCAGACAGCTGTACGAAGGAACGTTGTTTGGTGCACACAAAAAGCACACAAGGACTCTGGGCAGCTCTCGGTGCCTCACCGTCCCAACCTACGTCATATTGAGTCTGCTATAGATTTTATTCCGTCGTGATGCCATGAAAACGGGCGAGCCTAATTGGCCAGTGCCTTCATTCAAGCTGGACGGAGGTAGACTTGCTTTGTTGTCATCGACTAGAGGCTGCGAAACGCGATGCAGAAGGTGAACTCCTTTAGAACGTTTATTTATTAACTGCTACACCAAAGCTTCGTTGTGCAAGGTTCCCTACGTCTGCGTAGGATCTTTATTAATTTCAGGGCTTGTCGCAAGTTATCTGAAACACCCTTTATTTACACGAATATACCTAAAGAGATAGAGAGCTTTAAGGGTGCTGTCTGTAAGGCTAAGACCGCTGTCTGCACCATGGCGTGCTAGACACACGGCTTCACAGCAGCGCTCTAGTGTTCTCCCGCACAACTTTCGTGCCGCTCGACGCAGCCCTTGCTTCCCCGCAGAGACGATTTCGCGGAAAGCAAAGGTGCCTCGCATCAGCATCGTCATTTTTCGCACCAAAGTTAACTGCACGTCTGTGGCGTTTCTGGAGACATTCCTGCCTTCCAAGAGCGGGCCGTACGTGCACCGGCGATACCAGAGCAACAGGGCGGTGCGAACACGCCTCCAAGTGTCAGTAATAGCAATAGCAATAAGACTATCGCCGACCCGGACGAGCCTTTGTGGGTGCATGACATAGTAAATACAACGTTGACTGTGCTTGGCAAGGTGTCTGCGCGCACTGGCCAGTGGGTTTGTTGCACTTCCATAGATAACCTGCGCCAGAGTCGGTGATAGCTGAACCGAACCTTAGTCAGTTCACATCACAAAACGAGTACCATAGAAGATTCACCGTGTGGGACACCGTACGTGAATATCATGTTGTCAAGGAAATCTATTCACCCGCAGGCGCTTACAAGTACAACATAAGGTATAGGGCATGTAATACATCATACTTGATACAAATAAAACAGATCAGCGAATGATATATTTGACAAGGAAATTTATTCACTCGTAGGCACGCTTACAACTGTGGTATGAACGTAAAGTACAATGTAAGGTACAGCACATGTAATACATCGTACTTGATGTAAACAAAACTGATTAGCAAATGAAATAATAAATGGTGTCTGCTTGACACTGGCTTTGCCACACACAACAACAACAAAACATCATTACAGCGTCCACGCAAAAGCAGTATTGTCAGCCTCGAATTTATGAAAGGCACTTGGGGCACATACCAATACAAACTCTCAACTAAGGCAAGCAGAATTGAGCATTATTCTGGCTGTAGAAAGACTTTGCCTCGGGAGAAAGTTAGGTACCGCGTAGACCAGCGGCGAAGAAACTCGGCTTCCCCGAGTTTGAAAAACTGTTCTTAAAGATGACCTCATACTAAGACCCGTAGTTTTCTCATTCTGGGGTACATTGCTCTATTTGACTGCCGCGATCATTCTGCAATGTTGCGGAAGCACCACAGACCGTAGCTAGCGCTGTAGTAGACGAGACTCGCAAACCGATCTCGGCGCTGTGGGGGCCGCACGATGGATATTCCAAACTTTCTTGCAACTAGCTTCCAGAAGGCGCGTGCCACAACGCACTCCTTTACTACATGCGCGTTGGTCTTTGTTTGTGCGCAATGAATGCATTTATCATTCCCTACCATATGCCAACGTTCAAACCTGTCTCTTGTATATAGGTAGAATGCTCCACTGATATTGCCAATGAAAATTTTTTCTTGAAAGGGCAAATCAAGTGAAAGCACGGCTGTCCATGTTTGTGTAGCAGCTGTCCGTGGATGTACAGCTGTCTCACACAACATTTCACAAAGCCTGGAAACCGGTGTCGCATGCCACTTTGTAATTCTTAGTTGTACAAGCTGGCTTTGCAAACGCACTGCCGCCGCATACTGCGGTGCTGGCGTTACTGCTGTTGGAGGCACGCTGCCTGTACTCTGCGGCATAAGCGTTCGACGGTAATGGCCCAGCCAATAAAGGAGCAGCGGCCTACCTGGGTACTCATCATCATCAAGTAGATCACATGTACTCTTAGTGCACAACAGCCTACCAAATGTAACTATGCACGGCAAGCTCCATCCTCCGCTGAATTTCGGCAGGCGTGAAAATTGCTGCGCTACGTATTGCGACTTGTTTAGCCAGAACCATGAGAAAATAAGTGAGTTTACTACGCGTACTGTTGGTGACGGCGGGAGAGCTACCCTTGAAGCAAACCACAGTTTACTGCACAGTACGTTCTTAATAAAGAAAGCCCTGTCTGCGAGCGGTAGTGGCGACGGAGTCACTGCTTCGGACTGTTCTTTAATGCAGCTGACAATCTCTCGCCACGTGTGAGGTGAAACACCACTTGTACAAAATTTGATGCCTAGTACTTGCATATGCTCAGTCTGTTTAATGTCCCCTGGTAGTGTTATCTCAGCGCGACCGAAATTTAATGCTTCACATTTCCTCATATTTATTTTGCCCCCTGACATTGAAGCATATTGATTATAAATACGAATTGCCTCTACAAGACTGTCCCCATCCCGTAAAAACAAAGTGATGTCATCCGCATACGCTGATACTTTTATGCACCCTGTTCCCGCCATAGGAAGACCTCTTACAAGCGGGCTCTCACTAAAACGCCTTAACAACGGGTCAATCGCAAGCACAAACAGTATGGGTGACAAAGGACAGCCCTGCCGCACTCCCCTTGTCACATCAAATCTAGGTGTCAAATGCTGTTAAGTAGTAGCTCAGCTGTTGTTCCCCAATACAACATCCGTAGGATGTCTACGAACTCTTCAGGGAAGTTATAGCATCGTAAAACCTCAAATAAGTACTGGTGTTGTAAGCGGTCGAACGCTTTGGCTTGGTCCAGGCTTACTAATACTGCTGAAGCTTCACGCGATGTTGTGTATTGTATATCACGTGGTAAGTTGAGAGACGAAAATTTACTCCGACCAGGCACAGAACATGTTTGAACATTGTACACTGACTGTTTTCGGCAATAATATCTTAGTGCGATTTGTGCAACATTTATTCGCCGTAGTCCACAATATTAGACTACTGTACTCTCATTCGAGCCGCGGAGTTCTTTGCCTCGTTCGCGCTGCATCTTTCACAACCGCAATTACTTCTCTAGCTGGATGTGTGGATTTTATGAAAATATATTTTTCACAACATAGACTAAGATTACAAATTAAGGCGCAATTAAACAACCACGGCATTGTAGCGTGACATTTAGTTCTATAATAAGAAAGGTGCAGTACTCTATGAGGACGCGGTTCGGTGGCGGTGCCAGGACGGCGTTTTGCCTACTGCGGCTGACATAAGGGTTTTGCGCGGACAACTATAATAGCGTTCCTGCTGAGCTTCTCTGTGACCCGCCGTGGTTGCTTAGTGGCTGTGGTGTTGGGCTGCTAAGCACGAGGTCGCACGAGGTCGCACGTCGCACGAGGTCGCCAAGCAGCTGATGCCTT
Organism: Dermacentor variabilis; assembly: GCF_050947875.1. Classification (NCBI taxonomy): domain Eukaryota; kingdom Metazoa; phylum Arthropoda; class Arachnida; order Ixodida; family Ixodidae; genus Dermacentor; species Dermacentor variabilis. Next base: position 138,426,573 of record NC_134572.1, read on the forward strand.
GCGAGCTGCGTCCCCCCAATGTGTCGCACGCGAGTATATATTAGAACGCTGTCTGTGGAATTCGCGCGCAACAGTCAACGTTGCTATCCCAGTCAATGCTATCATGATATTTTCATGTGAATATCTCAATATTAGTTACGAGGACAACGCTTTGGAATTCTCGTTTGCTTTTCCCTTCATCGGGCGCATTTGTGAAATAGCGCAAATATAACAAGCAAGCAAGCAACCATGCAAGCAAGCAAACAAAAAACTTGGAATGTGAATACATTTAAAATCGTCAATGCTACCAAGAGTGCGTGTTAAAAACTTCGAACTGCGAATGTAAACAATTTAGAAGTTGCTTGTTCTCCCGTAATCGAGAGAGTAGATGTAAGCATTAAACGGCTACCGGCAAAGCATATTGGTTGGAGATGGTATTAGCGCCAATCTTAAAATCGTTGTATACATGTTCGCAACGGCACACCTCACCACATCCCACCGCACCATGCCATGCTGTGCACTGGTCCATATGGACGCAATAGTTTCCCGTCACAGACAGAACCTCTTTGCAAGTAACGTCTCGGTCAAGCGACCATTCGCTTCGCGCCGGACGCTGCCGGCTTGGACGCTGCCAGCGCGCCGACGCGCCGCGGAACTCGCGGACCGCCGGCGTTGAACAGAGCGCTCAGCGCCAAAAGATGACAATAAAGTTTATAGTGCCCTGCATCTGCTTTTTGAAGGTCGCTATTGGAAATGACAAATAAAAGTTAAGCTCACTGTAAGTTACAGCTTGAGTGCTATTGGGGACAAACATTAAGAAGAACTCGGACTCAATATTTTTTTGTTACTTGTTTGGGAAATAACTAGCGCATGTAATGTGGTCTCGACTAGTAGCCCGGATAATCTTGTTTTGCTCTCGCAACTTGTCCGGATGTTCTCGTTTGAGCGCCCGGACAACGGCACCGACTTTTGGCTTAAGGTCATTTGAAGGTTGCCAACAACGGGAGCGAAAAGCATTTCATGCTTAAAAAAAGTATGGCAGTTTTGCCCGAGGAGTGGAGCATCTACATGATTGCAAGGCTTGCCGTGGCGCACGAACTCGTCCGACGGTGTTCTAACCACGCGCTGATGCGACATGTGGGTGTGACGTACCACGCAAGGCAACTGCTGCTGGCAGAAGGAACATCACCCTGGCCGCTACCAGGCTTCTCACAACGCTGACTGGATGAGGAGCGCCGCCAGTGGCGGGGAAGGCGTCCCGCACCTGGACGGTGGACGAGATGAGACTGACTGCAAACCTTCGGCGTCGGTCAGCACCCAGCGAAATATCAGATAATGCTAGGCCGACGTTGGCTGTCTGTTCCGTTCAAACCAGTGCATAGACACAGCAGCTCAGCCAGAACGCCAACGTGCTAATGCACTCGCGCACAGGTTTTGTTGGCTGTGAAGCGAAGGGTACCGAACCGAAGGGCGCCTGTGGCATGGCTGGTGGAAACAATCCCGCAGTTTCGTCTACGCTATCTTTCGAGGAAAATAGACAAAATACTTTCTTCGTTTTCTACAGCCCATAATTTGAAGTAATATATGACGTTAGCCTGGCTCACCTGGGCGTTCAAATAACGTTTCCATTAGCAAACGTTGATGCCGTTTAATAGGAAGGTGCACTCGTGTAAAGCGATGTTACCCATTATTTGGTGCAGCAAATCACAAAATTCGTGCACAATGCATAGCGAAACTTCCTCAACGCCGTTACACGTTGCTTTTCAATCCACTTGTTTCTGATGCGATAGTGTCAAATGGCTCATTGAACAAAAAAGCTGGCGTTTGGAGTCTGTACTAGCGAAGCGGCACCTAAATTGCCATTGGTGGCAAGTTGTTTTTTCATCCACTTGCATTTCCATTAATTTACCGTTTCTTTATTTCATTTATGAAGCACAAGTAATTTACACTATATGTGGTCCTTGGTGTCAGTGTTTGTTGGCTTCCGATGATATTGTTACGCACTATTCCCGCGCACTCAAGCACGCATCTTGCCGAGCATGGAAGAGTGCCCTAGAAAGAGGATGAAGACGACGAACAGAGTAGCGCTGGTGTTGTTGTTGCGGACGAACATTTTATTGCTATCAAATCGGTGTTTCTTCTAAAAGTTACAAACAGACAAGGGGCGTTCCTCAAGGTGCAGTACTTTCCCCAGTATTATTCAATATGTTACTAAATCACGTCCCGACACAGCATGACGTACAGGTAGGTATACGTATACGCTGATGATATCGCATTTTTCACGGTATCGAATGATATACATAGCCTATATAAAACTTTGCAGTCGTATTTGAATCAGATTGAAATTTCGCTAAAAGGAATACAAATGTCGCTAAATGTCAACAAAAGTGCGATCATCGTCTTTTCCTTAACTTTTCCTATCCGAATAACACTGTCGTATGGCCAGAAGATTATTCCGCAGGTACATTCTTTAAAATTTCTGGGAATGATTTACACCGAAAAGCTTAAATGAGCAGACACATAGAATACATCGCATCTAAAGGAGCACGCGCTGTTGGTTTATTACGAAGAGTCTGCAGCAGTCGTTTTGGAATGCGCAGGGAGATCCTGCTGATGATTTATTGTATGTGTGTCCGCCCCGTTCTAGAGTTTGGATGCGTGTTATTTTCAGGAGGTCCTACGTATAAGTTACGTCCTCTGGTTCTTTTAGAACGCGAATCACTACGTCAGTGTCTCGGCCTTCCAAAATTTGTAGCCAATATTATTTTATACCATGAAACTCACCTGCCTTCTCTTCAAACTCGATTTCGTATACTGACAGTGCAAACATTTCTAAACATCTACGCTTCTCCCCAGAGACGCTCCTACTATATTTTTATTCGAGAGCCAACTGCATTCTTTGAGAATCAATGGTCCAGACTGCATTGTTCCCAGGTAGTTCTTGTGCAGAAACTATTAGAGCCATTACAAATGTCAGTCCGTGATGTATGTGGCTTTTCAAAATTTACCTACTTCGGCAGTAAGTGTTGAATTTGGCGATATATTTCCCAATAACGCTAAGTTCCTACCTATTCGATACCTAAAAGGTTTATTATATGACCACCTTGAAAAACTCCAAATAAATGCAGTAATAGCCACAGGTGCTTCTTTCAGTGAAGAGAAGGCCGGAGTGGGCATTTTTTCGACATCATTAAATTGGTCTTGCTCTCTTCGACTACCCGACTTTACGCCACTATTTCAAGCAGAGTTATTGGCAATCATCCTAGCTCTACGGAAACTTCCCACATATATTTCTTCAGCCGTAATCTTAACCGACTCTTTGTCTGTTTGTTCCGCATTATCTGTGCCTAATTTAAGTATCATTCTCGGAGAATTTCATTCATTCATTCCCCAACATTTACGCCTCATCCATCTGGTATGGGTGCCAGGGCACATGGGGCTCACTTTAAACGAGTCAGCAGACGCACTAGCAGCGGCATCTCTTAAAGGCCCGGTACTGAGGATCCTACAACCTTCGCCATACGTCACTTCTGCAACATTTAAAAAAATTTCCATTCAAGAAGAACATGCCAAATTATGTGTATTAGATAACGCCGATTTTCAGCACCTTAGATAACCTTGGCACAGCGGATGGTGTGCGCAACAAGAAAATTTGAAGTTTCATTTACGCGTATGCGTTGCCGAATACCAAGGCTTAATTTCTCTTCTCATAGGTCTGGTTTGGCACCTTGTCAGTTTCTACTGCAATGAACCCGAAACTATGGATCATTTCTTTATAGGTTGTTGTAGGTTCAACGTGCATAGAAAACGACTTCTTGAAGGTCCCTTCCGCCAACTTGGATTAATCATTACGCTACCTTTCATTCTGTCTCGGGGTGTCGGCACTAGGACACTGTAATAGGAACGTATGTGATGCCATATATAATTTTGTAATGGAAACAAAGAGACTTCTATGCTAATTTTAGTGTTTTATTTTCCACAAGAACCTAAAAATATGAACTTCTAAATTTAAGAAACTACAGCATGAAAATTATTATTACCGATTAGAATTCATTTAATGTCTAAATTTCAGTAGGTAGTTATTCTTTTTCGACCCACTGCCGCCCGACTCATGGCCAATCCCCCGTAGTGGGTTGTGCTATATCTAGAGGCACCAAACCAAACTAAATCTGCCATCTTGTCTACAGCCGTCTCTCTTTGTATATATTTTGGAAACACAGTTTCCTATCCCTTTCGGCTACTCTCATCCTCGTGGCAATATGACTAATAAAAATCGCACCCTTCGGTTAACCCTCCTTTCTTCTCGTTTATTACATAAGGAGGGTGTTGTAATCGCACCGCTGGCGTGAGTTGTTGGGAACTCGGCGCTGACGCCCGTTGTTGCACCTGGGTCGCAAGCCCCAAGGGTAGCGTTGGCCTGGCGGCCTGGGGTACAACTGGAAGCATCCGAAGGTCCCGGCAAAGCATGAGTCGACTGGTAACAACAAAACAACTTGTTTATTCTAACATCGCAAAGAGTTGGCGGTCAGGTTGACCGAAGAAGAGAGACGGGAGAGCACGTTACTCAACAGAAGAAATCGGAGCCCTCCTTTGGCGTCCGGGGGCAGCTGCTTTTATACTCTCGCAGTTGAGGGCGAGAAGGAACCCCTCTATAGACGAGCACGTGACTGTGCCGCTCGGGAACAATGGGATTAGGTGGCGCAGCGTCGTGTCGGCGCCACTCGGGCACAATGGGAAGAGAAGGTGGAGCAGCCGTCGTGTCGGCGCTTGTCAGACCCCCTCGCTTCACAGTTGTTGGGAGCTCCTCTCCCCGGCTACCGCGCTTCGACAAGCGTGGGCACCAATATGCACATACACTCACACACGCACATGAAGACACGTGGCATTGGAACATGCCTGGACGCGCTTGGCAGGGAGGCGTAGCGGCGGCGCCGAACGGGCCAAAATGTCTGCCGCTTTGAACGAAGCCCCGGCGTCCGTTGCATCCGCGCCGGCTATACCGCGCGTCGTAGGCGAAACGTAACAGACCGCCCCGCCGGGGGAAGGAGATCCCGATGGTCAGGGGACTGCATCCGCTGTCCGGAGGGATGTCGCTCGATGATGCTCATAACCGAAGTCGGGCGTCCCTCGACGTTTCTTGAGCGCAGCGCACAGAGAAGGCCTCGTTCTCTCGTTCAGGTTCGCACGGGACACTGCAAAGTGACTTCGGGAGAGTTCACATTTTTGTTCTCGTTCCCGGCAAGCGTTAGAACTACGCTGAAACTCAACCGCTCAGTCAGCAAGCACGGCACAACCCTCACTAAGCCCTGCCAGGCTCTTTCCCCTTTTATACCACTGCCTAGTTCCTTACAGTAGTCTAGCAGCACTCAGAACGCGTCCACAAATTGGAAAATTGCACTAGAAAGAACATCATCACTTTGAAACACTACACAAAAGCAATATGTTAAAAATCCTGCCTCAGGAAGAAAAACATCAGTAATAAACAATTTTGAGGCTGATTCCTACGTTAGGGGCTTCGACTTAAGCCATTGGCGTTACCGTTGAGACTCCCCTTTTTGTAACGCGCCTCAAAGGAATATTGTTGCAAAGCGAGGCTCCAGCGCAGGAGGCGGCCATTTTTGGGAGAGATGGTCTGCAGCCATTGCAGAGGGCAGTGATCCGTCTCAATGATAAACCTCGAGCCGGCTAGATAGCATGACAATTTCTGAACGGCCCACACGAGACACGCACACTCTTTCTCGGTGGCGCTATACGCCTGCTCACGACTGGTCAGCTTACGACTAGCATACAGGACGGGGTGTTCTACTTCTCCATTTTCCCGTTGGCACAGTACAACGCCCATGCCTCGCTCACTAGCATCGCACTGAACAACGAACCCTTTTGTATAGTCTGGCGATCGTAGCACAGGCTGGCTTGTTAGGGCACTCTTTAGGGCGCTAAAAGCTCTTTCCTTTGTCTCGTCCCATACGACTGTTTGGGGCTCTGTTTTTCTTAGAGCATCCGTCAGGGGAGCCGCGATATCAGAGCACCTGGGGATGTACCTCTGATAGTAGCCGGCGACACCTAAGAACGACCGAATATCGGTCTTCGTGCGCGGTTGCGGGAAGTCTCGCACAGCGGCCACCTTTATTTCAGAGGGGCGGCGACGACCCTGACCAATCACGTGACCGAGGTAGACAACCTCGGCCTGTGCTAACTGGCACTTAGGAGCCTTGACTGTCAAGCCCGCTTCGCGCAGGCGGGTTAATACTGCCCGCAAGTGTGCCATATGCTCAGACCAGGATGCGGAGAATATCGCTACGTCGTCTAGATACGGTAAAGTGAATTCTTGCTGTCCCCGCAACACTTTATCCATGAGGCTTGAAAAGCAGTATGGCGCGTTCTTCAAACCAAAACTCAACACTTTAGGACGGAATGTTCCCATTGGTGAAATGAACGCCGCATACCTACTAGCCTCTTCTGTAAGTGGAACCTGGCAATAACCCCTGACAAGATCTAGGGTGGAAATAAACTGAGCGCTACTAACTTTCTCAAGGCGCTCCTCGATGTGAGGGATCGGATAAATTTGATCCTTAGTGATGGAATTAAGCCTGCGGTAGTCGACGCAAGGACGAGGTTCCTTGCCCGGTACCTCAACTAAAATCAAAGGGGAGGTATAATCACTCTCACCTGCCTCAATAACACCGAGCTGTAGCATTTTCTTTACCTCAGCCTCCATAATATCGCTCTGGCGGGGTGACACCCGATACGCCTTGGATCGTACTGGCTCTGGGGAGGTAAGTTCTATGTCATGAGTAAGGACAGAAGTCCTACCAGGCCTCTCAGAGAACAGACCTTGAAACTCTTGTAAGAGCTGGTGTAGTTCGGTTTTCTGCTCAGGCGACAGCGGTGATCCACTGACTAAGTCACTAATGACTTGACCGGTGTCTTCCCTGTTCGTCACTGAGCCTAGTCCCGGAAGCTCGACCGGGAGCTCTTCAGGAACGTTTACCATCATGCACACTACTGCTTCCCTTTGTCTATAAGGTTTGAGCAGATTACAGTGGTAAACTTGCTGTGCTTTCCGCTTTCCTGGCAGACTCACCACGTAGTTAACGTCTGACAGTTTTTGAACAATCCGTGCTGGGCCCTCCCACTGCACGTCTAGTTTGTTGTTTAGCGATGTGCGCAATATCATGACCTCATCGCCCACCTCAAAACGACGGGCCCTGGCTGTCCGATCATAATGAACCTTGGCCCTCTGCTGGGCCTTTGCCATTGCTTCACCTGACAACTCCTGTGCCCTTCTTAAGCGTTCGAGGAGCTTAAGCACGTACTCCACCACGACTGGGTCGTCGCCCCTACCTTCCCATGATTCTCGAAGCATGCGAAGCGGAGATCGCAGCGAGCGACCGTACACCAGCTCAGCTGGCGAAAACCCCGTAGCCGCATGCGGCGCGGTCCGTAATGCAAACATCACCCCAGGCAGACACAGCTCCCAGTCAGTTTGATGTTCAAAACACAATGCTCTCAACACGCGCTTCATGACGGAGTGGAGCTTCTCAACGGAATTCGACTGTGGGTGGTACACTGAGCTGTGTAACAGCTTTACCCCACACCTTTCGAGAAAAGTTGTCGTCAAAGCGCTAGTAAACACTGCGCCCTGATCTGATTGGATTTCCGCAGGAAAACCAACTCGCGCAAATATGGACAGCAGTGCATTGACCATCTCAACTGAGCTGAGTTCTTTAAGCGGCACTGCTTCAGGGAACTTTGTCGCTGGGCAGATCACAGTCAAAATGTGTCTGTACCCCGTGGCTGTTACCGGCAGAGGTCCCACTGTATCAATAACGAGCCGTCTAAAAGGCTCCGTAATGATAGGTACCAATCTCAACGGCGCCCTCGATTTGTCCCCTGGTTTGCCCACCCGCTGACAGGTGTCACATGTCCTCACGAAATGGTCTGCGTCCCGAAAACACCCTGGCCAATACTACTCTTGCAAGAGACGGTCCTTAGTTTTCTTAACTCCTAGGTGTCCGGACCACGAACCCCCGTGCGACAAGCGCAACAGATCCTCACGATAGCATTGAGGCACGATCAGCTGATCGAACTCCACTCCTCTGCGGTCTAGATACTTCCGGTACAGGACTCCACCTCTTTCCACAAAACGCGCATTTTTCCTGGCGATACCTTCCTTGACAATGCAGCGTATGTTTTCTAGGCTGCCATCCTTTTTTTGCTCGGCTATCAAAGCCGACCGGCTGACTTTTAGCAACCTATTAAGTCCGTCTGACGTAGGCGCGATGAGCAAATCTGCAGATAGCTCTTCTAACTTTCCCGCATCGGGATTTTCCTCTCCAGTATCTGGTGCCTTTAACGTTACAGACTCAATTTTATTCAGTTCGGGCGTGCTCTGAATATCGGCTTGCTGCGCCTCTGACCCTTTCTCATTGTTCGCCAACGTCGGCCCCGCAACTACCGCCTTTGCAGCGAGCTCCCGAACCTTCGATCTGGTTAAGGCCTGAACGCTAGCCTCACCAAACAAAAGCCCCTTCTCGCGCAGGAGGTGATCGGACCTGTTCGAAAATAGGTACGGGTACTGGGGGGGCAGCATAGATGACACTGCCGCCTCCGTCTCAAGCGCTCCGAAAGGTCCTTCAATAAGCACTTTTGCTACCGGCAGACACACGCTATGAGCTTCCACGGCTTGCTTGATCCATGCGCACTCGCCCGTGAACATATCGGGTTCTACGTAGGACGGGTGAACTACATCCATCGTAGCTGCGGAATCGCGAAGCACTCGGCACTCTTTCCCGTTCACGAGGAGGTCTCGCATGTAAGGCTCGAGAAGCTTCACGTTCTCGTCAGTGCTGCATATTGACAAAAACACAACTTTTGGTTTTGTTTCCGGACACTGCGCCGAAAAATGACCCGGCTTCTGGCACGTATAACATACGCGCGCTTGCCTCATCTCGAACCGCTTTCTGCGTTCGGCTTCGGCTGCCGCCGTCTCTTTACGTTTGGTCGGACTGCTTCCCCTCGCATCCTCACTACGCGTGTCCCCCTTTAATCTCATGGGCGTGAACCTCGGCCTCTCAAACTTCGAGCCAAATTCACCCTTTTGACCGTCCTTAGCTCCGCGAGCCCGACGCGTCACAAACTCCTCGGCTAGCTCAGCGGCTTTAGCCACCGTACAAACGTCTGGCCTATCCAAGACCCAGTACCGCACGTTCTCAGGTAACCGACTATAAAACTGTTCCAGCCCGAAGCACTGCAGAACTTTATCGTGGTCACCAAACGCTTTCTCTTCTTTGAGCCACTCCTGCATGTTTGACATAAGCTTGTACGCAAACTCCGTATATGACTCACTTTTGCCTTTCTCATTTTCCCGAAACTTCCGACGGAACGCCTCCGCTGACAGCCTGTACTTCTTTAGCAGACTCGATTTTACTTTGTCGAAATCCTCTGCCTCCTCTCTATCCAAGCGAGCGACTACGTCGGCCGCCTCGCCGGGTAACAAAGTGAGCAAGCGCTGTGGCCACGTTTCCCGAGAGAACCCCTGCTTCTCGCACGTTCGCTCAAAGTTAAACAGGAACAAACCAATGTCCTCTCCAAGCTTAAACGGCCGCATCAGGTCAGTCATTTTGAACAATACGCGTTCTCCTGCACCGTGTGCCTGACTTCCATTACGAGCGCGTTCCATCTCTACCTCAAGACGCTTCATTTCCAAAGCGTGTTGACGGTCGCGCTCTTGTTGCTCTCGCTCTTTCTGTTCCTTACGTTCACGCTCTTCTTTTTCTTTCTGTTCTTTTCGTTCACGCTCATCTTTCTCTTTCTGTTCTTTAATTTCGCGCTCCTGTCTTTTTGACCTCTCCTCAATAGTCTCAAGGCATTCCGACAGCTCGTCATCCTCAGCTTCTAACTCAAGAATAGCCCTTAGCAGTTCTGGTTTTCTGAGTTTGTCTGAGACATCCAGACCCAACTCTCTTGCAAGCTCCAGGAATTTCGGTTTGCGCAACGACTTCAAATCCATGGCTGCTCTGAATGCTGCTTTCCCTACTGCCTATTATTGTCTTGCCGCAAACTAACCCGGCAGCAACGACAACCACAATTACCAGCTCTGTTTCTGACACTAACAAAAGCCTGGCAAAGCTCAGAAGAAGAAAGTCCCGCACTCACCAAACCTCGCAGCCAAGAATTCCGCGCAGTCGTTCCGCTGCAGGCAACCAGTCATCACACAGGGCTCGTTGCACTGCTCCCGGATCGTCGTTGAGCTGCTCAGCATACAGTCAACTGCATATCTTCGCTGCTGGCCTCCGTTGTCGCGATCTCAGCGCTGGCAGACAGTTGTTGTAATCGCACCGCTGGCGCGAGTTGTTGGGAACTCGGCGCTGACGCCCGTTGTTGCACCTGGGTCGCAAGCCCCAAGGGTAGCGTTGGCCTGGCGGCCTGGGGTACAACTGGAAGCATCCGAAGGTCCCGGCAAAGCATGAGTCGACTGGTAACAACAAAACAACTTGTTTATTCTAACATCGCAAAGAGTTGGCGGTCAGGTTGACCGAAGTAGAGAGACGGGAGAGCACGTTACTCAACAGAAGAAATCGGAGCCCTCCTTTGGCGTCCGGGGGCAGCTGCTTTTATACTCTCGCAGTTGAGGGCGAGAAGGAACCCCTCTATAGACGAGCACGTGACTGTGCCGCTCGGGCACAATGGGATAAGGTGGCGCAGCGTCGTGTCGGCGCCACTCGGGCACAATGGGAAGAGAAGGTGGAGCAGCCGTCGTGTCGGCGCTTGTCAGACCCCCTCGCTTCACAGTTGTTGGGAGCTCCTCTCCCCGGCTACCGCGCTTCGACAAGCGTGGGCACCAATATGCACATACACTCACACACGCACATGAAGACACGTGGCATTGGAACATGCCTGGACGCGCTTGGCAGGGAGGCGTAGCGGCGGCGCCGAACGGGCCAAAATGTCTGCCGCTTTGAACGAAGCCCCGGCGTCCGTTGCATCCGCGCCGGCTATACCGCGCGTCGTAGGCGAAACGTAACAAGGGTCTCGAATCAGGCAACATCGATGGCTTCAGGAAGCATGCGTGGGTTTATTGACCGTTTGCCTTCACCCAAACAGATCACGTTCTCGCGACGCCTGCGGCAGAAAGGATGCTCCACATCCACCGCCAAGGTTTGTGGGTGCTGGCTATGGCTAACACTCCCAGGGTTCTACAAGAAAACATAAATACACAAGAAAGTGGGTGTGGAAACGGCGCCGCGGTAGCGCAATCGGTAGAGCATCACACGTGTAATGCAAAGGTTGTGGGATTGTTCCCCACCTGCGGCAAGTTATCTTTTTATCCACTTGTCTTTCAATTAATTTATTGTTTCTTTATTTCATTTATTAAGCCCAAGTAATTTTCCCTATGTTGTCCTTGGTGTCAGTGTTCATTTGCTTCTTATGAACTGTATACAAAGACATACAGGTGGTTCATTGAAACTTTCGTGTAGCAATACAAATAAATCTCTAAACGCCTACTAACTAAAACTCGAGAGCAAAATACAGATGGCGCCACCAAGTGCTGCCGCTGTGCCTGTTCTGGTTACTATTGTTTTCCTCATATCTTTCTCGACTCTCTTCGGTGACACCATTGTCGGATTCCTCCTCACACCTAGCTCTTCATGCCCCTCTGCCACTACCAACCGTCCCAACGTCGCAACAACTTTAATTTTATCACAAACTGGTGCCCCCTCTTCAGAAATTAAGAGCCGATTACGAGTCATCTTTTCCATTGTTACATGTTCTTTATCTTCCATCTTACAATTTCGAATCTCTTGTTTCTTGCTATGAAACGCATTTCCTCTCTCGTTTTCTTTTCATGCAGCCTCGTCTTTGTCTAAAGAGCTCGAGATGCGCTACCCAGGCGATCGTTTCATTCTCCTTTCTATTCTTTATTACAGTACTTCCTCTACTTCTGCTATTCTCTTCCTTCAACCCTCTGTTCCGAGTTCTCGACCGCCATGTGACCGGGTATCCGAGAGCGCCACTTCTTGAAACTTATCGTATCAGGGCACAAATGCATGAAAGTACCGCATGGAAGAGACCGGCTGACACGCAGCCTTCCCAAGCGAGGAGAAGACGGGGGCTGAAAATTGGGGCGCCACAGTGTCGCGCCAGTGCCCTACGAACATCGCCCATCTTTAGCCGTTCCCTTGTCTCGCTGTTTCCTTCCTTTCTTATCCACTCTCCCCTCGCGGATCGGTTTACGCTTTGCAAGCGACGCTTCCGGGGGAAAAACGGAGCTGGTGCATCATTTTTCACTCACGGGGCAGTTGCCGAGGACATTTAGGACATGCCGCGCGGCGCTCTCGACATTGTGGAGAAGCTTGTCTTCCCTATGTTTCCGGCTTTTCGGAGTGTAGATGACGCTTACGTTGTTCTCAGAGGCGATAGGCTTTTGAATCTGCAGCGGGAATATCGACGAATGCACTAAGGTCTTCAGCCGAGTTTAGGAGTCCGAGATGACTGTGTTCTTAAAACCAGATTGGTGCAAGTGGATGGAGCTTTTGCTGCCCGTTTTCTTTAAGACAGAGGAGAGCATTTACAAGACTACTGCCAGGCCAACGAAGTATTCAATACAGGAGAAGTTTGCAATGCCGATTTCGTGGTACTTGCACAAAAATAAATTGGATATCCAGGCTATTCACTAGGCGCATTTGTTTGCGAAATGAGTATCTCGAGTGGTCGCTACGAGTGCAATGTTTGTTTGTTGTGCTCGCTTGTTTATTGTACCGGCTACGTGCGGGTTCTTTTTATTGCGTCACTTCCGGTTGTAATGAGACACATTTCTAAGTTACGAGCACGTAGCTTTTGACATAAACGAGTTCGAAAGTACGAGGCGTAACTTTTGAAACACCCACGCGCTATAAAAGACACCATAGTTGGTGGAAGAGCTCTCAGGAATAGTTTAAGCCAGCTCGAGCTTTTAACGTGCACCAAAATGTGCTACGAATGTTCGTGCATTCGACCCACGTCGGACTGTGGCCGCAGCGACCGTAAGTCAAACCCAATACCTCGTGAACACCTTCTGAACGCTGCAGGCCCTGAGCAACCGCTGCTGGGGCCAAGGTGTAATAGAGCATGTTCTTCGTGCCTCGACATTTATGCTGTCTCATTTGTTATTGTCTCATTGTCTCACTTATATGTTATTAGTTAACCTTTCCAGGCTTGCATGTGCATACGCAGTCCTGGAAATGATTATGCGTGTGTATATGTATATATATACTGCCCACAAAGAGCGTCGCGTCAAGGTAATGGTAGCTATTTTTTTGCTGGCACGATTTGCCATGCGGTATATTATGGTTACGCTGGCTATCTTACTCGTGAAGAAGCTGCATAAATAGCCTGTGGAACTTACGGTCGATAAGTAAATGTTATTTGTCTGTAGAAGCCCATTTTTAAAAGTCAACACATTTATTCCCTCTTGGTTTACTTCGTATTAAGATGCATTAAGATTTTCGCCCCTCCAACATAAAGGTTAAAACTGCATTGGTGTTGTAAAGAAACTCTAAAGTCCCACAACGAATCAATTGCATTAACATGGAGAAGTCTGAGGACAAAGCTTCCACATCTCCACCATTCGCCACACGAACTAAAATTTCCAATCGCGTAACATGGTTAGCCTTGAAGCAAGTCGTTTACATGAAGCAAGTTATGACGCTACAGTGGCCGCAAAGGGAAGTTAAACGCACCCAGTTGGAGAAAATTATTTTAACTAGACGAGGCCGTATCAAAACGCCTCAATTGTATTTCGAAAATTTTACTCTTGTATAACGCACAGTGGTTTACTGCATTTAGAGAAAGCTGCACATGTAGCATTCAGTAAAATGAATGGAATACTGCAAGCGCGCTTCTCCTCACAACGGACATTTATGCGCAGAAGTCATGCTACGGGCTTTGAGCGAGCATCTTCTCAGGCACGCATTTATCAATACACCTTTCCAGACTTACCACGTGTGTCCTGTGAAAACCGCCGTCTGGGAAAAATGCAATTATCTTTGAGATCACTAGGAATGAGCGTCACTACTTTTTCTTTGTCAAGGACCACATGCTCCGGCTAGAGCGTTCTCATAAGACAGCTCGTTTCAAATCGCTCCTAAATGCGCCTTGACAAATGCTGCGTCATCCAGCGAAGCTTTGCTCTCCGAAACCAGATAACTAGGAATTACGTGGCGCTCAGAGTGCTAACTTATGGCCTTGTCAAAACCACTCCACCAAACACTTATTACACGCAAGGGGGCCAAGATCAGAAAAGCGCCAGTCCTGTGTGTTCGTCTCCTCTTCGTTTCTTTCGCGCAACTTGTTTTTCTTTTCAGTTATGAACCATCCCAATGTTTTACTAAATAAAAAAAAAGCGTTCAAGAACGCGCTAATTGAAGGGAACGGACAACACGCGAAGACGAACCCAGAGAAGCGCATCGGATACTCGGGAGTCGCTTCACTATGCATAACGGCAAAATCGTTTCAGCAGTAATAACCCAGAAATGGCTCAGGGGTAACGTTTCTCTCCATCCTAATGAGAGCTAAGCAACGACTTGGAAGCTCCCCTCACTGGAATGCCTCTTTGGCTGATATTTGTTTTTGATTTATTGTTCCTGTCGAAGTTTTGCTCTTTAGTGTCCGAGTCCTGCCTTGAATGAGTCTGTGATCTTTTGCGTGCACTTATATAGGTACGCGTGTACTGTTGGATGGGTAGGATAAGTTGGAAGCTGTACGCAGGAAGATGGTGCGTATACGGCACCAGAAAAGCTCTTGGCTCTATATGCATTCTTTTCTGGTACTTTCTTCATGTCATTTTGCGTGCCTGCGGAAGTGCGTTTCTGGCTGTGCCTTATGGCAATGTCGGAACCTGACCACTTGTCTTCCGGAATCCTTGTTCACTCTCTGCCTCGTCGAATGATGCAGTGTAGAGGTTTCACGTGTCCATAATCAAGGACTGCCCCCCTCTCTTTCTCTCTCTCTCTCTCTCACTTGCTTTTGTCTCGCTCCCTTTGTGACAGGATGTTAATCGGAACCTGAAACACTTCTCTAAGTAATCACAGAATGGCCGCACTATTAAAGGACGTCACGTCACAGATATCCTGGCAGTAAAATGTCGCCATTCCATGTGTAAGCGAGTTAACGTAGTTATCACATCGATAAACAAACTTCTCGTTACGATCGTTTCCACTAGCGCGGTGGGAGCGGCACAGGAAGAATGTCAGCGGGCCAGGTTCCTCCCAATAGTTGAGTGTCTACGGGCGAGAGAGGTCGTTGCGACACCTCGTGGCGGCCGCAGCATCCATTAAACGCGGCACTCCATTGCTTTCTGGGAGGCAGGCCTCGGAGTTATGGGTAACTATCATGTGAAGACCGCCAGTGCAAAGACAAACCGTTTTTTTTCTGTTATTTTGAGATCGCCGGCATTTATATCTCATTTATGTACCTAAAAAACTGCAATAATAATGTCACTGACACTGTTCTCGCGGTCACGAAATCAGCCAACAGCTGTTGGTGGCCTTCACTGCTTGCGATGACGACGCTGGGAAGAAAGGCGAGAGCACGTGATATTTCGGTATTTTTGACCCTAGATTTGGAATTTATTCTAGAAGCCTTTTCTACAGATGCACACTCTTTTGCTTCTGAGTTGAGAAAGTGTTTCAGGCCCCTGTTAACGGCTTGACGTCCTTCATTCATTTATGATCCCTCTGTTCTCGTTTGAGTCGTTTACCCCTGGCTATTCTGTGGATGTAGCTTTTCATTTTTGGCGAAATGTGCGCGTTAGAATAATGAAAGAACCAAATACGGCTAGAGAGAGCCTTCATTAGGGAAGGCTAAATGATAACATGGGCGGAACTTGAAATACGCGCTCGACAAAATAAGTTTTCGGTATCCGTGGCCATAAAAGAAAACCTTCGACAGCTATTTCGCTGCTTATATGTGTGCACGCTTATCTTTCTCGTACCTATTTCAGCCGTTGAGTTATCTACTTGTTGTGAAAATTACTAATTACAAAGCGAGTAATAAAGATTCCATTAAACGTCACAATTTATCTGTATGTGAAGAAGGCTAGATAAACTTACAACAAAGCTATGATGGACAGGTTCTCATACGTCAACCTTGTGAAACCGAATCTTCGTGGACACGCACGGTCTACTGGCCCTTTACTGATCTGTTATTACCTAGAATGGATCATTAAATTGTCCAAACTTTCTTATTTTACAATTTTTGGTGTAATCTTGTCAAACAAAGAAAAAAAAACAAATTGATGCTGTAGCTTTGCTACTCATTAAAAACATCGACAAATACGTTAGCGAAAACTTCTCAAAGTACACTTAAATATCAGTCTGGAATAATGTTCTCTTCACTCATGATATCAAAGCAAAGGTAGCCTAGCAAATATAGAGTTCAAAATGACGTGTCCGTGCCCAGAGGCAGAAATTTTTGACGAAGCGAGCTGATGGAATAACTTGTTACGGCAGAGAAAAGCATAAAACAGTGCTCTGAGTACGAGTAGGGTTCGTCTGTGGCACTACGAGTAGAAATTGGCACGGCGAGTACACTTCGGGCTCTCCGGTTGAAAGGGCAGACTAGCATGGAGTGCGTACTATGTACTCAGTTTTTCTTGCGGTACGAGGGCTGAAGAAATCTAATCCAAAATTTCTATGTTGTTTATTGACTGCAGTAGTATGAAAAGTTTGGCTGCCGAAGAGCCCGCTATACGAAAATGATACCTAAACAGACAACCATGTAAAAAGCTCTAGATGAGCCAACAATACATCTAGAAAAAAAACAAACAGATATAATCAAACACTATCACAGTCACTCATAGTGAAGAAAACACAATACATACTCTACAAATATAGGATAAGCTTGACATAATCTAGTTTGTAACTTATACAAATCAAACGCAATGCATAGTCTGCGCATAACCAGTGACAAGCTCGAGTACGCTGTTCATGTTGAAATAATTCAGTTCAAAGCAAAGCACATAAGAAACTTTATCGTGATAATAAGTGAGATTAAGAAGAGAACACACTAAAGCACACAAAATACAAACGACATGACAACGTAATAATGACCTTATACAATGAGACAAGAATTACAACACTCACAATAATAGTATTCCCAAGGAACCAGTGAGATCACTTTCCACTAAAAAAGCTCCAGAAGGGTTTAATAGCTTCTCTTTGGTTATATAATTCATGACCAAGCAATTTCTCTCCAGCAGTCTAAGAAGCCATTCTAAGATTTCAAGACGTTCCTGAAGTGTCTCCCGATGATGATCACTTTGTGGATATTCGATCAGGATACGTTCTACATAGTCTTTCGGGGTGCCACAATATACGCCGTCAATAGTTGCTAGGAAAGTTCTGTTGTCCGCTTGTCTGCGTGGGTACGTGGTGTGTCTTATGAGCCATCAGTACCTTCATTTTTATCTGAAAAAAGATTCTTACTTGAGGTCCCTCAGGGAAAGTGAGTCAACAAAGTTGAACTGTTTTTGGCGTTACGCTGCTGAGTATGAGGTTGCGGCTTCGGCTCCGGGCCATAACGGCCTCATTATTCCTGTGAAGCACAGTGCGAAAACACTCGTGCACAACGCCTTGGGCGCGAATGCTAAGAAGCCCCAGGACGTCAAAAAATAATCCGGAGTCCTTTATTACAGCGCCGCTCAAGTTACTGCTCAGCTGCGGGACGTTAAACACCACAATTTCCTGTTTGACAATGCCGCCAGGTCGTGGCTGACAATACTTAATATTCAGAAAAAAGTATTGCTTACTGATAATGACAATGACGATGACTAGCCACCTGCAACATTGAATCGCGTTCCGCTCTCGTTAGCGGACGCTCAGAATATGGAAAGGAAATAAAAAGTACTCGCGATTTTCTAAAACGGAATCGGATCTCAAGGCCTTGTTTGCTTAGAAATACAGCCTTGTTACATCCAGACTGTTCTCTAATAAGCTCGTCGGCATGACTTTGCAGGCGGGTATATCCCGCAGGGGGTAAAATGGAGTAGGAAAAGCTCCTTGAGGTATTCTACTTCAGAAATTTATGCTATTTGTGACGTCACCAATAAAGCACACAAATATCGCCCAGGCTCCAAAAAGGCAAAGTTGTGTACGGGCAAAGTGACTGAAAACGTGATAAGTTCGTCGTCTTTCTAGCTAATTTGCGAAGAGTGAAGCTGAAGAAGGCGATAATGTTTGGCATGGAGGTACGAAAGGAGTGCAAGAACAAAGATACGTCAGTTTAGTCATGGTTACAATGACAAATGGTCGGGTACACAATGCTCTATCGCAGGCCTTCACGCTTATTTCCTCTTCATCGAAACCAAACTACTCTCATTCCAAGACATGAAATTGCAAAGACAGTGATGAATTCTGGCTCAGATTGTGGCACAATCACTGTCATTTTTTGATCCATGCAGAACCTAATCGGGGACTTCAATTTTTTAAGTTGAAGTTTAACGTAGTCTTTTTAGAGTACATTGCAATTTTACACTTTTCGGGGCCCAGCAAAATTGTAAAGGGTCCCGAACGATATCAATACATGAAGAAACACTTTAAATGGCAACAATGGGTAACAAGGATACTTGAAGATTATAAATGAAATCGCGGGTACGGACCGACATAAGCATGTAATATGGCATAATATCAAATGGTCACTGTTATCTAACAATATCAGCATAAGTGATGCGACAAGTTGATGAAATTAATAGAGAAGTAGTTCATTATATATGTCTAGATTGGGAATCAGTCAAGCGCTGCATGAAAATTAGCTACAAATTATCATGAAAAGAATGAATTTATATGGACTGAATTTATAATATGTGCCAGAATAAAAGTGATGAGACGGGGCTACATTTGCGTTAGTATTAAGGCTATTCCAAATTATACTTCCTCTGAATTCATAAGTTTGCCGACGGTAATTAGTATTAATTTTAGGTCGCAAAAGTCCATTGCGTAAAGTATACACTCGTCAGCTCGAGGTAACTGATGAAGACACACTGACAATAAGTTGAGCTTACCATTATATTCTCTGTTTATTATAGAATCAATATTGTAAGTAACTAGATCGTGTAGACTTATTTGTCTACTTAAAGTATGTAAAAGATTTGTTTTGTTAAAGTATGTGAACAAATTGTCACTTCTTATATTGGTATTATTAAGCTTTCTTACGCGAAGAGCTCTTTTCTGGAGAGTTACGACGGATTTAAGGTGAGATTTGTACGTGCAACCCCACATGGAAATGCTGTTGTTTATGTGTGGATGAATACCTGCAAAATAAAGATTATTATTATTTATGTTGAAAAAAAAGTGTCGACTTTTGCTAAGAACATGCAGTCCGTAAGAAGCTTTGTGAACTTTGTGAGCTGCGTGCATGTAAATGAAACTTTAGGTGAGAGTTTTTAACTTTACCGAGAAATATTGTGTGATCCGCGTGCTTTATTAAACACTTGTCGTGCATGACATTATTATACGCTAAGAGTGGCCGTCTTTCTGAGTGAAAAAAAAAATTAAGACAACTTCGTAGAATTAAGCGTGATGTCGTTAGTTGCGCACCAGCGATGAAGATTGTGGAGTTCAGCAATGACTTTGCTATTTAATGAGGTTTGGCTATGATCTGATAATAGTAGATTAATGTCATCCGCGCAGAGTATTGTAGTGACATTCACTATCTGCGAAGGCAAGCCATTAACAAAAAAAAGAAAAGGCAATGGTCCAAGAATGAAATTTTCTGGCACCCCGATATTAATTGATTCAGCAGATGATTGTGACTTACCGACATGAACCATTTGTGCATTTGCTGTACTCATACAACGCCATGTAGTCAACAGCACAGCGATATTGTTACGCAATCTACCCTCATCTTAGTATGGGTGTTGCAGACACCATTAGCTCAGCAGTGTGCTTAAATTCCCATACGCATTCACCAAAGCTCGCGGTTGGTGGCACGCCTCTCAGTCATGGCGGCCTTACACACTCGCAATGGCTGTTATTTGCACGCCCTGCTGCGACGCGCTGCTGCAGCCTATACACAGCGAAAGTGGGAAGGCGCGTGACTTAGTGACGACTGAAGTGGTGCGCTTAACAACATCGAGCATATTGCCGTAATCAGTGACGTTAGAGAGCTTGAGCATTAGAAACCGCTGACTCCGCTCAGCTTACCGTGATTGCGTAAGACGGTGGCAGCACTCACATTAGGCGCGACCGCCCGCTTCGATCTGAAATCACCCTTGAAAATCGCAACGCATAAAGACTTTTGCGAAGAGCTTTTATTCTACACTAAAGTTCCCCGCTTAGTGATAATGAGAGCAATGCCCTTACTTTTGCTTCCCTCCGAGATCTGTCGTTGTTTTAGGCATTATTCTAAAATGAGGAATAAAATCGACGTGTGCCACAACATGCCAACCGCAGCTCCGTCATCGCTCTGATCACGTACGTGCAGACACGAGGACCTACGCTCTGCAATGGTAGATGCCCGCGTGCACGCAAAAAGAAAGCATGCGTGAGAACACTCAGTGTGGAGGGCCTCTACCTGCACCGGCTTTCATTCACGCGTGCCGGCGTAATAGCTTTGCCACTGTAGTGAACATTCTCTGTGGTTCAGGTAAGAGCCAAGAGCGTGTCGGGGTGGCAACTACACACGCGTGCTATTGAAAGAACGCGAGTTTCGTTCGTGCTCTTTCAATCGCGGTCGACAGGCGGCCATCAAGTAATTGCCAAACAGTTCTTGCGTGGGTACGAGCGCGAGGGCTGCACACCATTGGGTTCTGGAAGGGAGAGAGTGAACAGCACACTTCTTTGTGTTTGAGCCTTGTGCTGTTTTGTTTTCCTCCTTTATACCTAATATCTAACACTTCCCCACCCGAACCTCGGATGCTGTACCAGGTATGCATACATAGGTGGCCTCTTGCACTGACCTGTCAGTTGTCACTGCCATTCTGTCGTGAACAGCCGGTGAGCCGGAAGAGAGTGTGGCAGCCGTGGGCGGCGCAAGAGGCTGCAGAATATGATGTCCGAGCCTTGAATGGTCCCCGGTTGGCGGGAACAACGCTGTTGGTTTGCCAGAGATTGCCCACGCGTCAACTTCCACAGCCACGGCCATTGACTTAATTAGACCGCGGTGTGCGCGCACTGCTTGTGCGGATGGTGGGGTCATTCAAGAGGTGCTGGGTCCATAACGCGGTGACCTCGGGCGCTTTTGTGGCGGTTTTTCTATCGAGTCCTCCGTGGAGCCGTCGTCACGTATGTCCACTCTCGACTTAGTTTGGTCGTTTTTAGGAGGTGGCGCCTGAGAACTCTCAGCGAGAGCACTAGTCGACAAGAAAGGAGGCGTCACGGATTGCATAAAGAAAATCGGTGGCGATTTAGTTGCGAATGCGAGAGAAACGCGTCAGCATTACGTCACACCCCTTTGAAGTCCCGGGTCCATGATCTAAACCGAGTTCGTTCAGCAGTTCACTCGACCCATGTCCTGGCTCTTCGAGGGGCGAATCACAACTGCCGGTGTACTGGAGCAGGACGCCATAAATTGCACTATATGCCGACACGCAGAAAATAAAGCATTGTTTTTTTCGTACGTGCGTCATTCGCCGGGTCCGGTTCGGCCCGTTTCGGCCGCTCTCCGGACCTGAAGAAGGCCGGACCCCGGCCTAAACGTAGGAAATCAAGTATCGTTCTTTCCCTATGTGCGCCCTGAACGTGCAAGTGCCTGTTCAACTGAAGGATCCGGGCAGAATCTCACTTACATATATAAATCTAGTCCCTCGTTTATAAACATTTACCACATGATCGGCTTCGCACACATAGAAGTTTTTAAACTTTTCCACTCCTAATGTTAAGACACACAAAAAAAAATCATGGGTGCCCATAGTACACAGTGTGCATAGAAAGTTTGGGTAGCATTATGAATGTCGCGATGGAAATGTAGAAGCACGCTCTAGAAGGTATCCACGCCGTCGGGACTACCATCGTCGTGCATTACCGCTATCGACAGCGCATGCGCGGCCAACGCATGGAAGGATAGAGATGGTTTCCTGAGACACGTGCGTTTGGCTGTAAAAACGATGAAGGGAAGTGGACGCAGCGTCAACGCTCCACTCAAATGGCTCGGTAATAGAGCTAGGTATGCCCTCTACATCCCGCTGCTTGATTATATCGCCCATATAAGCACCAGGCTCGTACACGTTACAGAAAAAAAAAACGATATAGCGAATCACAGCCACAATCACTTCCGTGAAAAACATAATTGAGTATAGTTACGAATTACTGCCCCACCAAAGTAATTGAAGGTAATTACTCAGAAGTAACCGGTTACATTAACGCTACTGTTCTCCTCACTTTTATTGACATTCTAAAGCAACAGTATATAGAATTAGTTGGCCTGGGTCTTTCAATGCGCTCTCTGAAGGCCTTCACGCATTGTTTATCTTCACAGGCATTGCTATTTAAATATTGTTTTCGACAATATTCCCTCGTTTTAGTGAAGACATCAGCGGCGACACTTGAAACTGACTGCATGTGCCCGCTGGATAGAAGGGCTCAAAAGATTGCGGTTACTCAATGCTGAGATGTGCGGATCCGGATTCTGCATGAAGCGCGGCGTTTAATTTTTGCGGGGGCTAGTCATCGGCATTCCCGATGGGGCTAGCGAAAAACTGAAAAATCGTATTAGGTGATTTTCCCAGCATCCACATCCGAAGCGGCGTCGCTATCCTGTCTTAAGAAGTGCTGTTTTAATCTGTAGGTCAACATCCAGTGGACCTCCTCTCAGCGTCTTTCATTCGTTAGCCATCTGGACAAACGACTAATTGTAATAGATGCCCCACCAACGCTGACTTTCCTTGAACAGCTGGCGTTATTTGCAATGCAATTCATTATTAGGCTGCATATTATTCAACCCTAGAAACACTGTTCGTGTGTTACAGTTACAAAAATAGGTGTGTATCGATCAGAGAAAATAAAACGGGCAGAAACTTATGCGTTTAACGACCAAAAAAATTCTGTGTACATCAACCTAGGGACAGAATGCACTGAGCGAAGAAGGATTGAACAGCAGCTCTTGCGGCTTATAAATGCCGCGTATAAGCGCTCCCAGGAGAAAGCGAGATAACTTAATTGTAAGACAAGAGCTCAGAGGTCAGACTTCCAAGAGAAGTGTGCTAATCTGCAAGGGGGCCATGTTCAGCTGATCGAGGAGTATCTGCAGGACGCTGAATGTCGGCAGGAGGTAACCGATGTGCATGCTTTCGTCCTTTTGAATGTGAAAGTGAAAGTTTATTTCTTTTCAACGAAAAGAGGGCGCCAAGACAAAAGAGAAGAGCCTGGCAAGTTCCTGATCACCCTCTGGATTCAAGAGCTCCGCGAAATTTAAAGTATTCAAAGCTCCGCCGCCTGTCAGAACTTGTTTCGCTAAAAATGTGACTGATTAAGTGTAATTGGTTACTGAAAAAAAATGCAACTTGATTACAGTGAGCGTTGCCGAACAAACAGTGTAATCGCTGAATTACAATATTACCAAAAAACGTAGTTGATTACAAGTAATTAGATACACGCAATTCCTTACGTACAAGTCTAAAGTAAGCGCACCAAACATTTCTTCTAAGCTACTGTGTGTATGTATGGTAGGAGCGGAACGTACGGTGCTAACGTTATGTGGAATTTCACTGGACGCCAAATAAATCTGACGGCTTCCCGTATTTCTCATCTCGTGCACCATCGAGGTGCAACATTTACAACGCTGCTGGCGGCGCTTCTCACCCCGAGCCCGCAGTATGATACGCCTGGGCGCTGTTCCTGCTACAGCACCACCCGAGGAGTTAACGCGCAGTGCTAAACCTCGCTATCACGGTTACCGCTTCGCCCTATGGCAGAAACTTATATATTTCTTCCACTTATTTACCTTTTACCGCACCTTGGCAATTTACTTTCCCTCAGCTTTATTTTGCTATTTCTTTGGTATTTTATTCCGGCTTAAGCAACTGTTTACTGACTTATCGGTCTACCAGAAATTTGAACTGTCTCTTACTGCAGTTCAATGCGCTTTTCACTAGCATCCCTGTACACACGTAGAGCGGTCTGAATGAGGTATGTAAATAATCGTGTGGTAGGATCATCAACGCGCACTTGACATTTGAAGCTTTACGACGTTGATCAGGCGTCAATCACTGATTCCCGAAGATGTGACCCCATATAAAAATGAGCATCTCCACGTTCCCTTACCCGCTTGGTGGCGTCTGCTGCCGCAGTGTTGTTACAGCAGCTTGCAAGCGGAAAGGTTCCTGCAGAAATTTAGGGAACCGGGAGGTGAAGCAACCATAGAAGAGAAAGAAATGTGCTGGAAATCTGTGGGCAGCACGCGCTGCATTCCGCTCGGAAGCGCCGAACACAAGCTTTCTGGTGGTCGCAAACACTCTCAGCACGCTATCGATTTTTGTTTTTTTGCATCCTTTCTTCGAGCATATCGCATTTGTTTTCTGCTGTTTTCTTTCCTTTTCGTTCCTGCTTTTACTTCAAGAACCTGAGCGAACCCCACCATCCCTGCGGAGGAATCTCAAGAAAATCAGCTGCTCCAGCGGAACACAGAGCGACGGGATAAGGCAGAGGCGACAGTGAGACCAACGGTTTGCTCGCTCTGCTGCTCCTGGCCGTCAGGAGTGAAGCCTCGAGGAGCGTCTTTGGTTCGCGCAGCTGTTCGTTTTCGATTCTGCAAGGCTGCGGGGAATCACAGTGAAAAGCTAAACGAATAGAAAGAAAAGCACTGGGAACTAGGTATATATATATAGGCTTGCATGCGCGAGCGCTGGTGTGTGAACTCGGACAAAACGGATCGAACGGCGCCACTGGCGCATGAACGAGTTTTCGGGCCCGCGCGGTTTTCCAGAGCGATGTTTTTTTCTGGTTGTCCCTAAGGCGGTGGTAAATAAAAAAAGAAAAGTTGGACTGTTCTTCCGGAAATGAAGCCATAAGGACGTAATCGTACAATACGGCCACCAAAAATTCTGCAATTGGGATAGATGCTCATGACCACTCTTCAGGATTCGTACAGGTTCAGGTGGAGAAACCGGGCCGAGTTAGTTGTGCACGAGAAGCTTCTCTGTGCAGCAATCTCATAAGCGATCATAGCACATATAGACTCAGTGGGTAAACGAAGATGCTAACTTCCTTGTGTGCTGAATGAGAAGCGTGCAAACTGGAAATGTCCGATCCCTTTGTAAGAGTACTCTATTCGTTTAAGTACTTCTCCTCTACAACAGACGGATTTCACCAATCACCCCTTGTCTGGCTGTATATGATTACCTTAGCCTGTGGCATCTTCAAACCTACCTAAGCTCTGAAGCCTGACATTAAAATCTGCCTATTTAAATCTCTCATTGCTTGCAATTCATCCCAACCTGTTCTCGAACACAGTCATTCCCATACTAACATCATTATAGCTTCTTTCAAACGTGCAGTAAACTAATGTCGGATGTATTTGATCTCTTTGCATGATACCAATTTTCGATAATATTTCTCGGCTTTCTTGTGAACGATAACGCAATATCCCTCTGCAGATATTTCCTAAAACATTCACCCATGCTTGCGCTGCACCTTTATCACGCAATGTTTCCATAAGTGCTGATTCAAGCACTCAAGGAAGCCTAATCATACCGAATCATACTTAATCATGCCAAATCCATGACGTGGATGGGATCTATAGAACAAATATATTCCCTTCTTAAAGCGAGCTTCTTCATCGCGTTGACTGAAGTAAAGCATTACTACCACTGTATCCAAAATTGTCTTCGTGAATATTTTGCGTAGCACGGAAAGTAAACTCCCGGGTATTTTAGGCTCTATGTGTCTGAAATGAGTCTTTTTACGCACGCACGCACGCACGCACGCACACACACACAAGAAACGAAGGTGGGTTGACGGAAATGAGAAGTGTGGAAATGATGCGGGTAAGCGGCCTTCAAATGACCTGTGCGTTATATGGTATACTATCCATGCTTTATATTGACCATTTTTCGGTAATGTATTATTTCCTTTAGACATAGACTCCGAAGCGCTTCCAATTTCATCTCTAGTTACGCGCAGAACTTGCAATTAGACTCGGCAGCCGCATAATATATGGCGCGCACAGCTGTTCCGCGTATTGCGTAGCAAAGCATAAAATTCCTTCGTTGTCTTTATTGTACCATGGGAGTGACTGACGACAGTTTCCGGCTCATCGTTTGGCTGCAAAACTTGCTCCAGCCGGTGTCAAGTATCGTTCTTGTTGAGTTCGTGCTTCATTCATCGTGTACCGCTTTTGCGTTGTTGTAAAGTACTGCTTTGATGTTGCCTCACTATGTGCCTACCAGGCAGGAAATAAAAGAACGCGTTCGACGAGTGGGGTATAAAGGGTTCGATTGAGGTGAATCCCAAGTTTGTCTCGTCATGTAAAGGAGACTCTTTTCAGACGATGGAACTTCTCTTAGAGCACCAAACACCTTCTATACTTCTAAAGCAAAATACGCTATAGTAGGTTTCTCAAATAGAATCGAAGTCGATCTTGTAAGCGGCGAACAGAGAGGTGACATGGCTTGAATCAATATTCCATTTGTGGCATCAACGCTTCTGGGGGGTGCGAAACGAACATCTTCACGAACTATATACAAAAATGAGATATTCAACCTCGGTGCATTCTCAGGGCACGCGAGCATTTCAAAATACTGCCACCACATCAGTGTGGAGCCAAATTATACAGGAAAGGTCGCCTCAAAGCACGCACAATGTTTAGTAGCCATGTTTCCAGGAAAGAACGTAATGGAAAAGTCTTCTGCTATACTTTGTCATTGAGGTCATGCCACAACTCGCCCAAGCACTCCCCAGCTCTTTCTTTGCCCTATTGAGATTAAGAAATACCGGAAGGAGACCATTTACCGAAACATTTTATTGAAGGCGGCACTGGAACTAAGTATTCTTGAGGTATTTGTTTCCAATGGTGTTGACATAGAAAACAAAATTGTGAAATGTAAAAAATTGGAACACTTCATACAAAATATTTCTTACTCTCATTTCGAGATTTTAAAATATTCACGAGACACAGAGATGGAAAGGTCTGATGACACGCACTTGCTAAAAAAAAAAAAAGTTAGTGCGGAAACTCTTCACTGTGGAATTGACATGTAGTGCGCGGCTTTCTTGGTAATATTACTTTTGAAGCCTATACCGCACCCTTGAACCGAAGACTACCGTATTTTAAGAGAGAAGCAACTGCATAAAATACTATGCACGCTATGACAATCTCCTCAGTAAACTAATTTTTAATACCGATCTCGCGCTTGATAAATGAAAGAAATGTTGCTGTAGTGCTTTCTCTTTTTTTTCTCTCGCATAATTTACCCACCGACATGCCCTCCCGCATTTCAACGCGTCCTCTTCAGAAGGTTCTCCGTGTTATTGCGGATGCAATTCTCTGGTTGCATGCGTTATCCGCGCATTCCTTGGGCACGGGACCTCTCGTCTGCGTTCTAACTGCGCGTCGATGAGGCCAAAGCGAAACCCGTCAAGCGTCTCAACACACTCGCTTGCCCGCGAGAAATTCATAAGAGTGGTCTAAGCCGCTTGTCGATGGATGTGCCCAAGGCGTAGTAATTTTAACGCAACAGCAATGAGGGCCTCGTGCTGCAAAAAAATCCGGTGACTGCATCTGGCATCGGACGTCGTTCAGCGAAAAATATTTCAGAACATCAACGACGCAGGCTCTCCGCATATGGCGCAGATGCGCTACTGAACTAATCGAATTCCTCTAAGATGTGTCAGAAAAATCGCAAAGTGCAACCTAAACACAAGCTACATACATGATAGCGTCGGACTGCAAATTTAGTATACCGGAAAACATAATTCTGTTACGCAGGAAACTTAAACATAAACCCTCTTCCCAACATTTCTGCCACCTAGCGGCGCGATACGCTATCTTTCTTGCAACAACACCATCCAGATGGCGCTCCCATGTGCGCATCCACGGCCCACGCAAGAGGCCGCATAGAATTCGCCGATAGCCTTTCCCGGTAAACATTACGGCTACATAAGCTTCAGTTGCCGGGAATTGGGAGAAGCCGTCGGGGATCTTTGAATGCTATAGCGTTCCACTCTCAAAGGCTAAGCAAATATATTGTTACGTTTCAGAAGTCACATATAAAAATGCATTTACAATATTTACAAGAAAGACAACGATGCATATACAAGATGGCTGCCCAGACCGATTCCACCTCTACACGTCAAATTGTCTTCTGACTGGCGCCACTCTTGGTTTCACCGTAACATAACCCCCACCTGTAAGGGCGCTATCTCGGCGCTGACTATAAGGCAAGTGCACTCGCGGCAGATTAAGCCTTCAGCTGGGACACATGGACAACGTCCGTGGTGACACGCAAGTCCAGCAGAGCGCGAGCGATCTCGTAGTTGACATCGCCAACTTGACGCAATATCGTGTAGGGCCCTGTGTAGCGTGGCAGCAGCTTTTCATACAAGCCGACGTGGCGACATTGTGTCCGTAGGAGGGCAACGGATTCAAGAGGAACTCTATCGTCCCGGTGTCAGTTGTCGTACCGGATATTCTGCGCGGGCTGAGACTCAGTGAGCTGGCAGCCGGCAGTCTCGCATGCCGTGCAAGTCTGGGCGAAGACGTCTTGAGCGTGTTCAGTGGGAGTGTTCGCCAAGGAAGAAAGCAGTGTGTCGAAGGGCAAAGAAGGGGTGCGGCCGAACAGAAGGTAAAAGGGTGAAAAGGCAGCGGTCTCGTGACTGGACGAATTATGGGTGGAAGGTCACGAAAGGTAACGTGCTGTCCCAATCACTGTGGTCGTCGGAAACGTAGACCGCCTTTCTGTCAACGTGCGGTTGAGTCGCTACGTCAGACCGTTTGTCTGCGTGTGGTAGGCGGTAGAAAGCTTGTGCTCGGCATAACAGGAGCCAAGTAGGTTTTCAACTACTCGGGACAAGAAGGTGCGGCCGCGATCAGTGCGGAGGTGCCGGGGTGCGCCGTGATGGAGAATGATATCATGTAAAAAGAAATCTGCCACCTCAGTTGCACAGCGGGTGCGCAAAGCTCGCGTGATCGCGTACTTGGGCGCGTATTCAGACGCAACAACGACTCTCTTATGGCCAGATTCTGACGTTAAAAAAGGGCCGGGTAGATTGAGACCAACGTGAAAGAATGGTTCTCAGGGCACATCGATGGGATGAAGGCGTCTAGTGGGCAGCACAGCAGGTTTTTTGCGGCGCTGACTGAATCAGGCAGGCTGAAACGTACCAGTTCACAGAGCGGTACAGGCATGGCCAGTAGAAGCGGCGCCGTACGCGGTCTTAAGTACGCGAAACGCCGAGGTATCTTGCAGCAGGACCGTCATGCAACTGCTCAGGAACTGATGTCCAGCGACGGCGTGGCATCTCTATTGCTGGCTCATTATGATTCATTTGCCGCAACTGAACATCACACGGACGCTAGTGACCATAGAAATGGGGCTCTATTTGTTCAATGGCAGCGTAACGCAGAGCGCGTAATTGCATACGCCCGCCACCTCCTCTTTTTTTTCAGATTGTATTGATTTGGCCATAGTAATGCCTAACGCGCATTATTGTACTTATCTTATTATATTGATTGTGGGCATTTTAATTAGTCCTACCCCGGTCATTCCCTATCAATCCGCACAGAGTAAGGTGTACCTCTTAGATTCAGTTAATTTACAGTAAGAAACTTGCAATCGAAATATGAAAGCGTGAAGCTAGTTTTATAGCACGTTCGCGTAAGTTACGCCATTGCTGATGCTGCAGACATAAGTTCTTCGAACCAACGAAACAAGAGAAAGCTAACACAAAAATTCAAGCGACGTTCGGTGCTTGAAATGAATAAAAAAGTCACAAAATGAACAAAAGCTTATAGAGCTCGACTTGTATACACTTTGTAGTAATTTATTTCAGCGCAGCAAGACTTAGCGGCTCTTCCTTCGAACTAGGTAGTGTTTTTCTGGGTGTAGGAGATTAAAGTGGCTTTGTTTGTTTTACATTTTGTGTTTTTCAGTGTTCTGTTGATGTATTGATCGTTATTTATTGCAATGTGTAAATTAAAAAGAAAGAAGAATTGCTCAGATATTGCGCTGTCGTTGAGCTGCTGTCATTGTTGACAAAGTGGGCGAATTCGTCCTCGAGGCTTCATTTGAACGGCTTTCCCCTCCGCCTCCTATTACGCTGTATTGTGACAAAGCAAATATAGAAATGAATCAAGCAATGAAGCAGATGAACTTTTAATACGGGTACAATGAGGCAGTCAGCAACCGGGAACCGTGGTGGACAAGGTTTGAAATAATTTGATCTCTGTGTGGACGAAAGACGAGTTAGCAAAACAAAAGAAATGAAAGGCAGCAAGAACACAAGACAAAGAGGATCAGCGAATTATTTTATGACAGCTTATGTATAGCGCGTTCATGTGTAGCAATGAAAGTCACGAGTACATTTGCGAGACCGATCGCAAGGAAGAAAAACGTCGCACAGGCATCATTAGACATTTCTGGAGAGCCCGCGTGTAGCGCCCCCAAAGTGGAGAAAGCGGGTAGCACTAGGGAAAATAGGATGGAAGGAAGTGAAAGATAAGCAGGGGCTCGCCGGTGCTAAACGAAGGAACGAAGGCGGAATGAAAAGCCAGAGCGCCGCCAGTCTACGCGCAGGGGTCCTAAAGCAGCACTTCACCACCATTTGGTGCCGAAGTGAATTTGTTTCTTTACGTCATATTTTTTTTACAAGAAAAAGATAACATGCAATATACACAGTCACACAGACTTGCGTTTTCGTTCATGCTGCTTGCTCTTGGGTGTAACGACGAAAAAAAAAGAAGCGGTGGGGATGAAATCGACTCGTGTGGATTGGACGCGTTCGCTCTCAAAAGTGGCTCCGAGTTCGGGGTTCCTCCAGGCATCAGAGCCGAAGAGCTTCGAGTCGTGTAACTACCACCCGGGGACCACATCGAGGAAATTTTGTAAAAAAAGAACAAAAACAACGGAAAGAACAAACCTGCGGCATTTCTTTTTTTGGATTCTTGAAGGTTGAATGATACAACGAGGCACAGCAGTTGTTCTAGACCCCACATATAGAGCCTTCCATTCAGGCTTGCGCTCAGTAAGTTGCGACATTGTCTAAAGTGTAAACAAATAAGGGCATTATTACGTGCCACCAGAAACAAGAGTTTGACACATTATGATTTGCAAAATATCTTCGGAGTGGTATGGAGAAAATGGTAAAAGAAAACTACTTTTATTTCTGCTTTGACTGTGCACTGTTCTCGTTGTTCTTGCCTTTTACATATGGTAGGAAACAATGTGAAAGAACATCCTTCCCGCTGACTTAATCTTAAATATTACCAATAAAAGTTCGCAGTTCCGCCCGATAGGCGAAGCACCGATTGCGATAGCAAATTAGTAGATAGCTGCACCAAGTAAGGATACTAACTTTATCGGTCGTATAAACTTGTAAACATTCGCTTACTAATCAAATTAACAATGGTAGACTATGTAAGCGGGACCCAATGAGAACGTACAGAGAAACAGACACACGAAGAGAGCGCTTTGTGTGTCTGCTTCTTTCTACGTCCTCGTTTAGTCGCGCTTACACATTATATCATGGATTCAAAGGAACTAGCCTGTCAACGTGTTTTAACTACATTAACCAGGACGGTATCATGCGCACACAGGTAAACATGAACACACGTCACTCGATCAAAGCGGAAACTGTCTGTGAAAACGATGGAGTTAGGAATTGCGGCAGCAGCCGTGAGCCAATTCACCTCCTAGCATGTGTCGCTTGAACGCGTACGAAACGTCGAAAGCACAGCGCAAACGAAGCTACAGGCACTACGCGCACTCTGCAAACATCGCATATCGCTTTGAAGATGAGGCCCGCGCGGGCGCGCACTTGAGCCACCTCGTAGACCACTTTCAAGACCACGAGTGCCGGCAACGCATCCCTACGGCGTCCGCGATTCGCGTGGCCAGTGCCGTAGTAGACGTCACGGTTGTGTCTGGCGAGGAGGACATCGAGGTACCGTAGCAGCCGCCGGAGAAGAACGCCCCTCCTCCCTCGCCTCCCCCTCCTGCCTCGCGCGCCACAGGAAAGGGCACTCATCCGGGCAGCGTTCCTCGCTCGCACACGCGAGATTGAACCGCGTTCACCGGCTCTCCCTCACACGCTTTCACTCATACGGAACCTCACGGCGACGTCGACGGCAGAAATGCGCCTGGACTGTCCATATAATTGCTATCTCAATAATGAAAACGCAAAACTTTTAAAAGATTTCTTGACATCAAAACCGATTCAGGAGATGCCTACTGCACAGCAGCGAGAGCCGAATCTGTGAAACAATATAGTAGTAGGATTTGCGACCATCTATAATCGAGCTACTGCAACGCTCAATCACATATTACAGCGAAGCCTACCATCCCTAAGCTGCAGGGTTTTTTCCGTATCTCGATGGATAATTCTTTCGGACATGGACTCCAATTCAAACACGGCATCCTCGTCATGCCGTCGTCGTCGCCATACCGTCGTCGTCACTTAATTGCCTTCCTTCCGTTTTCACCATATCATCGTTTTCATGCTGTCGTCATCGCTCTGCCGTCTTCATTCTGTCGTCGTCTCTGCGTTGTCGTGTCGGCCTTCTCATGCCGCCATTGTCGAGCCAACATCATGATTCCGTCATAGTCAATCCATCGCCATTTCATCGTCTTTGCCATAATCATGCTGTCGTCATTCCATCGGGATCACACCACCGTTTTCGTACCATTGTCATTGCGTCGCCATCATACAGCCGTCGATATGCCTTCATAGACAGCAGCAGAGACGGCATCACGACGGGATCGTCATGATGTCGTAGTGGTCGTTCCATGTCGTTATTCCGTTTTCATCTGGGGATGTATTCTGCGGCGATCACCTTCGGCGATAGTATTGCCGTCAGGCACGTGCAGATTGGCACAGATCTGCACATGAGGAAGGCTCCATTCTGAGGAAGCTCCATTGCATTCTCAAGAACAGACGCTGCAATGAAAATTCGTGTGCTTGCAAATGAAGCCATCAAAACTTTATGGAACACACCAAGCTTGAAGCATACACGTCGACACCGACTGGACCCATCCCTTCGACTTCGTCCCCCATCTGGAATCTCTCGACTCGAAATAGCAGTACTTTGCCGACTGTGGCTTGGTGTCGCCTACACAAGATCTTTCGCCTTCCGAGTCGGTATGGACGACAGCGCGGTTTGCAGCCACTGTGGCGGCGAAGAGACTATCGAAGAAGGACTTTGCCAGTGTCCTCAATACAGCGCGCACCAGCTGCCACTAGCGACCGCGTTGGCACGCCTTGACGACAGGCCACTTTCAGAACAGTCAGTTTTGGAATGCCGACATGAACTGTCGTCACAGCAAAAGTCGCTGAAGGCTTTGTTGACCTTTTTACGTGACAGTGGCCTATTAGAAAGACCATATTGACCCCATTCTATCCTTCATATTTTTTTCTCACGCTTTTATTTTTGTCACGCTCTTCTTTCCGTCTTTACTCCCCGTTTCCCTTCCCCTAGTGCAGGGTAGCAAACCGGAAGTGTTAACTCTGGTTAACCTCCCTGCCTTTCTCTCATTTGCATCTCTGTCTCTCTCTTGTCCGACATGGTCGTGTGTTCTATATTTACGAAGTCATGAAGCAAGGACAGCGTTCTTAGCAGACACCGATGAAAGACCCGCCGTGGTTGCTAAGTGGCTATGCAGTTGGGCTGCTGAGCACGAGGTCGCGGGATCAAATCCCGGCCCCGGCGGCGGCATTTCGATGGGGGCGAAGTGCGAGAACACCCGTGTACTTAGATTTAGGTGCACGTTAAAGAACCCAAGGTGGTCGAAATTTCCGGAGTTCTCCACTACAGCGTGCCTCATAATCAGAAAGTGGTTTTGGCACGTAAAACCCCAAAATAAAAAAAAAACCATGAAAGCTTCGCTTAAACCGATTCCGACAGTACGTGTAATCTGCATTTTATTTTAGTTAGTTCTATTGCTTGAAAACACTAGCCGTAAGTCTGGGAGTGGGTAGTTGGTGTTCCTTGATGCAAATACTAGGTAGGGTCACACTTCTTGCTGGCAATGTTTTTGTTTCAAGGAGATATATAAGTACAAATTTTGCTCTTAGCAGGAGAGGTTCCTTTGCTTGAGTCACACATCGCACCCAAGAGATTGCACTTTTCTTCAGTCGACTGCTTCCTTCTCCAATCCACGGTACCATGAAACATGGAGCGTTGACATGTAAACTAATGTAAGTGCTGCGTTTTCATCGTTTATAAATGCTCGAGCGACTGGTTATCCTTTCATTTTCTTTTGGCTAGCTGGTATCTTAGCTACTTTTATAACACAAACGTTGACCCGCCATTCACTTCCCCTCCTTTCACCTTCTTGCCGTCTTCATGTGGTTTAATGCATCCGGTTTCCTCGTCATGGTATTTACTTTTTCGGTATTGCAGGACGACAACCTACAGTTTCTTTGGGAGTGACTGGAGTTTATCAATACACGGGGGAAGCACATAAACCTTGCAATCACTAGGAGCGGATGACTCCCACACCCGACCAACGCCAAATGTATCCTCCTATAACTTTGCCCTGTAAGCTAGTGTAAACGCACCATTTGAAAGCATATAATTCTTTACCCTGTATTTCAGTCTCATAGGACGAACTGCACTCCCTTTCAATACAAAATTTTATTCATACTGCCTGCGTGTTAACACTTGCCATAAAGTTGGCGTTTTGGAACCGTCGCGGCGTTTAGAAGGTGTGCTTGCTACGTGATCTATTTTGCGTATAGTTTTTGCAAATAAAAGAAAATCGTGAGTCACCTGCCAAATAACGCACAATCCGATCTCAAAAATATATTCTAACACAATGACGTGATCAGTTGGGCAGCGGCGATATTTGTCAGCTTGCACAATTTTCGCACTGCCTAACAAGCACAATTGTATTCACAAAACGAGCTTGTGGACTGGTCGATAAAAGTAATATACAACCCACTAATCTCCCAAGTCAGCCCCTTCCATACATCTGAACTCGCAATAAAAATCGAGTCGTGGGTCCAGCACTGCAGTCATTTTTGAACATTGAATCTGCTTCCTCCATTTGTCTCTTGAGTATCATAAGAAAGTCTGAGATACAGTATTTGTACAACTTAGCGAGGAGGCAGAGGAATAGGGCCCTAGGACACGATAAAACAGGGTATTCAATGTGTCTCCTTTCCAGTATTATTTCCCCCACTCAGATATGCAACGCGAACACCGAATATTTGAACATTGTGCCAGGCCGACATCGTGCGGCATCTAGGCCGGCAGTAGTTTCTTCACCAGGTCAAGATTTATTCGGAGAGATGTGGTTATCTTAGGATAGGTATAGTTGATGTTTTTTACAACGTGCAACTTCGGAACGAGCAGTAGCGTGGCGTATATGGTTAGCACTATGGTTCCTATAACTGTAGCAAACCAACTAGCACGAAACTAGGTACAAGTCGATTTCATTTGTAGAACATCGGGCTTATTCATATTTGGTTGTGTGGAACGTCGTAGCACACGTCTTGTCGTTCTTCTTTGTCGATGCCACTGAAGAGCTATGGTTCGCTTAACTTTATCAAGGCAACTAGTTCAAAAGTTGGTTCTAGATTGCAACTACGCCATTTACTAAATCAACAGACAGCAAGCAGGGCGAATGGCGCTGCATGAACACAGGTGGGAAAGAAGCACAAAAGAATATCGCACATTGCATAAAATGAGACACAATTTATGCTGCACCAGGTCACCTTCACCACAGGAGTAAGTCGATGGCGACCAAGGCCGGCATAGATGACTAAAAACAAGGAAGTAAAATATTTACAACGTATTTGGAAATAATTCGTTCCAGTAGTCACTCTGTAAATGCTCTCCGCAGTATCTGATCTGAGAGTGGACCTTAACGCTCTTAAAGAGCGTCGCGTGTGCGTAGCGAGGATAAATAGAGGACAAGGTATTGCGGCACGGTCTTCAAGAAGTAGGCGTGGTCTTTCGTTGGTCGGCATCGTGGACAGCTGGCTCCTTCCTGCCGGTTGCTCCTTTCCGCTTTGTCAACGACGCGCATTCTGTACGGAACGCTACCAGGAAGAATAGGTGACACCGAGTTCTTCCTTGGCCTAAATGTTACTTGGTATTCCTACTCGCCAGCCCTGATAGCGGAAGTTTTCTGTCCCTCTCATGGGTGGAGGCTGTTCCGCATAATAGCAACGCAGGACAGTGGGAGCCGCCCCGCTGGTTGTAGAATTGGTGCACTAATATTATGTCGCACCTCATGTGCAAACGGAAGCCCTGGGTCCGTCTCACGGTAGGGTCAGTGATGGCGCAAGAAAGGCTTGCGCGACAACGATGCATGGTCTTGTCCCTGTAGTCTACACCCGGTATGCGGACTAGCCACCGCCGTGAAAATAGCCGCTGACGCTGTCTTACGTTTGAAGGTGATTAAATTCTTTGCGCGGGGAGAGCTAAGCAGGAGAGTTTTAGGAAGCAATCGGGTAGCGTCGGCAAGCTGAGCATGTTGTTCTGTTAACCTTACCATACTATAAAACATTAGGCATGTGCTTTCCCATATGAATGTCGCGGTTTCCGTACGTAGCGGCGTTTCTCACAGCGGCCCCTGGCAGCCTCTTGTCAAAAGGTGGCAATCAAGGCAGGGAGCGGTGTTGTCCCTTCTCCTTGACATTTTCATATTCTCGCGCAAGCAACTGGCAGCTGAAATTTTAGCGTCCGTGGGGTAACCAGTGACTGAGGTCTCCCTTACA
Source organism: Dermacentor variabilis (assembly GCF_050947875.1). Taxonomy (NCBI): domain Eukaryota; kingdom Metazoa; phylum Arthropoda; class Arachnida; order Ixodida; family Ixodidae; genus Dermacentor; species Dermacentor variabilis. The sequence continues at coordinate 138,463,400 of NC_134572.1, forward strand.
TCGGTCTAGGGAGCGACCCATTGCATATGCAAGCGCTGTGTCCTGTAGGGTCCGTAAATCTCGCTAGAAATGCCTAACGCAAACAGCGGAACGGTTTCTTCTGAGGGGGCACGGGCGAGTCATGGCACCGCCAGATTGCGTGCGCCTCTACTTTACCACCGGTTATAAACCCACGCAGTGCTGCGGATACTGTGATGCGTGCTGAGGCCGTAAGCGCTAGCTATAGGACATTGTGACGACTTTACGCTGCGCCTGTATAGTCATCGACAGCTAGGGCCAGGCCATATACGCGAAGCCTTTCCTTGCAGTATCGTTGCAGTGATGTTGCACGAGAGCGTGCGGCCAACTGACAATCTCAGAGTCAGCGGAACGCTGGCGACGCGCACGCCTGTATAGCGCCCGCTATGATTCTTACTGTCAAGTCCCACCACCAGTTCCGCTGTCAGTACGGGGTGGTCTCCTCTGCAGGCGGCGCTCTTTCTGCATAAACCCAAGCCGCCGCGCCAAGATCATGAGCGATGTATTTCTCTACTGCCCGCTTTTTACACTACATATAGTCTCTCGGGCACGTGTTGCTAGCCCGAACTTACTGCGCTTTTCATGTGCAGTGCCCGTAGGCCTTTTCAAGCAATGATCAGCAAGATAAGAGGATACTCACTCATACCCACTCACCTCATACCCACGCCCACTCACACCCATCAACGCTCACCCGCCTTCATAGTCAGTTAAGGTCAATCTTACCGGCGCTCGCTCACGCTCGAACGCGTGTATACTCCCACTCGCCGGCGCTGTTTCCCGTACGTACTCACGTCCACTAACTGTCACCGAAATCTCCTACGTACAGAGCTGTACTCCGCATCAGGTGACGAGTCCTCGGAAGACAGCTTTTGACGTGTCCAGTACCGCAAGACCAAACGGAGAATTCTCAACGGATCTTCGCCATCCAGCTTGAACACCGTGAAAAGTGCACCTCAACGATGGCCTCACTCCGCCCGGTTTGTGCCACAGAACACCACTGACAACCTACGCGTCCTCAATAGGCAAGTACTCTCCGTAAATCTAGCGAACACCGTGCCGAACGAGACCAAGGATGTGAGGGTAAACGCTAGGTGAAACATCCTGGCAATCGATGTGGTGAACCCGAGCGCGCTGAACATGCTAAAACATGTAACGCAGCTTGGTAACATTAAGGCCCGCTCCACCATGCCAGCGAATGGTGCCACAATAACAGGAGTCATCTATGACATTGACAATGAAATACCTAACGCAGACCTCCCAGTTCTCATAAAACCAGCAAGTGAACGCAACGTCATTGTGCACGTTGGTCGCCTCGGTAGCACACGTTGTATGAGGATAACGTTCAAAGGTGACAGCTTTCCATCCTACGTGAAGGTTGGCCACTTTCACCACTAGGTTCGACCATTTATTCAAAGATCAATGCAATGCTTCAATTGTCAGAAGATTGGCCATGTGAAGGGTGTTTGCAGAAACTCCGCCGTGTGCCCTCGATGCGCCGAACCCCACTCGGAAGACAACTACCGCACAACCACGTTGAAGTGTCCTAACTGTCAGGGTGATCACTGCGCCTCTTCCAAGGACTGTCCTCAGATCAAGAAAGAGATCACCATTCTTAAACAAATGGTGAGAGACAACTCTAGCCACAAAGAGGCCACGGTGAAAGTGCGGCGAATACGACGTCACGGTCGAAGGACTTCACGACGGAGAATATCAACTTTTCCAGAAATGTCAACTCGCCAAGCAGCACCATCAGCGGAAGTTTCCAGCACCCCAAGCACCGATGTCGGAAGGGAGAAAACTGCCAGATCTCTCTCTCTACAAAGGACTCGCCGCCACTTCCGCGTTCACGACCGCCAGAAGAGCCGCAGAAGAAGCGGCCCCCAGTACAGCAAGGTGCTGTATCCGAGGAGTCGCGGGAAACAGATGAGCAAGTGATAGCACTTATTAGGCCTTTAATGAATGTCATTCGCGTGTTGCTAAGCAACATGCACACACCGTCTGACAGAAGTGCATTTCAAGTACTGGACGCTCTGAGTCCGGTGCTGGCGACCCTTGAGTAGATCGTGGCTCACCAGCCACTGTCTTTCAGGGATGAGGTCCGACAAGCAGCTATTTTTCAGTGGAATGCCCGCGGACTCAGAGCGCGCATTTCGGATTTCCGTCGCTTCGTGTATGCCAATATGTTTCCCATTATCGTCATTTGCGAGCCGAACTTATCCAAACCGATCAGGCTTTCTGGATATGAATCGTTTATGTCGTCAACTGTTGGTGAAAACAATAAGGTTTTGGGGTTTATTCACCGTGACCTCATTTACATTCATCAGCCTGTGCCACCTAACGACGATAATAAATATATATGTCTAACAGTAAGAAAAAGAATTTTACTTTTAATTTTGTGGGTACCTACCTATCTCCGTCAAGTCGATTTGGTCACAAAAGACTGCGAGACATCCTATCCTCAACTCTCGGTCCCTGGAGATTTCAATGCCCATCATACACTCTGGGGAAGTTTGAAGGTCAACGCGAGAAGCAGAACACTGGTGTCTTTCGACTCCAGTAATGAACTTTGGCTGCTGAATGATAGAAGCCCTACGTTTCTACACCCGCCGTGGTTGCTCAGTGGCTATGGTGTTGGGCTGCTGAGCACGAGGTCGCGGGATCGAATCCCGGCCACGGCGGCCGCATTTCGATGGGGGCGAAATGCGAAAACACCCGTGTGCTTAGATTTAGGTGCACGTTAAAGAACCCCAGGTGGTCAAAATTTCCGGAGTCCTCCACTACGGCGTGCCTCATAATCAGAAAGTGGTTTTGCACGTAAAACCCCAAATATTATTATTATCATTACGTTTCTACGTGGCTTCACATACAGCAGCTGTCTTGACTTGGCTTTTGTCTCACAAAGCCTTGTCAGAGGTTTTTGGTGGTTTGCCGGCATAGGGACGCACGGGAGCGACCATATGCCCACGTACTTCAAGATCAGAGAATTGTCCCCTTGCAAAATACGAGATACGATCGAAAGAGGGCACTGGTCTAAATTTCAGTCTGTGATGGAAGAACACTACGACGCCAATCCATCTTTCGACTTGGAAGAGGCAATCAAGAGCGCGGAACAAGGCACTATGGGCACTCTCACAAGCTTTTCGAAACTCGCGGAATTTGATGTGAAACTAGAACGACTTCGAGCAATCCGACGACGTGCTGAACGAAGATACCGACGTACGAAGACAATGGATGATCTACGGACCGCCAGACGCACGCAAAAGAAGATCCAGCACCGCTTAGACAAGCTCGAATCGCAACGTTGGACTGCGTTTTGTGAGTCGATAGATCCACGCAAGCCGTTATCCCAACTATGGTGAACGGTGCGCGGCCTCCGGACACTCCCGGTACAGCGGTTCCCATTCAAGGCTCTTGCCCTTTCTCAAAATAGACCGGAGATTGACGTGGCAGGGGATTTCTGCGCCAGATTATCCGGCCAACTAACACCTCCCAACATGCCAACGCCTTCGAGTACGCCACAAGGTGAACACCGCATTGGTCCACCATTCTCAATCCATGAACTCAAGGCAGCGTTAGCTTTGTGTGGCCGTGCATCAGCGCCAGGACCTGATAGAATTTCCTACCGAGCTCTCTGTCATCTTGGTGAGCGAGCGAGAGTTGCTCTCCTTGAGCTGTACAATGAATCTTGGAGAGATGGTGCACTACCAAGAAGCTGGACGACAAGCCGCCTTGTTCCATTGCTGAAGCCTGGGAAGTCGCCGTTGGAACTCTCGTCATATCGCCCGATCTCTTTGGCAAGCTGTGTGGGCAAAGTAATGGAGAAGATGGCCCTTGGACGCCTCGAGTGGTACTTGGAGTACCACAACACCTACTCAGATGCAATGGCGGGCTTACGACGTAGTCGATCATCGATCGATAACGTCGTCGACCTGGTCACCTATATTCAGCAGGAGAAATGCCGTAAGCGTCTCTGCGCTTCTTTGTTCGTCGACGTCAAAGGGGCATGTGACAACGTTACGCATGAGGCCATCCTCTCTGCTCTCACAGACGTAGGAGTGGGTGGTCGGATGTTTCAATGTATACGGAGCTATCTCTCCATGCGATCCTTTTTTGTAAGCACCGAGGAAGGCCATACTTCTCTACATTATAGCTGCCGCGGCGTCCCCCAAGGCGGTGTACTTAGCCCTGCGTTATTTAATCTAACTCTAATTGGTCTACTTGAGCACGTGCCGAGTACAGTCAGGTTATCAATGTACGCGGATGACATCTGCATATGGACGTCTGCGGTAACACGCCTACAGTTGCGAGAGAGATTTCAGAGAGCCGCCACCCAAACTGCTATCTACGTCCGTAATCGAGGCCTGGAAATTTCCTCCGAGAAATGCGAACTACTGCCATTTACGCGTAAACACATGACAAACTACGGCGTAATGATAAATGGCCAAATAATGCCACATGTCCGATCGCACAAGTTTCGTAATCGCACAAGTTGTCGTAATCGACAGGGACTTATCATGGAGCCCTCGCGCATCATACGTGAAAAAACAGTTGACAGGCATCTGCCACCTGCTCAAGTTTTTCATTGGCAAGACTTGGGGAATGTCGACAAATGCCATGTTACATGTGTACAGGGTGTTTTTTATAGGCTTTCTGCGGCACAGCTTGCCAGCAATAACCAACACAGGTAAAACGAATCTACGTACACTACAAAGTGTTCAAGCTCAAGTGCTCCGGATCTGTTTAGGCCTGCCTCAGAGTGCATCAACAGCGGCTACAATTGCAATGGCTAGAGACCACTTTGTGAAAACCCACATTGAAATTGAAGTGCTCAGGACCCATATAAGGCATCTAACCAGGACTCCTCGTCACCACTTAGCCTGTCTACCAGCGGACAAACCTCGCACATCTTTCAGCCAAACAATTGCCGCACATGATGAATCATTGCCAACTTGTTTCACTCCGGCTGCGAGACCTTCGGTTCCTCCATGGTGCCTCGCTCAACCAAAAATCCATCGCACAATACCTGGCAACACGAAAAAAGCTGATCTATCATCACCAGCCATTAAACAGCTCACGCTACTATTTCTGTACGAGAACTACCGTGATTCTACACATATCTACACTAATAGATCTGTCTTGCCAAACAGTTCCGCGGCGGCAATCGTGATACCAGCGACAATCACAACAATCAAATTTAAGATGACTCACGCGGCAACGTCGACGGCAGCAGAGCTCGCAGCCATCTTTAGTGCCCTTCGCTACATTGGTAATGAACAGCCACACAAGTGGACGATATTCTGTGATTCTAAGGCGGCACTGCAGTCTCTACTGTCACTTTTACGACACGGACCGCACGAACAGCTAATATTTCACATTACTGAGACGTTGCACCATATAAGTGATGCAGACCATAATATAACTTTCCAATGTCTTCCAAGTCAGTGCGAGATTATCGGCAATGAACGGGCCGATAAAGCTGCCCATTCAGCCCATACTGAGAAGCACCACGTACAAATTCCACTTTCCAGAACTGACGCAGCACGGAAGCTCCGCCTACTTGCTCGGCAGTACACCATGTCACAATGGAATGACCCCCTTTTAAGAAATACGCGACTGTACTCACTTGGTCCAACATTAAGTCTTCGAGCGCCATCACAGCTTCGCCGTGGAGACGCCACGCTTTTGCATCGGCTGTGGTTGGGCGTTGCCTTTACCAAAGCCTATGAGTTCCGCATAGGGATGACCGACACCCCAACCTGTGACTACTGCGGCCATGAAGAATCAATTGGCCATATTTTTTGCGCCTGCCGGCAGTACGGTCCACAGAGGGAATGCCTTCGCCACGAACTTGACCAACTGGACGACCAACCGCTATCCAAAAAAAAAGAATTTTACAACATCGAAGGAAGCTAACGTCACAGAAGAAGGCCGTGCAAGCGCTATTGCGCTTTTTGCGATCTACCGACCTTTGCGAACGCCTTTAACTGGAAGGCCTTTTGTGTTTGTGTGTCTCCATGTGTGCGTGTTTGTATTTTTTCTTTCTTTATCGTTTTCCTCTCTGTCATTTTTCTAACCCCTATCTCCCATCCCCAGTGTAGGGTAGCAAACCGGAGACTCATACCTGGTTAGCTTCCCCGCCTTTCCTCTTCATTCTCTCTCTCTGCCTCATACGTGTACTCAACATCACCTAATGCGCTTTGCTTTAGAAGCGTCCTATGACTAACGGGTTTTTCCGTTTACCAGGATAATTTTGATAGCTACCTTTACCATTTTTTTAGTTATCTCCCCTTCAAATAATATATTTGTGAAATTGGAGAGCTCTTCTACAGCGTTTCTTAGTTTCGTGGGCCATGGCTGGAGCATGTTCCTGCAGATCTTGCGCCCAGAATGTCCAGCGCCCGGTTTTAGTAATATTAATATTTGGAAGCACTAATGAAGCTGCAATGTTGAAATAAGATAGTCATTCAATTTGAACGTGATCGCTGCATATTAGTGGGAGACACCTGTTCGTGTTTTGCCCGTACTCGAACAACTGATACTTGTGAGTCTGAGACACGTTCTAAAATATACTTTACCCAATGTTCCGAGACTGATATAGTTATTTAAAGCAGCATAGGTTTTAGCATTGTTCCTTGCAGACACACAGTAAATTATACAACAGTGCGGGCGACCTTGCGCCGATTGCTTAATTAGTAGGAACGAATTTTCGCATTGAAACGGCATTATAGTGGCCTGCGAATCTAGCTTATGATTCTTGCCCTAATGAACAAATTTCATGTCAGTGCAGTGTATACTCAATTCTGAGTTACCTGACCCGACAAGGCTTCTTCGAATTCAACATGGACGGCCAAACTACCGACCACGCACAAGGTGGTGTTTGGAGCCCAGCTTTGTTCAAGCTAGCTCTACTGGGGGTAGCAAAATCACTGCCGCAGTCGGCTATTTTGTCAATTTACGCAGATGACATTTGCATCTGGGGCTTCAGGAGTAACTCGATAACAAAAGGCGGCAACGTGCGCGTTTGCGTAGCTTCAGAAACAAAGTCACAGTGTCTCAGCAGAAAAAAAATTCCGCTAGTCGCCTTCGCAGGAAAGTAGAAATGCTGGATACCCGATATTGATTAATGGCCAGCCTGTATTATAGAAAAGAACCCATCAATTTCTCGGAAATATTGTCGAACACGGCCTCTCCTGGATCCCCCATGTGGCCACCATAAGCGAGAGGTTCATCTCGGTCAGGCACCTATTCAAATCCATTGCTGTAAAGTACGGGGGCTGTCGGTGCGTTCTGAGCTATTTTTGTACAAAATGCTTTCCATAGGTTGGCAGCGTTAAAGCTCTCCAATGGTCTAAAGCACCCGGAAGACAAATCCAAGCGTTGAGAGCGTGCAAGACCAGTTGCTTAGAACATGTCTAGGTCTACCGCGAAGTGCCTCAACAGCCGCAACAATGGCCATCGCCAGAGATCATCCCACGAGTATGTATATCGCCACTGGCATGCTTAGATTTCATCTTCATCACCTTTCGGGCTCCAGTCGCAACGTTATGCTTCTCTTTTAGAAAGTAGACCCGAGACAGCATTTTCAGCATTGTACTCTCCTTCCGTCCCTCTCTTTCATCCAGTTTCACTCCCGTAGCTTTATAGTGTCTCCAGAAATCACAAGTGCGCTTCTCTACTCCAATAGTTGGAAAGAAGTCCCGATTGCCGGCTTGTGCCTGAAGCAAGTCGCTCTGTATTATTTACAATGATCACATTTATACTCATGGCTCTTTGACTCTAATCAGCTTTACTAGAGCGGTGGTTATTCCGTCGACGTCAGTCTTGAAGAAGTCCAAGGTCAGCTATGTCACAACATCGACAGCGTTCGAATTTGTCAACCTCTATAGCGCACTGCTTTATGTGGATCAACAATCACCAAATTATTGTTATAGAATCTATGATTCGCTTGCGGCTGTGGACCTCTGCTATCAGCTCTACGTCCCGGCCCATATGGACCAGTTGTGGGAGGTGCAAGGTTTTTTTTTTTCTAGCTGCACCAACTTTTTCAAATATTGCCTATGTCAGATGCACAGAAATTAAAGTTCAGGAAGTTCAGAGAATTCGCTCCAAATGAACACGCGGTGCGAATGCAGTGACTGTAGTTCGTAGATTGAAATATGGGGCGCAAATTAATTAGGTAAAAATGTAATTAGCGCAATAGAACGCTTTAATTTCGCGTAGAAGGGATGGCCGCCTTATTGAGTAATTTAGATCAAGGGTTACAATTGTGCTACCTGTCATAGGCAATCTTCAAAAATTTGGTGCAGCAAAAAAAAAAAAAAAGCCACCCTGCATATTAGAATGCCATGCAATGGTGGACAGAGGCCATGAAAAAGTATTTCAATAGCTACCTGGTCACTGCAACATGAATGGCAATGAAAGGGCCAACAGAGCTGCCCGTGAGGCACATGGAGAATGTGAAACCACGTCGATCTCACTGTCGAGAATAGATGCAGCATGGCACATGAGTGGCCTCGCTCATATCATCAGTCTAAAGAAACGTATAGGAGGTCAGGGCGCCATTGGAAGCTGAACCTGGCTACGTTTAACGCTAGAACGTTATTTAGTAAGGCGAGTCTAGCAGTGCTATTGGAGGAATTAGAGGGCAATAAATGGGATATAATAGGGCTCAGTGAAGTTAGGAGGCCAAAAAAAGCATATATAGTGCTAAAGAGAGGGCACGTCCAGTGCTACCGGGGCTTAGCGGAGAGACGAGAACTAGGTGTCGGATTCCTGATTAATAAGAATATAGCTGGTAACGTACAGGAATTCTATAGCATTAACGATAGAGTGGCCGATCTTGTTGTTAAACTTAATAAGAGGTGCAAAATGAAGGTTGTTCAGGTCTACGCCCCTACATCCAGTCATGATGACCAGGAAGTCGGAAGCTTCTATGAAGACGTGGAATCGGCGATGGGTAAAGGCAAAACAATATACACTATACCGATGGCGACTTCAATGCCAAGGTAGGCGCGAAGCAGGCTGGAGACAAAGCAGTGGGGGAATAAGGCATATGCACTAGGAATAGCAAGGGAGAGTTATTAGTAGAGTTTGCGGAACAGAGTAATATGCGGATAATGAATACCTTCTTCCGCGAGCGTGATAGCCGAAAGTGGACGTGGAGGAGCCCGAACGGCGAGAATAGAAATGAAATTGACTTCATACTCTGCGCTAACCCTTGCATAATACAATATGTAGAGGGAACGGAAGAAACTGGTATATAAGAAGCCGATCAATCAGTTAGCGGTAAGAGGGAAAATAGAGGAATTCCAGATCAAGCTACAGAACAGGTATTCGACTTTAACTCAGGAAGAGGACCTTAGTGTTGAAGCAATGAACGACAATCTTGTGGGCATCATTAAGGAGTGTGCAATAGAAGTTGGTGGTAACTCCGTTAGACTGGAAACCAGTAAGCTATCGCAGGAGACGAAAGATCTGATCAAGAAACGCCAATGTATGAAAGCCTCTGACCCTACAGCTAGAATAGAACTCGCAGAACTTTCGAAGTTAATCAACAAGCGTAAGACAGCTGACATAAGGAAGTATAATATGGATAGAAGAGAACATGCCCTCAGGAACGGAGGAAGCCTAAAAGCAGTGAAGAAGAAACTAGGAATTGGCAAGATTCAGATGTATGGGTTAAGAGACAAAGCCGGCAATATCATTACTAATATGGATGAGATAGTTCAAGTGGCTGAGGAGTTCTATAGAGATTTATACAGTACCAATGGCACCCACGACGATAATGGAAGGCAGAATAGTCTAGAGGAATTCGAAATCCCCCAGGTAACGCCGGAAGAAGTAAAGAAAGCCTTGGGAGCTATTTAAAGGGGGAAGGCAGCTGGGGAGGATCAGGTAACAGCAGATTTGTTGAAGGATTGTGGGCAGATTGTTCTAGAGAAACTGGCCACCCTGTATACGCAATGCCTCATGACTTCGAGCGTACCGGAATCTTGGAAAAACGCTAACATAATCCTAATCCATAAAATAGGGGACGCCAAAGACTTGAAAAATTATAGACCGATCAGTTTACTGTCCGTTGCCGACAAAGTATTTATTACGGTAATTGCAAATAGAATCAGGAGCATCTTAAACTTCCGTCAACCAAAGGACCAGGCAGGATTCCGTAAAGGCTACTCAACAATAGACCATATTCACACTATCAATCAGGTGATAGAAAAATGTGCCCAATATAACCAACCTTTATATATAGCTTTCATTGATTACGAGAAAGCGTTTGATCCAGTCGAAACCTCAGCAGTCATGGAGGCATTGCGGAATCAGGGTGTAGACGAGCCGTATGTAAAAATACTGAATGATATCTATAGCGGCTCCACAGCCACCGTAGTCCCCCATAAAGAAAGCAACAAAATCTCAATAAAGAAAGGTGTCAGGCAGGGAGATACGATCTCTCCAATGCTCTTCACAGCGTGTTTACAGGAGGTATTCAGAGACCTGGATTCGGAAGAATTGGGGATAAGAGTTCATGGAGAATACCTTAGTAACTTGCGATTCGCTGATGATATTGCCTTGCTTAGTAACTCAGGGGACCAACTGCAATGCATGCTCACTGACCTGGAGAGGCAAAGCCGAAGAGTGAGTCTAAAAATTAATCTGCAGAAAACTAAAGTAATGTGTAACAGTCTCGGAAGAGAACAGCAGTTTACAATAGGTAGTGAGGCACTGGAAGTGGTAAGGGAATACATCTACTTAGGACAGGTAGTGACTGCGGATCCGGATCATGAGACTGAAATAATCAGAAGAATAAGAATGGGCTGGGGTGCGTTTGGCAGGCATTCTCAGATCATGAAGAGCAGGTTGCCATTATCCCTCAAGAGAAAAGTTTATAACAGCTGTGTCTTACCAGTACTCACGTACGGGGCAGAAACCTGGAGGCTTACGAAAAGGGTTCTACTTAAATTGAGAACGACGCAACGAGCTATGGAAAGAAGAATGATAGGTGTAACGTTAAGGGATAAGAAAAGAGCAGATTGGGTGAGGGAACAAACGCGAGTTAATGATATCTTAGTTGAAATTAAGAAAAAGAAATGGGGCATGGGCAGGACACGTAATGAGGAGGGAAGATAACCGATGGTCATTAAGAGTTACGGTATGGATCCCAAAGGAAGGGAAACGTAGCAGAGGGCGTGAGAAAGTTAGGTGGGCGGATGAGATTAAGAAGTTTGCAGGGACAACATGGCCACAATTAGTACATGACCGGGGTAGTTGGAGAAGTATTGTAGAGGCCTTTGCCCTGCAGTGGGCATAACCAGGCTGATGATGATGATGATGATGAAAGAAACGTACATGGCAGAATTGACCAACCAAGGCCTATATTCCGCAGACCCACATATGAAATTACAAGTTTTACACGGTTTTGCTGAACGGGAAGAACCTGTACTGTGTCGCGTGTGACTAGGAATTGTTTTACGAACATATACTCTTTCCTGATTGGAATGGCAGACAGTGTCAGTTTCACCCATGTCGTGTACAAGAAACCCTAAAACACCTCCTGTGATACTACCCAACAAACGAAGATGAAAGGATCGTCATTCTGAGAGATTTAAGACATTTAGATGACAGGTCTTTTCAGAAGCCAATTTTGGTCCATGGCCTGATGTGTCTGCTATGTGCAAAGCCACACAAATGCTACTGGGATATTTGAGGTGCTCCAGTCCGTATGGCCGCTTGTTGTGAACTGAATGATGCGCACTTTATTGAGTGTGTACCCGTTGATGATGATGGTGTACATGTATAAAGAGGGAACTTCTCTTCTGTTTCTTCTTTCAGTCTGATTTCCCCGTTACCTAGTACCGAGCTGAGCTGGGTTAACATCCCTGCCCTTCTCTTGTGACCTTTCTCTTTCTCTAATTGGTGTGTTCATATTGTGCAAACCGAGTGGTACCGTATTCCACGCCATCATGACTGTCCTGGGCAGCCGCACCCAAGAGCTGCCAGCCACTACTCGCGCGTTCTTTACCTGCTTCCTCCCCCAATGGCTTCAATGTCTCTGATCATTGCGGCGTTCCCATTCGGCCCCTTCGTCTTCGACGACAATGATAGCACTGACCCACAGTTGCTTGGAGTGACTGAAGGAACGGCGACTCATCCAGAAGACAAAACCTTGCTGACTGCTGAACCGAATAAGGATCGGTTTGTATCTAACAATTTTCCCGCCTACCTAGGTCACTTGGTAGTCCATGGTCGAATGGGTAACGCATCGATATGCTGTGCTGAGGTAACAGGGTTCGAAAGCAACTATTGGCCCAACTTGAATCACTATGAATATGTGGCATTGGGTAAATACGTGTCGGTCTTCAACGAACTTCTTTCCCACCTTCAAGGGTCAGTGTAGATGCGGGACTGGGTAGGTACCGCTGTTCGAAGAAACTACTTCACGCCGATTTGGAGTACTGGGTGTGTTCAACTCTATGTGTGCTGGCCTCCAATGAACCTCTTTGATGCCAGCTTGGGTTACTGGGTATCTGCCTATAGGTACGTGACACTCGTCAATGAACGTCTTCGACACCAAACTGGGTGACTAGGTAGGTGTCACTGGGAATGTGCCGCACTGCAATGGCGAAAAAGATCCCTTAAATTTATCCGATTCTCAGCGGAATTGAGCCCCCGTCACAAGCGTTCCTAAAGGACAGCAACCCGGAGCATTAGTAGGCTGCGCCACAAATACACTCGGTACGTGCCGCTTTTCAACGAACGCACTTTACGCCAATACTTTAACGAGCTGCGCCAGGACTACACCGGATATGTGCCACTCTTCAATGAATCTTTCGCCAATTTAGGTCCCTGAGTATGTGCCACTGAGTGCACGCCAAGCGAAGTGACAAATCCCTGCGTTCGAAGGCACTGGCGAGCCGTGCTTCTCGTCTCGGAGGCCACGTGTGGGCCTCTTGGCGGTGTCGCTAGACGGCGCAGCGTGTCTTGAAATAAGTGCGACAGAGCAATGCGGTGGCCGCACGACGTGTTTCTCAGCGTTTGCACGCATCGGCGTGCCATGAATTTCTGAGGCCATGCACAAGCTTCGCAGCGGCACTGAGTGTTCTTAGGTATGCAGGAAAGAGGAGTCACACTGCAGTACACGCCTTATACATACGTCGTTTAGATCGTGGCAGTACATGGTGTCACTATACTGATTCAATGCAAACGCGTTAGCGTAGACAGTCATGGTGAGATGGGTTCTGCCACAATTTTTTTAAACCTCCTCGGACAGCGATTGTTCGTGGTCATCGAATGAGATCTGTTCATGTTTGCCTGTGTGCGTGTCACATTATGCTAATTTAATTTTATTATAAGCGAACGTTTGCTGCAATGTATACGTCCGGTAAAACTAAGAGCCTCACTTCATGTAGTTGTATAATAAATTGTCATCGCTATCAATGCTTCATCTATTGGATGAAAGTACTATATTTTTTTTCTTTCGCAGCGTTGCCCCAAAAAACCTCATACCGAGGCATCATTTCCTCATTTAAAGGCACAATTTGATCTATTTTACTTGTCGACTGCAGTCTGTAGGAAAGTTAGTTAAAGGACATCTACTATGGACTAATTGTCTTCTAATGACTATGATTTCTTTATTTAAGGTGCGTATTTTTGAACAGCTACTCACAGAAAACTCCGCGAATTAGCGTACTCTCTGCTGGGGTTATATTAAGTGGCGTATGGGTGGTACATTCACTAAATTGTAGCACCGACGAAGCAGTTGAGCGACGGACTTGTTTGACATGATTGTTCAAATGAACTTAGTATAAAAAAAACCTTTATTTTTAAATGCCGGCAACCGATGGTTTAACGCGTCGTGACGTTGGCCAAGCGTCGACCCAGGCTAATGCCCTACTCTGCACTACGCCAGTTTGGCCCGTTTGTGGTGGTTCAAGAGGCTTGTGCTTTTCGAGCGCACCCCGAGTCTGCTGGACGGCCCATAGTTGAGGGTCCTTGTCTGTAGACTGCATGGCATATTGAAGTTCGGGCGGGTATGTCCTGGAGGTAGCTTCGGTCGGGAACCTAGCACATTCCCACATGATGTGTCATTGGTTCGCCGGACCCACTGCAGAAACACCGCACACGCCACTTGGATAGAGTTCTGGGTGAAGCACGTGTATTACTGCCGGGGTGAGGAGTTACTCGGTCTGTATCTTCCTTAGGATGACGGCCTCCTACCGACTGAGAGCCGGGTGGGGAGGCGGCATCGTCTGTCGAGCTTTTTCTAAACAATGCCGAATTTAATTACACGTTCTCCGAAATCGTGCTGTCCGCCTTATGGCTTCCTATAGTTCCGCCAGCGCGCCGCGCACGCTCCAATAATGTGTTGTGGGGGGAGATAACGGCATCCTTTCTGCCTTGCCACCTACGCGACTTCATGTGGCGTATATATGGTGGCATGTCCTCCCAACACGTGACAGACTAAAGCAGTGGGGCATAGTTCCATCTTCGCTGTGTCACTATTGCCCCCTTCAAGAATCCATTAAGTATGTGCTGCTGGAATGCGTCGTTGCTAGGGTATTTTTGGAAGGCCGTGCATGCTGGTTTCCGTGGCCTTGGTGTTAACCGCTTTATTACATGTGGTCGCTGCTCGCGTGGCCGCTTAGTGCGACTTTTAGTTGATGCGAGGGTCTTTTCTTTATGGCGTAACCGGTGCAAGGCAGTTGCCGCGGGACATGGCCGCCGCGCTCTGTTTCCCCTTCTGGAGAGGGTTTACTCTGAGCTACTGTCATTCTGTCAGAGGAGTTGCTCTTCCTTGGGGAGGATGAGTTCCTTCGACAGCGGTCATACCGTTTCCAGTCGGTGGCTGATGGACACGTATGGCTTAATTTTCGACCAGCCTGGTTCTTGTAGTCAGGTCATCAAAAGTATTCACTGAATGTACATGGTATGTAGGTGCCCGTGATTTCTAAGTGCTCTCGTATGTATGATCATCTTTGTATATACATGCACATCTCACAGCATCGCTACACAATTATGTAAAGTCACATCATCATTGTATATAACCATTGTGTACATTACATATATTGAACATCACTTTGTATAATGTCACAATTAGTTTATGTTTAACTGTGCGTTTCCGTGGGTCTATGTGGCTGTATGTTATTGAGTGTGGACTCCGACGCAAATTTCAAAACGTGCTACGTGTACAATGCTTCGTACTATGTACAGGTTATCGTCCTGGTGGAATTGTGCCATCATTGTGACTCAGTGTTCGAATCGTGTTTTGTTGAACTAAACATTTAAAAAAACGAAATGATTGGCTGATGTACGCGAATATGACAAATGCGAATGTGCTAGTCAATGTTTCTCATCCTTCAAAGCAATTTAATGCAACGCTGTGGTAGTTTCGCAAGAAGTATGACGTATAACTCTGCTCGATTCCATGTCATGTTTCATGGTCGCCCGTGTTAGCACTAGCCTGCGCGAGAAACTGCCACAGCAGCCTGCTAATGAAAAAACAGCCGAAAAGGAAAACAACGAAAAGCAAAATGACTTAAAACAACGCATTGACAACCTAATATATTACAGTTTGTTCACTTGATTCGTTTAAAACGTGGTTTTCTCACTCATAAGTGAGCCTAATTGAAAACTATTTCTAATTATGTACATAAATTACGTGGATCCGAAGTCCTGTGGGAATGCATGTAAACTAAGCTTGTTGCGCTGTTTGCAGTGACGGATGATAATAAGCGGTGACGTTGATGGCGAATGTTAATTGATTCAGCCTTTGGTGCAATACAGGAGCGATGAATTTGTGTTAACGTTACCTTGCTTACCCCACTGCTGTCAGTGTGCGTAGTACAGAGAAAATTATTATTATTATTATTATTATTATTATTATTATTATTATTATTATTATTATTATTATTATTATTATTATTATTATTATTATTATTATTTGTTTTGAACACATATACACATATACACTGTTAACAGGAAAGGGAAAGCGAGGAGCAGGCTGGCAACTGCCACCGGAAGGGGAACAACGCCTGCCTACCCTTCTGAAGGGAGGTGACAACAACACAGAAATGGAACATAGGAAGGAGGGGAGGGAAGAGGAAAGGAAGAGCAACAGTACAAATCTAAAGACTAAAGTAGAACACAGTACACTACGCACGTTGTTCTGCCCAGTTTCGACTCTGCAGCCGGAATTAAAGTGACGCCGCGTCAAACAGCCTCCACAATTATCAGTCACATCCATGGCTAGTTCGCTATGCGGCTAATTGTGTGCTCCACGATGAAACGCCAAATACAGCTGCACGCGATCACGATTTCACCGATAGTGGGTTCACAATATACACTACTTGGTGTTTGAACCCGCCACCTCCAATCTTCGAAAGAAGAAGCGTTAGAACACAGTACAGATCACGCAGAGTAGGGCCGGTCACTGAAGGCCACGCTGCTACAGAATGTTGAATGTTCACGCTACAAACGTGAACCTCAGTTAGTTAAATATAGAAACGTTAGTAGGGCGTGATGGGCCTGATCCCGTTTGGACGCACAACCATTGCGGTATAAACATTCCTCGAGTGTCGCACACTGCAGGCCAAGGAGATGATAGTTTCTCACTAGCGACATGCGCTGCGCACTGAAAGCGAGACACTCAAATATAAGGTGCTGAAGTGTCTCGTAGCAACAACAAGACGTGCACAATGTACTTGCCACACGCCCTTGCCTGTATAAACGTTCGTGCACGTTCACGCAACCAACCCTTAGCTTGAGCAGTTGTGCACTACCGCGACGAGGCAAGCCTCGACCACGAACACGGGGCGGGAACGTTCCTTTGCGACGCGCTGATCTGGATGCTGCTTGAGTAGGTGGCGACGAATCAGCAGACCATCAAGCTAGCACAAAATTTCTGCGCAGTCACAGTTGTTATGAGCGCAACTTGAAGCAAGCCGATCAGCCTCTTCATTTTCGGCGATTCCTAGGTGTGAACGTATCCATTGAGCAACGAGAGATACCCCACGAGATGCAAATTTTGCTCGCAGAGTCAGTAATGTTGCGCACAAGTGGACAATCAAGCTCACTGCGTTGTAACCTGCTAAGGGCAGCACGGCAGTCCGTAAAATAACAACCTTCGACGTAGTTAACTCCTCTTGCACGTATTTCAGTGCAACATTAGTCGCTGCTAGCTCCGCAGTTGTTGACGAAGTTGGATCAAGTATTTCAAAGATACGTCGTACTTGAGTTGAAGGGCAGCAAAAAACTGCAGAGGTGCCTTGACCGTCGTTGTGTACAGATGCATCTGTGAAAACTTGAAGATAATCTGGAAACTTTACCAACATGTGAGACTGAGCCAATTGATATATTGCCGAAGCAGCCATATCAGACTTTTTGTGCCTGCCAGGTATTGTGAGGTAAATAGGCAATACGTGTTTCGTCATACCTTTTGGACGCGGAGACGTATCTGAAGCAGCATGTTCAGAAATAGCAGTGACATCCATAGATAATGCCGCCATTTTTCCCCTGCGAGATAACGGGCGGTGAATGAGACGATCAAGAAGCGATTGACCATTCGATGCGCGGTGCAGACGCTCAGTATGATACGAGCTCTCTGATCTGCTTGCAGCCTCAGGGGTAACTGATGCACTTCAGTGAGTAATGGAATAGCCTGCGCCTTACGCGGTAATCCTAACATTAGGCGAAGGGCGACGCGGTGATCTCGCTCCAGTTGGGCCATCAAACTAGGCGGTACGTTCAAAATTGGTAATGCGTACAGCATGCCTGAGAGTACAGATGACTGGTACACCTGAAGAGCCGTTGTTTGGTCGCAGCCAGCACCTCGAGCAGTCAAGGCGGCCACATACTTAAGGAGGGAGTGCGATTTGCGTCGTACAGATTTAACGGCAGGACGCCAAGAGATGCGATCGTCCACAATTAACCCAAAATAACGGTGTTCTAGCGCTCAGTTTATAGGCGTTTCTTCAAGATACAGTCGGCTCATTGTTCGACCAGCGCGTTGTTTAGGGTAATATGCTATTGCAGCCGACTTAGCAGGTGATATGAGCAGGCCAACTTCACTCAAGTACTCCGAAGTAGCTTTTTGCAAGCTTGCACGAAGCCGCGGACCAAGGTGCGAAGGGCCGCTTATCCACAGAGCAATGTCATCTGCGTAGACAACTATGCTCACAGGGAAGTCAGTGTCCCGAGGCAAATGACTTGGAAGCGCGGCGATGACGGTGTTAAACAAAAGCGGCGATAATACGCTGCCCTGTGGAACACCGCACTTCACATTTCGGTATTCACTAGTTACTCCTCCGACACGCGCTTTCATCCGGTGCTCCGATAGAAAATTGTGCACAAATTGGAGCAGACGACCCGAAATTCCCGCGGTTGCAAGAGCTAAAATAATCTATGCGGAACTGAATCGAAAGCTTGCTGTATGTCTAGGAAGAGCATGTAGGCGGAATGCTTGTTTCCTTTAGCAATTTCGAGTGCTGGGACAAGGTCTGATATGCTGTCCAGAGACGAACGGCGGCGACGAAAGCCACTCATGATATCAGGGAAAAAATTCGGCTCCTCTAGCCTGACACCTAGGCGAAACAAGACCATTCGCTCCATTAACTTGATGACATTTGAAGTTAGGGATATTGCTCGGTAGGACTTGAGGTGCCTTGCAGGGCGCCCGGGCTTTAAAATTGGTATTACCACGGACGATTTCCATTCAGCAGGGATTACACCGGTTCTCCATACTTCATTATACTCGTGCAATAAACGTTCATGGAAACTGTTATTAACGTTCCGCAATGCTTGATACATCACACCATCTTCGCCTGGAGCAGTGCGGCGTTTGGAGAGGCTCAGCGCGTGTCGCAGCTCCTCAAGAGTGAAATCTGCCTCGTCCATCTGGCAGGCTGGACCGTAGGAGGCGGTTATGGTGCTGTGACTTGTCAAAGAAGGAAGGTCGCTAATTGTGGTGTCACTGGATGCAGGAGAGACGAAAATGTCTGCAAATGCGTCCGTTATTACTTTTGGTGACCGGCCAGTCGCTATGCTCAATGCAGCCGTAGGATTCTTGCAAATTTCAGGAGCGCAGAGAGCCTTCAGTATGCGCCATATATTTCCAAAACCACTTCCAGCATCCAACGAACTACACAAAGCTTCCCAGCTCTTGCGACGAAGCTGTTTTGTATGTCGCCATATGGCTGCATCAATGAGATTGTACATAGTCCAGTCGGTGCGTCGTTTAGAGCGCTGTGCCCGTCTATAAGCGCGCCGTCGACATGCGCGGAGCCGCAAAGGCGTTAGATCGGGATTTGGTTTGTCAATACTCCGTCGTAGTTGTACTGTAGCTTTTCGTAAGCACTCACTCATAAGTTTGAATAGGCTGTCTTGAAATGGTGCCTCTGAGATCAGCTGTCGGTAGTTGTCCCAGTTAGTCACTGTATAAACCACATCCTGGCGACCCGCAGTATGTGTTGGTGTTGACCGAATAGGTAGGTGATCTGAGCCCCACGGGTCGGGTTCACATGACCAGGCTAAGCACACATCTCTCGTTGATATCGCAAGGTCTATAGTGGAATGCTCCTTTCCTCTACCTATAAATGTAAACAGCGAGACGTCCTGGGTTGAGGCACTGTTGTACGCCATTATTCATAAACCCCAATAAGGTTAGCATTGTCATTGCGTAGCACGGTACATCGCATCGCGGCAGAATGTTAAACATTATTTGATTTACACGGCTGTATGTGCCAAAACCAGAATCAGATTATGACACACACGTAGCGGCCGACTCCGGATTGCTTTTGACCCCATGAAGTCTTTTAATGTGCACCTAAATCTAAGTACACGAGGGAAATTGCAGAAACGTTCCTTAACGTACTTTGAACCTAAATTTATTCAGTTTTCCGGAATGACTGTCGTATCTAGCAGTAGCATTTCGTTGCCTTCTTGCGTTGCCTTTCTCTTCTCCAGCTCTCCCTCCCATGTATGGGAGCTGCAAGAAAAGAATGACGAGACTCGTTTATTGACTGCGTTGGTTCTACTCATTCACTGTTTCCTCTTTTTACCTCCTCTCTATCATTCTATCTACCGTCTCGCTGGTCAGCTGCACGGAAGTACAAACGTAAGCCACGCAGTTTCTGCAATGCTTTTGCGTGAAGTTACCGATAAATACAGCAGACAAGAGATTATTGTGGCGGCGCCCAGGAAGCTCCAGAGGGCATTGCGGGGACGTGATGGAAACGTCCAAACGAGTTTCTCGCGTCACGTTTTCTGTATGCCATGCTCCTGCAATGTATATGCACTCTCTTAACCATCTCCCAATGCGGCGTGCCAGCTGACGACGACGATAACAACGACAACGACAACGACAGTGCAAAAGTTGAAGCAAGCGGCAGAGAAAGCATCGCTCTAAAAAACGACCTTTTTCTTGGCGGGTACAATATTACTACAAGTAGTCTTGCTGGCCACCACAGCGTTGTAGGCTATGTAGGAACCGGAGCATAGTGGGGGTGAGTTTGCTGGCTCACAACCGCGCTGTAGGATGGCGCGACCTGACACGACGATTACATCATGGCTAGCTGGTTCGAGCAACAGTTCTCACGCAGGCTACGTTGCAGCACCATGCCCACGGCGTCAGCTCTCACCTCCACGGCCGTTGTGACTTATAGCTGGGTATACCATTATGTGAGAAAACAATTGCTAATTACTGGTAAAAATTCGCAAATAGCTTGTCTATTCGTAAGCTATACGCAAGGCAAAGTTTGTCAAAGTCACTAATAATTACGTTACAAAGTAAATCCGGGGCCCTGACACATGTTGCGGGGAATTTACGTTTGATATCGACGACGACGTCCCCATGCAGGCCTTCAGCATACTAATATCCTAGTGGAACTCGCCTGAACAGTTTACTTGTAGAAACGATACCTATTTTAACTTCACGCCTCGACAGTATGCAGAGAAGACTAAAAGGCAACATCGGAGAAATATTTATCTTAGCGCTTTTTCAATCCAATGCGCATAATATGAATACTGGTTATTGTCTAATCCGGTTATCAATATTTGTTTCTTGTTGCATTTGCTGATGACAAGGACCTATTCTGTTTTAACTCATACACTTCTGAGTATTCTCACAGAGAGACGAGTAATCCCGGTGGTTAAGCTATATTTGTCTCATCTAACATTCCATATAAATGACGGCCTGACTTGGAGTTGAATATTAGTAACTGTGAATCTGTGTTTGTTGAATCTGATTTCCCCGTCTTCAGTATATACAAAAAGAACTTAGTGTTTGGCTGCATTTATCGTTTACCTTCTTCTCTAGTTACTGACTTCTGTAGTGCCCTTGATCAAGCCATGGAAAAAAATATCATGCTCTAATTGTAACGCAATAATCATGGGCTCTATCAACATTAACCTCATAGATACCAATTCATTTATTTCGTATAGTTATTCAAGCATCTTCCATAGTTTTGGATATGAATGTTTAATTTCTGTTCCTACTCGTTGTCCTAACATTGCCGATGGCGCCTTAATTGATCACGCATTATCGAACTTAACAGATCCGCCTGAAGCTGGCATTATTACCACCAATATTACCGATGACTATCCTATCGTTCTACGCCTGCGCAATCACTCAGCCATATCTAACACGTCATTTTACAGAGTTGTACTTGGCAAAGAGATGTTCCTTGCTAGCGTAAGTAAAACTGATTGGTCGGAAGTAGTATCATCTAATGAACCTCAAAACGCTTTTTCACAGTTTTTAACGACACTTTCATCGCATTTCAACTGCCACTCTCATAAAATAAAATGCAGAAAAAAGGTATCATCACCAGAGAATCCGTGGCTTACAGTTAGCCTACTGAAAGCAATGCGGTCACGTCAAAATTAGTATAAGAAAACAAAGAAGCAACCTTTCAATACTAAACTACTTGCCCGTTATAAAAAATTTTCTAACTCACTTTCTGCACAGCTGAGAAGTGCGAAGAGAAATTATAACGAACAAAAAGTTATAGAATGTGGTAATAACACTAGAAAAAAGTGGGAAATAGTTAACACCCTTTTAAACCTAACTCTCACAACGTCATCTCGAGAATCATTCACACTGACATGGTATACATTAATCCGCTTGATATTGCAAATACCTTTTGTGATGCTTTCTTCAACAACACTTCTGATTCCACTTCATGCTGTCACATGTCCTTTAAACGCTTACCTCATTCATTTTTCCTTTTTCCAACAACACCTGATGATGTAATTTTAGTCATTAAAACCCTTAAAACCACTAGTGCTGGCCTAGATAATATTAACGCCTACCACATTAAAATGATCGCGGAAAATATCGCTAACGTCCTATCAGCTATCATTAAGCTGATTTTTAAAACCGGTTTTTTTTCCACGTGAAATTAAACGCGGTCGAGTCATTCCCGTTTTCAAAAAAGTTGATCGCACGCTTACACAAAATTATAGACCCATATGCGTTCTTCCATTTTTTAATAAAGTTATTGAAAAACTTATCGAAAAGCGTCTAAGAAAATATTTAGATAAATTCAGTATTATTTCCCCTTATCAGTTTGGCTTTCGTTCTGGCTTTTCAACTAATCTAGCACTTATTTCTCTTACTGATTATCATAAAAAAGCGATTGACGATGGTAACTTTGCAGCGTCGATATTCGTTGATCTGTCCAAGGTCTTCGACACACTTAATCATACAATTCTTTGTGCTAAACTTGAGGCCATCGGAATAACTGTTCCGCCTCTACTTCTAATCCGCAGTTACTTAAAAGATAGAAAACAAGTCGTTGACATTTCTGGGTACTACTCTAAAGAAGCTACTACTAACATTGGTGTACCAAAGGGGTCGATATTAGGTCCTCTACTTTTCCTAATTTATATTACTGATCTGCCTAGTTGCCTCTCCTCATCGAAGTGTATTCTTTACGCTGATGATACTACTATATTTAGTTCTAACAATTGTATATTAACGCTAACACGTAAGCTAAACGAAGATTTCATGAAAATTTCCATATGGTGTGAACTTAACAAGCTGCAGATTAGCCACAAAAAGACTAATTGTGTTGTCTTTGCCTCACATCAGCGATCACCGGAGCTCCTTCAATCTATTTCCACCAAGAATCACCTAATCACTGCAGTCGATCATTGCACCTATTTAGGTGTGGAATTTGATCGTCATCTTAAATTTCACCTTCACATAGCTAATGTGAAAAGAAAATGACATACGGAATACACGTTTTAATCAAAGCCCGACCATACTTCTCATTTTCAACTCTCGATTCGCTTTATTGTGCTTTTGTTTATTCTCATATTAACTATAAGATTGAATCACGGGGAAACACCTATAACAGTCACCTAACTTCGTTGCAAGTCATTCAGAATCGAGCTATTCGACTAATAACATATTCACCTCGTAGCATTAGCGCAAATCAGCTGTTACATGCACATAATATTTTGAATGTTACCTGATCTTGCTAAATATAACCTGGCCATATTTATCTTTAGGTCATTAAACAATGATATTCCAGTAACCGTCATACCAAAGACATCCCTTACTGATGTAAATAATAAGAGATTTGTAGGAAATATGAACTTCATTTTACCCATCATTCGCACCAGCTATGGTAAGCAGTCATTACACTTTTCAGCTTTATCTCTGTGGAACACATTACCATTCCCTTTAGGATTGTTCAAAGCTCACCGGTTTCGTACAGAACTTAAGTATTTTCTTTTAGCTTCCTCCGACTTTCCCATTTGAGTGTACTATGTGCTATATGTTTAACTTTCACTTTGTTTCTCTATATATCTCTCGCAATTTGTTTACTTCTTTTTTTTCTTAAGCTATTTTTTTTGTAGTTTCACCTTTTGTTGTCTAATTCAAAGCCTTGTTATTGCTGAACAAATTCACCTGCTACATTTCTGTTCATTTATACCTTGTCTCCTAAAACCTTTATTATCGGAAATTTATATGCTGAACAAATTCACCTGCTACATTTCTGTTCATTTATACCTTGTCTCCTAAAACCTTTATTATCGGAAATTTCACACGTTGCCATTGTTGTTTTATTAATTCTAGTCATCACACACAGGAGGTCCCATTTCAGTTTCTAACTACGGGACATCCTTCTGTATATACTTATCATGTAATTATCCCCATTTTGCCTTGTATAAACACCATGATTTTTGCTACTCAGCCATCGATAACAGCAGTTTTGTGCCTCAGGAGAGTGCAATAAAAACAGATTGTAATGGTTTTACGTTATAAGGCGCCATGTGTGACTCTGACATTGTACTAGTTGATTCAGACACGCCTTCCGGGGCCAGTAGCAGCACGCCACAACTAAATATCAAATCGGGAGTTCCATCAACAAAGAGTAAGAAACGTTCGAATTTGTTTCTTGCAGTTCGAATTTCATTCCGCGTGTCTGTGTAATGGGTGCGCATGCCCTTTGTGACAATCATTTTGACAACCTTTGATTTCCTAGCTGCAGCAGAAGGTCACATGTAGAGTTTTCTTCGCACTCAGCGAGGCCTATCCTAGGCAGTTTGATATCAATTCGAAATTAAATCCTTTGGTTTTGCGTTCCAAAATAATTAATATGATTAATATGATAATGATTAATATGATAATTAATATGATTGAAGCACGCCGTAGTGGGAGACTGCTGATTAATTTTGCGGACTTGGGGTTCATTAACTTGCAGGCAGTGCATGGTACACGGGCGTTTTCACCTTTAGCCCCCACCACAATGCGGCCGCCGCTGCTGGGATTTGATCCCGCGACCCTGGGCATACCAGAGCAATCGATATAAATGGGCCTAATTTTTACTGGCTTCTATTTATTGATTTCGCCGGTCCTCTTTCCTATAGCTCGGTTTGGGTCGTCCTGAGATCCTTGCTTCTGTGTTGCCAGTGAGCTCACCCACTTGTTCGTGAAAAATGATTGACTTGTATCTTGTTGCATAGGCCTTTCGCGTGCTTGATTATCAACTTTTGAAACTTTCTACCCCTTTTGGTTCAAAGCTGAAAAGAAAGCGGCTTCCTTGTTCCAAGTCCGTGAGTATTGAACCGGTTTATTTTGTCTCTCTCTCTCTCTCTTTGTTTTCATTTCCCGGTGTTTTGTGAAGCACTACGGACTCACCTTTCACAGAACCAAGAACAGTTCTTTTATCACACGAGCCCGGTGTTTTGTTTGACGATGATTTGGCAAGTACATCTGAGCGCGGTAAAATGAATTTTTGATTAGTTTTTACTGTCAAAAGAAAGCACTGTTTCTTTCTCGTTGGTTTGCGCACTGCTTTATAGATGTCCATCTCTTTCCTCTCTGTTTATTTTATAAATAAAGTCGCGTCCTTGTTTTTCTGCCTCACTGAATAGTTCAGCTGTGTTCTGTGCTTCGGAAGCTTCGCTCACTAAACATTATTAACACTTTCACTTCCACTACTTTTTATTCCTCTACTTACTTGCCCAAGTATGATATGATGAGGGACCAAAGCCGGCCTATTCATTCGGTGACCGGTAGTTAGCGGAGAAGCACAGCGTAGGCGGTAGCCTATAGAGGAAATAATGCAATGTAATAGTCCCCAGCATAGCTTGTCATCGGAAAATAAAGCATGCACAACTCAAACTTTCCTAGCCGGCCACAGAGGAGATAGAGCGCAGACTGTTTACTGTTGGATGAGTAAAAGCGGGTTGTGTGGTTACAGAATGACATTATAGAACCTCGAATTCCGTCTAATTGGGGGGACAGCGTTCTTCACCATGAACGTTTAAAGTAGCCGGGGAAGAGCGTTAATCTGAAGTGGAGGAGTGAGTGAATTGCGTGCGCTCCATCGTGAGGCGATTGCGAGGGCTCCGGGTCCGTGGATGACGGCGCCAAAGGGGCGCATCCTAATTTTACGGTTCAACGGGCACGTCCACGAAGCGCTCCAGTGCGAAAGAGAGATAGTTACTGGGGAAGTGCAGAAAAGCATATCGTGGTTCCCTTAGCGGTTAAGCCGTCCTGTGCTAGCTGCAGCTCCACTCTCTCTGAGCTACGTGGTGGATCGAGAAGCTTGCTTGTCTTATACGTGCAGGCGCGAATCATTTGCATGAATGCCCGAAAATACATAGAGAACAAACGAAGTTTTGTTCAGCTTTTGCTTGAAAACTTGCTTGATTCTTCATGGGCTTTACTTCTTTAGTGTTATATCAAGAGACGGGGGAAAACAAAGGGCGGGGTACGCAGTGCGACGTGCCGATTTGGAAAGCGAGGCTGCTTTGTCGGCGGCCCCAACGATAATGCCGTTCACCGATACCAGACCGCCCTCGTCTTGCTAATCGTTGAGGACGGTGGGCTTGCAACCGACGCGGCACGCAACCCCGCCGTGCGTGGCGGCGTTAACGCGCACTGGGTATGTCGCGTGCCGCCTAAACGACGCCCAAATGGTTGGGGCAGGCAGCCGAGCCGTCAGAAACTTTGCTGTTCGCGGGGCAACTTTCGTTCCCTTTGCTGTTCATTAAACTTGCAATGTTCGCTGACTGTGTGTGGCCCTGGTTGAACTGAGTCTAGGAATTTCGGTGCATGGCAAGTTTGAGTCAAATTCACGGAAGCGTGTTAACCTTCTGTAAAGCCGTGAGGAGGGGTGATTATTATCGAACGTACTCACAGGGTGCACAAAACGGGGGTTGCGAGGCAAAGTGCGCGAGTAATGTGCAACGTGCTCTGAACCATGACGAGGACGCCGGCAGGACTAGGAAGTAGTTTGCGGGGGCAATAAACTAATGGGGTACGCTGTTTGATTCCAGGTTCATTTCCACTCTCGACTTACCCTTATTTGCCGAAAGTTAGACTGCTCAGTAATCTTCGTATGCCACTGATACCGCTCCTTTCTTGTGTGTTTTCATATTTGGGTGACGGCTGTGGCTTGGCTTGTGCCTTGTTCGAATGTACTTGCCCTGTGAATAAAGTGCTTATAAAGCGAAAGCAGCCATAATTGATCTGCAGAGGTCGTTTGACTTTTACAGTCCCGACTGCTCTAATGACTCTAATGGCGTCCAACCATAGGCTCATTACTGAAAAGGGTATAACAGACGTGTTTGGTGTCACCTCGCATAGCCAACTTCGGAGGACAATGATAAACTGGACTACTTTTTCCAAGTTCTTTGGTTGTAGCAGCAGGGCAAACAGAACCTAATCATTTCAGAATAATCGGGAAGTCACCAGAAATGAGGAGTTGCGCTTGAGAAGCACTTCTAATTAATCATTTTTTTTTGGTAGGAAGTCGTGACGGCGGTCAACGAACTGTGCCGTCATCTCTACATTTATTTCGCCAGAAGTGCGAAGGCGGCGAGCGGAGTCACGGCTGCGGCGATCAACGTAGTATTCTAATAGAAAAACAGTGCGTGTGCCGATGTTGTTGTCGTTGTCCTGAGTGGCCGTGGCACATACCCACAGTGGGGGATTGGCCATGAATCGGGTAGTTCAATTAGGCACATAAAAAGAATAATAATAAGAAGGGAGTTAACAATATGAGCTTTGGAGTTTAAAAGTAGACGTCTTGTGCTTGGAGAAAAAAGGAAATAATCAGAAGAAAACCGGGTATAAAATAATAATAATAATAATAATAATAATAATAATAATAATAATAATAATAATAATAATAATAATAATAATAATAATAATAATAATAATAATAATAATAATAATAATAATAATAATAATAATAATAATAATAATAGATAAGAAATAAAACAAAGCTATGGTTGGGAGGGAGAACAATCAGTCTAACATGGAAATCGATTGTTTTCAATGAGGTAATTTTGGATTGCCAAGCAAGCATTTCTGTGACTGAACCCAATAATGGAGGCTCCAAAAGAGCTTGCGTCTCCAGCACGCGCCGCCCAACTTTATTTCCTTCCGAGCGCCGACCAAAGTGCACCACGCTGCGGCGTCGGTGGGTGGTACAGGACCCCCCGCCCAGACAGAACGGCGATAAAGCCAGTTCGGGAAGGCAAGTGTCAAAAGGGTCCGTGGGCAGTCCAAGTAGGGCGAGTCAGCTGAAAGCGAAGGGGACCAATAAATTTCTCCAGTAGAGGAAGCTGCGAGTGTCGCCACAGACGAATGGTGCACAGCACATTTGCACCGAGAGTGTGAAAACAGATGTCTCTGTAGCAGTTCGCGTAGGCCATGCTAAACGAACGGGGACCAGGCGCCGTTGGAGGTGGACACGAAAAGCCGCAAGCTCGATCGTCACGCCCTAGTTGATGCCTGAGCCCTTGTGGATTCAGCTTGTTCACCCGCTTAGCCGGTCTTGCCCGACCCGCGATCGATGTCGCAAGTTGGAGGCTTGTGCACGTGACCTCGCCCGTGTCCCGACAAGCGGGTCTGGAGCGCGCCAGCCGGAGCTCGGGTCCTAACACGGTCAGTGGCCCTGGACTCGAGTGGCGCTCAAGATGGCAATGAAAGGGACATCGGACGACGCATGATGATGGCACTGGCGCGGGTTGGCGAAAATCTGTGAGAGCCGGAGCAGCAGCAGCCGATTTATGCTGCTTGGGCGAGCTCGAATGCGGGCACGAAGCCAAGGACAAAATGATGCGCTGAAAGCAAGGCTCCATCAGGAATCGCGTCGCGCTACGGTATTCACAGGTCATTTTCCCTATCCGCGTCGCATGACGATTGTTCGCAGCTTCCAGTGCCTTATTTGTCAAGGTTGTCGCCAGAGGGACACTCAGGCAAGTCGGCTGAAGGAGGGGACCGACAGCGCAGGGAAAGGACGAAGATCGTTGCTACAGCTGCATCGCTCTCGCTGGCCTGTAGGTACCTCGGTGTAGCGACAGTTGCCACGGTTGGAGCTAGCGGAGTCGGCAAGGGGCAGAGTTCGCGCGCCGACTCGTAGGCTTGCTGAGCGGAAGGTGGACTGATCGGGTAGAGGATTAGTTGGGGTCCGAGTGGCAGGTGCCATGTTGTTGGAGACAGCGCGATGGTGTGTGGTGCGGCAGCCGGTGTTCTGTCGGCGATGTCACCACTGTCACATGCCATCGTACGTAGTTGACGAGAAAGGCGATGAGGTCGGAGACTGCGCAGTAGCACATCTATCGGTCGACGAGACGGTATCATGGCAGATAGAGGGAAACAGGCTGGCCTGATAACGATGGCTTATGGGCTGTTAGTTACGGGCCCTTTTCCTGGCGTCCTTCCAGTTCACCAGACCACACCGAATCGCCGTCGCACCTAATTACGGCGCGCAGAGGGTCATCTATCACGTTTCCGAGGCGCAGCACGTCCAGACAAGTGGACGTCCCCCACCTCGTGCGCCGCATGTGGAGCTATTGTCCAACTGCTTGACTTTTCCTGAAAGTGAAACCGGAGCCTGGCACGGGTCCACGTAACCTGGGTCTCGAGCAAAGCTGCTTTGCGCCTCTGAAAGGTCGCTCGAAAAGAACCTGTCTCCCTCCGCTGAGCGCTTGGAAACCTGGAGGGAATGACGGCTGTAATTCCCCGTGGAAACCTGGGAGCAACCCTCCATCCCCAATTGTGACGGCCGTTGCAGAACAGAAGGCCAATACAGGGGGCAAGTTATCCCTCGGACAGTGAAGCCCATGGAGCGACCCCTAGAGCCGAATGTGACCGCACTCGCCCGAGCGCCTACCATTGGCCGAAAATGACGATACTTGAGCGGGCTCGACGATTGGCCGAACAGGACGGGACCTCGAGACACCGAAGTGGTTAAAAGCGAGAGACCGGGAGCAGCAAAAAAGTATTCCTTCATTCATCTCATTTGGGCTTCTCTTTATTTATTTAATTATTTATTTATTTATTAGTATACCCTCAAGACCCAGAGGGCGTTACAGAGGAGGTGGGTACAATGCAAATACAAAACAAAACAATAAAAGGAATTTACAGGAAAAAACAACAGTTTGCAGCTACACCAGTAAGTGTTGAGTAACTGCAGACTTGAACAACGGCCGCAGCGTCCGAGTTGTTCCCGGCCAGCAATGACTTTATTACTGTTGATTTCTATGTATTCTCGCTATAAATAATGTAAATAAACCTCAAGTTTTCATCTCAAAGTCCTCTTCAACGTCGGCCAACTCCCGCACTCTACGGCAAGGTCCAATATCTGGGGGACAGTGGTAAGATTGTCCTCCACACCCAACAGGGCACAGGCAGAGGCGCGCTGAATGCTGGTGTTGAGGATGTTGGCGGAGCTGTGTCGCATACCGTGCCGTCAGCACCAGGAAGAGGGCAGTACCTAGCGCCGTAGAAGTGCAGCATAGCCTGTCGTAGTCAGTCGTAAGGGCGCGGGCCAGGCGATGGAATGCTGAGGCGGATGTGGAGATCCAGTGGCAGGACGTCTAAGGGTACCTGGGGATTGGACTCTTGGATCGTGATGAAGTTCAGCTCCAAGGATGCCTGAGACTGCTCGAACCATGCAGCGACGTAGCTTGACCGGAAAGGTGGTAGTGGCGGGATGAACGTGTCGCTTGGTGCAAAGCGCGTGTTCCCGCGTCACCACTGGATAGGAAGTCGTGACGGCGGCCCACGAGCCTTGCCATCGTACCTGCGCTTATTTCGGCAGAAAGGCGAAGGCGGTGAGCGGAGTGACGGCTGCGGCGACTAACTAGCACGCTTCCAGGACAACGCTGCGCATACCGAACTTGCGCCTCGAGCGCGCGCCACCCTACTTTGTTAGGGAGTTTTAGAGTAGGGGACCCAACCACTTGGGGCCGCAATGAAATACCGTCGAAGCCATTGCGCATGCGCGAGATGCAAACTGCGCTTGGATTTTCCGTCGAGCACGCTATTTAACTGATTTAGTGGGAGCCCCAAAAGCTGCCCCGAAAGCTTTGCGTCAACAAACATGGTGGCATCCATCGAAGCGTCGGCTCTAGCCTAGCACCAAAGTGGGCTCCATTCGTGTTAACGCGTAACATTCGCAAACTAGGAGAAGTGACTGCCGTTATTGCTTTCTCTCAACTAGCGTGTGTAATGAAGAGAGATTCATTAGACGCCGCTGATTCCGAATTCTATTGTCGATTTCATGGCTCCTAGGCCTTACACAGATTACTTTGGCTGGTGAAGGCACGTAAAGTTAGTTACTCAAGCTAAGCGCAACTAATTGCTTCGAGCTAATACAATAACCTGTAAATTGTAAAGGCGAAAACACGAAGTGCCAGAAAGGCATCCCTGCCACCCATCAGGTCACACTGCATGAGGAGGTCTGGGTAGTGGATCTGGCGCACACTGACTCTGGCTTGTGCGGAGGGCAGACGTATCACGGAATGAAGACTCAACTAATTTGATCCCAAAGGCGTGCAATCATTCTCTTCTATGCTAGTACGGGATATCAAGGGATGCGTAATAATGAACCAGGAAATATAGTTCGTCTTGAGCACGGCACTGAAGTACATAGATGACAAAAGAAACGTATGCTTTAAATTTACATTTTGAGATCCTAGGGGTACGCTACCTACAGGCCATCTTTATGGGCCTAACATTACGTGGCTTTATTACACATATCATTATGAACAAGAAACTATTTTTGAGATTGAGTTGACATTTTTTTTGTAGTAAATGTGTTACGATGAGGGCTCAAAAAAATTGACCAACGAATCAGCTGCATAGTTTGCTTAATTTGAACAGTATTTCTGTACCATATCTTTCGCAGGTATAAAATGAGCAATAATCGGATTTGGACTTGTCAAAAATGCCCATTTCCTTTTTTCTACAGTGGAGCTGTTAGAACTTCGCTGGGTTTCTCTTGACGTTCGCAGCTTCACCGAGCTGGGAGAGAAAGAGTGAAATCACAGTATAAAAATAGCGTCGCACAGTATAGCGACACGTCGAGGGTGGGTGGAGCCTACAGGGGGAGAAGGAGCGGCGCGGCGGGGGGCGGGGATAAAGATGGTGTGACGTCATCGCTCTCCGATAAAAACCTGCGCGCTCGCTTCGGCGGATTTCAGGAAGCTATCAGGAGCGCGGCGTCGGAGCTAGCATGCATCAGAGCTAAGGCGCAGCGGTTGCCGCCGCGTCGCGTCGGTGCAGCGTCTGGCACACGACACCGACACATATGGCGTCTCAACAAATCGCTTCTGTTGCGGCGTGCGCCTCATATCGCGGGCTGTCGCAACCTAAACACTCCACATAGGAAGACGGCATGCATTTTTCCGAAGCCTTCACTTCCCCCAGCTCCGCTTGTCTCTGGTGTTAGCGATAGCAGAGCCACGCATATTTTTTTTCATTTATCAGTAAAAACTCGGCCATGAAACACATCATGGTTGTTGATTAACTGCGTAACTAGAGCACATGTGGCGGGCGCAAAATGATAAGCTTATCGTCGCAGCCAATCTAATTGTTCGCTTTTGCAAAGTCAGTGTCAAGAGTCATTTACATGGTTTTCAATCAGGGCGAGCCTCAAAATTACTGAAGTTATATTCTCCTGCGTAGTGCAACGAAACCACAATCTGGTCGTACGGCACGACGTAGGTACTGGCGTAATCCAGATCAATTTTGACCACCTGGGGTTCTTAAACGTACGCCTAAACGTAAGTAGATTACGTTTACTTTATTTTTTTCATTTCGCCCTCATCGCGATTCGGCTGCCGCAGCCTGAATCTTAACTGCAAGCTGGAGTTTAGCAGCGCAACGCCATAGACAATAAGCTACCGCGGCGGGTCCCAAGGGGAGGCTCACAGGTGCACTTGTAGGGAAGGCACAGAGAAGAATTTTTTTTTTTCGGTTACGGCATACACGGTCCCTCGAATGAAAGGAGCCTGGTCAAACGCAATTGAAGACGGTAATGGTACCGACACACGCCTGGAAGAAATTATATTCGAGTGAAATGCATAATTAAGTTCTCTGCTTAGAGATTCGTTATCGCTCGTTCAAACAGCGCATCCTACGTCCTTTTCCTCCTCCTCCTCGAAAGACCTACGCACTCATTGAACTTCCCACCAGACACGCGAAGCCCACAAATGCGCAATTTGACAAAAAAAAAAAAAATCTATGCTAAAACGTCTGCATGTATGCAATAGTTGGGATTCTCAATTTAGCGAAAAAAGAAAAAGCGATAAAGACTGCCAGTGCCATGTGTCGTAACCTCTCACGTTTATTTTTCTTTTTTTCTAAGAGGCGCATCAGTGAAACGGCGCTTATTCTAACCATAGCTTCCCCGTCGTTAACGGTAGAGGTGTCTGCGTTTTCGGCAATGACGCAGAGCTTAACATAAAATACGGGAAGCCTAGATTTCGATGGATTCATTCATTCATTCATTCATTCATTCATTCATTCATTCATTCATTCATTCATTCATTCATTCATTCACAAAACTTTATTAGAGT
Organism: Dermacentor variabilis; assembly: GCF_050947875.1. Classification (NCBI taxonomy): domain Eukaryota; kingdom Metazoa; phylum Arthropoda; class Arachnida; order Ixodida; family Ixodidae; genus Dermacentor; species Dermacentor variabilis. Next base: position 138,496,742 of record NC_134572.1, read on the forward strand.
TTTGAAGCCCGGTCTTTTCAGACCGAGGCGGGCCGCGTCCACGTCGGCACCGCCAGGCCGAGCCTTATGGCGTCATAGTGGACCCTCTGGACAGCCCGTATATAGTTGGTCTTGATATGAAGAGCTTGATATCATCTTGTGCCAGTAAAGCCATTTTTCTTCGGGGTCGGCGAGAGTCGCGGGACAGCCCGCCAGCATGTGTCTGATGTCAATGGTGCCATCGCACACGATACATTCTTTCCTAATTTGTCTTTCGGGGTGAATTTTATTTATGAAATACGGAGTGGGGTACGTCCCGGTTTGCAGTAAATGTAGCGTGACTGCCTGAGCCCTGTAAAATTATACATGTGGCAGTGCGAATTGCCTACGCCCCAAGTAGTAATGTTTAGTGATGTCATTGTAAGTTAGTAAGTGACCTTTATGCTCCCTGGAATGGTAGTGTCTGTCGGTTCGGTTCTGACTGGCACGGCAAGCAAGTCCTCGTGCCAGATCGTTTGTTGCCTCGTTGAGGTTGGGCCAAGTCTCGTGTCCACTTGTCCCACATGTGCAGGAAACCACCGGATTTCAGTTTTGATAGTTTCGTCTATGTCGATAATTTTAGCCGCAGTCCCAGCGCCATAGTCTTTGTCGAAGCTCTTAATTGCTGCTTTGGAATCTTTATAGATGAAAGACCAATTAGGGTTCCTGATGGCTAGTGCAATCGCGGCTTGGTCCGCCACCGTGGAATCCTTAGTGAAGATGGCGATGGCGTCCCGTACCTCGCCCTGGCTGTCGACCACCACGGCCGTGTAGGCCTCTTTGCCTTTGACCCAAGCAGCATCTACAAGGGCCACCTGTTCCCCTAGCTGTTCAATTTCTTTCAACAAAGATTTCGCTCTCGCTTTTCTCCTGCTAACATTGTGTTCCGGGTGCATATTTCTCGGGAGGGGGGTGGTTCTGATCGCGTCTCTAAGGTTCGCGCTCAATTCTACCTCTGATTCCTTCGGGTTCATCGATCTATTGGGGTCTGTCCCTATCGCTTTGAGTATAAGCCTGCCCGCTCGCGTTTTCCTCAGTCTTTCCTGCTGCGCAATCTGTTGCGCTTCCGCCATCTCTTCTATCGTATTGTGCACGCCTAGGTTCATGAGCTTTACGTTCGAGGTGCTGATGGGTATACCCAGAGTAGCCTTGAATAACATTCTGATCATAGTGTTGAGCTTGTTCAGCTCGGCCTGTGACTAGAAGAACAGTCGATCTTTGCGTTATTTTAAACAAAGCTCCCACACTAGACCTACATCGGTCTACATACGCTAATCGTGGATGGTCTGTTGACTAATTGGTAATTCAATGACCATCCTATGAAGGTGTGCACATTGTCAAATCCAATTTTTTTCAACGCATTTCTTTCTGAACACCGCCAATAGGTGGTATGTATGTGTCGTGAAGTGCTTACGGAAAAATATATTGCTCATCCTAGCCATCGCTTTATATGCACACAAGCTGCGTGAACGTAACGTTTCAATATGGTCTAAATGGAGGCATTCCGAATACGCTATGCTTGCATTCAGACTGGAGTCAGTGGCAGCGCAGCTTTTGGACGTTACTCTTTGGAGCCTAAAGCCAAAGGGATTCCTGACAACTGGGACATCCACGTGTAGCTGTATTTGCAAAATTTAAATACATATATTCGAAAATTCTCCTACTTCTTGCCGCTAAGTGGAGCACGCTGACTCTGGTTAAGCCCAGGCACACTAAATATGCTCCATTTGGAATCCTAATAAATCGCAAAAATCCATTATAATGTAGCACATGCAATTACCGCAATCTGAATATAGATCGGACGGGAATACTCTAAGACGGGAAGAGTGAAATTATAAAAAACTGGCAAAAGAAAGAATCACTGGGTGGCAGAAGTAATGCAACGCAATCTTACCTTGATTACTTAGATTGAAGGCTATGATGAACTGCCATCGGCTACCGCTCATTTTCAGAGAAAATGGAAAAATAAAACGGCACAGAACCAACAGAGCTTCGCAACAGGGACGATACAGGACAAGAGCAACCAAGCTGCCCATTGTTGCAAAACTCCAATACTTTTTTTTTTTTTCGTCATGACCGGTATGTAAGACGGGGGTTGACTTTTTGCCCTGGTTTTTTGAAAAATATGTTTGACCTATATCTCGCTTTTAGCGGTACTAGTGCATAAGCAGGCTTCTAGCACTCTACTACGTTTACAATGTTCGTAACGTAGATAAGAGGAAGAAGAAAGGCAGGCAGGTTGACCAAAAACATAGCCACGCTATTCTACGCGGCCCGAGAGAAGGAGAAAAATGCGTCCAGTGTGGAGATAAATGCCTTTTTCTATAGGCTGCAGAGAAGATCGCGATGAAAGACATAACCAACATGAAAGAGCTCAAATGCCTACTTACGGCTTGCTGAATAGTTGCTGTCAGCTATTTTAATGCGTTGTGGCAGTTTAAGTATGACGTACCAATAAAAAGGACGTCAGAGATATTCTAACAAATTTTACATGAATGAAACCCATCGTCCCGGGTTTTCGGTGAAATAGCGGCAACCGGCGCCGGTTGTTGAAGGCTTTACGTGTTTCATTCGGTCCGCGTAGGCTGCCCGCGAAAGCAGCGATAACTCTGGCGCTAAGAAAACTGCGCTGCAAGCTGTCGGACGGACGCCGTGGTGGCACTCTGTCGGCACAGCCCCGTCTTTACGTGAAGCAAACATGTGATCAAGAAAGACGCCGTTAACTTTCAGCGCAGTCAGCAGAGCTGTCCGTCGGCGCTGACGTGTCGTGAAAAGTAGCTCGCGCCAGATTTTATGCGCATCTAACGGAGGAGTGCTCACGGCAGCTGACGTTTATGTATCTCGGGAGCTGCCACCCACACGCGGCTTTACGGTGACTTGTGCAACGCGGGGTTTCGAGAAACCTGATCTGTTCCGCTGACGCCAGCGCCTCGTTTGTTGTGATTCGATAGTTCTTTATAGACTTTTTTTATGTATTAAACTTTTAATGAGCCATCGCAATTTAGGGTCTCAACAGGCTTCATTTTTGTGGCGTTTGTTGATTGACCGTAAACATAGCGTAGCCGAAAAAAAAAACTGGACTTCCTTTATTTGAGCAAGGGTTTATTAGCTTACATGACGCTGTCGTCTGTATGGCAGTGTACTGCTCGAAAACGAGGGCAATGACATGAACACCAGTTTAGTTGGGAATAGCCAGGAGAGAGAGCTCGGCGACCGCGAGAGCGCGGGCTGAGCCGAGGTGTCTGTCAGCCACTCCTGTCTCCTGTGGACCCTTCAGCCTTTCTGCCCAGTGGCTCAATTTGCAATCGAAAAACTTTACTATCTAGAAAAAAATACACTAAACAAATTTTGCTAAACAGAACAGATATATTTAGAAATAACGTTGATGAAGCTAATAACCTATCGCAGGCTAGTCAAGCACTTATCATTTCTGTGATGCTGCGTAAATTAATGGCAGCTTTGAGTAAAATGTTCACCTTACGTTGCCAAACGGCTCGGAGTGCTGTAAAAAGAAATCGGGCACTGCAGGCCTTTGGTGGCACAAGAGAAGGCGAATGTGTCTCAAATGTGTCTTTCTAAATGGAACTAGTACTGAATATTATCTGCATTTAGATAACCACTGCGCAGAGAATGCATATCGAATTATACATCTCGAACTGCTCTATGTTGTGGAGAGCATTCGGAGACAGTAGCAAGGGAGAATGCTTCATTGAGGACAATCCTCATCGTATAGCTCTAATCCGACTAGTCGCCGCCTTCTCTTTGCCAGTCAAGGGCAAAAAAAAAGTCCATCCGCGCGTGAAATGAAGCCTTTTATTTATTCTACGATGGTCGGACCTTATACAAAAGAAAACAGTTTTAGCCCTTGTTTATTTACATCGCTGTTTACTGCAGACATGCACACACGTAATGGCGCTGGTGACGACATCCTCGGATGCTGCGTTCGCTAGAACGGACAAAATTATTGTGCTGTGACCCACTATATTCTACTTGACTGCTGGCGCAAAGACTTCGACAGTGATAAAGTTGTGATGAATGTATCTCGGGCGCATTTATTGTGCTGTTGCAGGATGGCTAGTGGAACACAAAGCCTTTTCTAATATTGGTACTGGTTCAACACCTTCTCACCAGAACACAATATTGCAACCTTTCTCACTATGGTTTGCATACCTTTGTGGGAAAGTATGAAGAAGAAACGGCCCGACCTTTCCACATTTGAGGTCCGGATTACTTCTAGTGCAAATTTTCTGGAATTAAGAAAAACAATCAACTGCAGCTAAGTATTGCCATCAGGTCCTGCTTTTTGTTGCTTCGGAAAAGTTATTCGTCGGTGTCTTCGGAATTGACGTTACTGTGGATACGGGACTACACCGCTGTTTTGCTGTTCCAGCAGGAAGGCAAAGCAAATTTCGAGTTCACAGCATTGTCTGAATTCTCATTATACCAGTTTGACATTTTTTCCCCAGGAGGCCGAATCAAAAATGGCAAGCATTATTTTGGAGAAATTATATTAGGAACTATCGGAAGGCGCGGCCATACCCCGTTGTTTCAGTTCAAAGAAGAGCTAATCGTAATGAACCGAATAAACAGTTTCGATCTACACAGAGGGTTCACAGTACAACGCATGGCGCCGTGAATGGTTAGGTAAAATGGGGGGGAAGAGGTAAGAACGGGGAAGAGAGCATACTTTTGCATTAGACTAAATGTAAATTGACACTGTTGGGCTTTGCTGTGAATTGTCATGAATAATTTTATAGCAAAGCTTTCGCATCCTCTTCCTCAAGATTTAGCGTTCTTCGATGTAGAGTTTTAGGACGGAAATTTTTTCACGCGGACGCAGGAAGCGCCACACGCAGCCACTAACTTTAAACAGAATGTTTCTGTTGAAGCTGACGCTTGTGCGTATCCCTTCCTGTGTTCGCACAAAAATGTTTCCGCGCTAAAACGCCATGTGAAAAATGTTGCACCAACAAGTCCAGAATTCAATCCTTGCTAAATTTAGCGTTCGTCATCGTTCAATCGTTGTTTGCATTTAAGTACATATATGTAGATAACTTGGGCCATAGGTATGTCGTCACTAGTGTCTTGCCAAATAGACAACTTGGGTCCCTAAGCATTTCTCTATTCTTGATTAGTCTCCAAGAAGGCATGTGGCACTGTGACCCAAGCCGTATGCCGCTTTACATATGTTACATGTGTGTCGTACCTCTCTGTGCATACACCTAGCATCAAGATTCTTTTGTCGGCAAGCACCATACGTCACTATACATACACAATTGATCAGACGCAGTGACGAAGCGAAGATACGTGACGATGCTTTGCTCGCGTCATCTGTAACTGCTGCTACCTCACTCACTCTAACAAGGTTCCCGACATTTAAATATGAACATTGCGTTGGAGCTGCGAAGTGTTTATTAGCTGCCTGTTCTTTTCTAATTTTTGGTGTATCGAGAGCAGTTTAGTGGCCTAATATGTTTTTTTTTTTGCCAAAGTGAATGCGCGGTACACAAGTTGCTGCCGTGTGGCCCATCTGGTAAGCGGTGCCCTGCGCTAATAAGGAAGATCAAGAAAGTTGTTCAGCGAATGGTCGGTCGAAGACGAAGAATGGACAGAATAGAAAATGAGAGAAAAGGGAAAGGCATCATAAACTCTCACAATCCAGCCAGCTAGCAAATTTAGCTGCCATGTACGTCCTACTTCCCCCCTCCTTAGCACCCCATTACAAGACAGACAGACATTTTCATTGTTCGGGACAAGAAAAAGGAAAGTAAGTTATTTCTCGTTAACTAAACAAGTTCGAGGTACGGCTCCTTTATTTTGTTTTACTTTCCCCGTCACAACGAGTAGCTGGTGCTACTTACTGCCTTCGTCATTGTTACTGGCCGTGTACGTGTACGTCATGCATTAGTATCTAAAGATGCCATAGCGCGGGAATGAAAAAGCCTAAAACGCATGCGCTCCGTGTAGATTCATTTACTGTGTTCACTAGGCAAGCTTGTTCCCGAAATTCGCCGTGTGCAGGCTATACCTTAACACGCAGGAGCCCGCTCGGCGAAACCACGTAAAAGAGGTTACTGCATACCAAATCTTTGATGATGATAATTAAACTAAGCTCTCAAATTCAGACTTGGTGCGAACATCAATATGACGACTTCAACCACTGCCGCTGCTATAGCCAACTCTGTAAGCCGCTGCAGCTCACGTAGGTTTGAACACGCCTTCATGATGACAGTTCACGAGCATTCCCTCGGTGATGATGTTACGCTCCGTACATGGCTGCGAGTGCGGGTTTACGAAGGAAAGGGGATGTCAGTCGACGTGAGGCCCTGTATATGTATATCGCCTGTGGTACTCAGAAATTTGCTTTTCTTGTTCATTTAGTAAAATTTGCGATTTTGACGAAATATGGTTTTTGCTTTCACCCCCTTCCCTGAATAGGTTCTTGCAATCCGGCGTAAACTCCCCAGTCTGCATGTGACGACGATTGCGTTGCAAAGGTGGCACGAGAGCTGAGACACGATAGTAGCGACGACATGAGTGACCACGTGACGACGGCGCTCATAAAACTCTGACGACGAACTGCGTAACGATTACCACGTAAAAACGGACCCTCTCGCATGGAAAATTGACGGAAATAGTGCAGTGGTGACCGCTCGACAATTAGTCGAATTACAGTTTTGCGCCAGTTATTCGAATGGTCAGGATTTAAAAAGAAATCATGGGGTTTTACGTGCCAAAATTACTTTCTGAATATGAGGCACGCCGTAGTGGCGGACTCCGGAAATTTCAACCACCTGGTGTTCCTTAACGTGCACATAAATCTAAGTACACGGGCGCTTTCGCATTTAGCCCCCATCGAAATGCGGCCGCCGTGGCCGGGATTGGACCTCGCGACCTTGTGCTCAGCAGCCTAACACCATAGCCACTGAGCAACCGCGGCGGGTTGCTCAGTGGCAGTGGGTTTTTCGACGCGCGCATATTGCGCCACCGCAAGCAACAAACGTGCCGTGGTATATACGCGGGTCAATGAGAATCCATCGATTAAGTAGGATGTACGTGATGGAATTCAGGGCTGTGTCGTTCCTGCAGCTGTATGTTGTTTGCCCCACCATAACCTAATCCGTGCATTTGATCTCGTGACCTGTGCCTCACGCGTTAGGACGAACGCGGTAGTCCTGACAACGAACACTTAACAGATGAAACAATTGCGCGCAATAATATCAACAAGTTTTTTTTCTTTTTTGCAGCATAACTGTTCCAATGTTTTAAAATGCAGCTATTAGGCGCCCTTTCCTGCGGTAATCGTCGGCGTCCTACCTCGTAACCGAGTGAATGAGCACAGCGAAAGATTAGAGCGAACGCGGAGCGCAGCGGGGGATGAAAAAAAGTGGCGACAGCGAAGAGAGCGCGAGGAGGAAAGTGGAGGAGGACGGTATACGGTGAAAGCGTGAGAGCAAAAGCGCTGCCGCACACGCGGCGCTTGACGGTGACGAATACTACTAGATGGTGCTAGAGTGGCACGTGCCCTCTGTACAGAAACAAAGCGCTGCATGTGAGGAGGTTGTCTGCCGCGGCTGCTGTGAATCGTGCCCACGCGTCACCCAAGTGCTTCATCTCGCGATCTCCCGATTAGCCAGGCGGTCGCGCCACACTTCGCTCCCCATGCAACGTCCGCGCCAGCCAATGTATCGCGAAATGAAAACGCGTATACAGTTCAGCTGAAATTTCGAATTAGTGAGTATCGTAATCGTCGGCGATTTCCTTTCTGTTCACTTTAAACGACATTGCTAGCCCTACTTTACCTCTAACTACAATTACAACGGCTCCACAATTTCATCACTCTATCGTCACATCACGTGTGGTACAACGAAAACATAGCGGTGCAGCTCACTAGATTTCTTTCACATTTCGGGCAATTCATCTTGAAAGTTTGCTCCCCGAGGGCCAGCCTTAACGAAACGGAACAGACGGACTCAGCAAACCCGATTTCGAGCTGGTAAATGCTATCGCCACAAACTAAGACAAGAGCTTGAGCAACTTGCTTTCGTGACCGTTTCGGAGCGGAAGCAGACCACTTCTCATTTCCGTTAAGAAAAACTACTTTCGCAATGTTCTCTTTTATGTGTGTATTCTATCTCTGCGACTTCCAGACATCCTTTATGAAGCAAAATTCGGCACTTCCTCACAACGGAAATGAAAAGCCACGAAGCTGGAATGAAAGGTACCGCCATTTTTAGCTCTCTGCAACTTCCACCGCCGAGGTTCAGGCAAATGAACAGTGGTAGGGAAAGAGGCTCTCTCTACCTGCACTGCAGTTCATCGTTTGGAATTTGAATTCGCGAGTGACACCGATAAGATCGTCTTAGCCTGACGTTCCTTACTCAAAGAAAGAGAAAAAGAAAAAAATATTTTCTTTTTTACATTGTTTTCCCATTCAACGCTTTACTGCTACCGCTCTTGGAACAGAGGCAGCAGGCTGGAACAAAGTGGCTTCAACAAAGAGTCATTTCAAGGCGGCTCAATTGCTACATGTTTGAAATTGCAAGGCGTAACCGCCATCCTTTCGAGAGGACCATGTGCACGAGCGAAACGCGAACCTCAGAAGTTCTGAACGTTGACAGACTTTACTAACCCACTCATTTTTACTCGTAGCTTAACGAACATGCGTGGATAAATATCCGGAACGAATGCCCCACTTGGTGCATATCGGTGCGAACATTTTTGCGAGGGAACTAATGATGCCTGCATCAGGCTGTCGACGTGACAGTCATACGACACCACTGTAGCGCTGTCATTTCAAACGCATTGTAACGCGGCTGGCTGAAAAAGCTAGTCTTAAGATATTTCGAACTGTACAGAACGTCACATTTATTTACGTAAATTCAGGAAACAAGACGAATGTGAACAGGCAAACTCATCTTTTTCGAAAGATGAGAGAGATTTGCACGAAGCGAAGAAACTAATGACTCGAATAAAGAACAAAATTTCGCGACGCAGTACTTCTTTAATCAGAGCAGTTGGAAGAACGAGTTGAAAAAGTTAATCGTTAATTACGTATGCTTTGAGTCATTTAGACATTTGCTTTTCATTGATTATGTAAATCAGCCTATCTTGTTTGTTGTTAAATTTCCTGAGCTTACAAAGTGTGTGGCACCAGAGCCATGCTAGAAGACATGCTATGGGAATGACAGGAACTAATACAGGACAATGCGAGCGAAGCCTCCATCGACAGCCTCCGCGCGCGATGGCAGGCTGCACTGCTCAGCCCTAACCTGGAAGACCTATTCTGGGCAGTCCAGCGGGCCAAGGAAGCCGCCGAGAGGCAAGAACTCTTGGCCGTAACCTCGCTGGGTTCCCCAGCCCGCTATCTCGCCGGACGCGAATCATTGATTCGAAATAAAGTTTTCTGACTGACTGACTGTTGAATAGAAGTAGGTGTCTACTGCCTTCCTAGCGGCCGCGTTTGTTTCCGCATGCTCACATTGGGGGTCTAGGAATCGTCTCCGAGATGGCAACAGTGCATGTTCAGTGCGATCTCAGAGGCGATGGTCTAATAACATCCAGCTAACGTACCAATCTACGTTAATACCTTGCAATGCACAAGCCATATCGCAAGTTCATGCTATTTTACATCGCTACATTCATAATTAAAAAACGTTTGAAGAGACAAGCTTAATCAGCAGCGGGTAACGGTATACGTAGCAACTTACGCAAGCCATTTATGTTCTGGATGACAGAAAATGGTTTTCAACAAACCCGACTGTTATGGCGGCGTTCCCTCTCCTAGGCCACGAGCCACGACAGCGTTAGCAACACAAACGTGGTCTGCTCTTCTGAAGTAGTTGACTATCCACACATTCAGCAGATAACTGCGGTGCCAACAAACAAGGACTAAGGCACACACAGCTCTTTATGTTTGCGTTACAACCATGCCATTGTCTTGAAAGGGACAACATGTCTACAGCTGATCGTGCCCCATTTGTGACAATAGGAGGCCATACTTGTCGTAATGCATTACCGTTGCCTACACATATATACACTCAGTTTTAGTATTGTTGTTCATTCGTGTTGCTTGCCTCCTGAAGAGCACAACTTCTTGCTTGAAAAGCAGAATGTACAAAAAACAACGTATTCCGGATACGCCTTGATATCCCTTCAAAGCAGGCGAACACAAACACGAAACATTCAGAGCTATGAGCTCTTAAGACAAACAGGGACAATAGGTTCCGGACGTCTTATTATATTTTTACTTATCAGAAGAAGAAAGCCAAAAATAATATGTATTGCTCGAGGCAGGAAGAGTACGAAATGACATGAACGAACTAACACAAGCAAGCATCCACAAATGAGTAAAGCTTCGACAGAGGCTTCTTAATGGGACTAGATGGATGAGTGTGCTGTCAAGTTTTGACGAAAGCATGGTAATAAAAATCATACACACACGCACAAGTGGACAAGTCTTCTGGCCCTTGCCGCCTCTGCCATGCAAAAACAGTACAAACGCTTATCGCCGATTCCAATGAAGAAGATCATTTCCCCCGCAGCCATCCGAAGAAACTATTTACGAATAAGCCGGGCTGTGCTTCATCACTCTTGCCCGTAGCCCTTGAATGACTAAAAAAAATATGTTTCCTATATTGCAGTAACTCTTTCGTTTGCTAATGAAATTACGGAGAATCAAGGTTCAGGTGGATGTCTCCGACGCATTCGTACGTTTCAAGACTCCCCCTGAATCACGAGTGAAGCCGCAAGTACCAAGTACTGCTCGATATCTTCTGGAAAACAGTAGTGCAGCCTGAAGATGTTTTGGAAACTGTCGCAAACGCTGACGTTCTACGCATTCACGTTTACGCTATCCTCTCTACTGCGCTCTGTGTGTTACTCCGCGCACCCGGCGCAGTTGCTGCCACGGTGCAAAATTGCTGCATCGCGTTTGTCGAAAGCAAACTACTACTAAACGTGCGTCAAAAGGAAGGTGCCACTGCCGACACCGTTTTTGCTTTCACCTGCCCTATATATTATAGCACGTGGTGTGGGGCGCGGAGCTTGCATTCCTCGAAGCCGCAGCGATGCCCATTGCCCTATACATTGGGATTGAATGCCTAGCAGCCGACCGAAGGCGCACGCGATTTGCGAACCCTCTGCGGAGAGGTGCCGATTATAGGCTTCACGTTGCGAACAGTGGTTATTTCTAGACACCGTCGTATGTTTTGCTCATTCTTAACAATATAAAACTTCGGAGGGCATCTGCCACGGTGGCTTAGCGGCAAGGGGTTGCGCTGCTAAGCACGAGGTGACGAGTTTTCTTCTCGACCAAGGGGGAGGTATTTCAATGGGAGCGAACTTCAAAAAGGGTCGTGTGCCATGAATTGGATGCTCAGTAAACAACCCCAGGGGCTCAAAAGGAATCCTGAGCTCCTGAATACAACGTGTTACTATCGTATCAAGTTTATGGCGCGTAAAACCCCATTATTCATTTAATTACATTTGGAAAATGATATACCAGGCGAATCTCATCTAGTCACTTGACCAAAGCCGCCGTGGTGCAGTGATTAAAGCTATCGGCTTGATGAGATGCACGAAGCTCGAAACTTTCTCGCCTGAGTATTCGGATATAGCCACTATATGAATTGCCGTGTCGAAAGCAAGCTGCGATAGCAACGCACATACCGAAACGACAAACGTATTTCTTGTAGCTCGATATCTCGGTTCGCTGTATATAGCACAGTGCTGAGTTACGCTAAGAAAGAAGGCCTCGGCAGCTTCAAGTTCCTTAAACACTGTAATATATATTTAAGAACCTATTTAATTCTTTCAGTACTACGGAGTCCCCTTGTGGAGAGGCTCCTGATATTTAATCAAATTATTCTTGAATTGCCACGTATTCTGTGGTTTATCATTGCGACATTCTTCAAAAAAACATTATACCACCTATCATGCATGCGGAACGCAGCATTCACAGTCATTGAGAACTTCATGTAAATGCCAGCCAATCATTCATTGCAACGGCCAACTAGCATACATGACTTAGTGAATGCGTGTACGTACGTTCTCCCGTGAGCCCGATAACCCGCGGCTCCCAAAAGTCCTGAATAGCGAGGTACAACGTAGTCGCCGTTTCTTATTTGTTCTATGGCCGTCCGCCGAGTCTGCGGAACGAGAATATGGGAATGGCGGCGGTGGAAAGGGCTGAGTATCGGCATGACCACAGGCCGCGCAACTCGTGGGATAGGCGAGTGAGTCGCGACGGCACGCGACAAATGGCCTCCACGTCGAGGTCGCGATAAATCGTGCAGGGGTCATGGCGTCGGCCCGTCAGTCTGCTGCGCTCCGTCGCGGTGCCCCTGCCTTTCTGGGGGGCGGCCGGTCTTGTTACTTCCACCTCGTCGCCAGCACCACTGGAGCGAATCTCTTATCTCTTGGTGCCCATTACGCTGCCCTTTCCTCCACGACGAAGTCCGCACACATACGGGCATCCTGTACGTATAGGTATAATTATTGCAATTTCGTTTTGTTTATTTCTCTGGGATGGTATTCCTAAATAGTCTCTGATCACTTCTTTTCCTGCCGAGTTCGTTGCTCATAAACACATCGGTCTAAGAAACCAAGACCGATGCTTTACTCTCCATAAACAGAACTGCCTCCAGGATTCTGGCCTTTCTGGCCTAGAGAAGTAGTATCAGATTCTCCGGACTGGACATAGTGTGGGCGCATCGGGTCTCTGTTTTCCTTTCTCTGTCCTATAGAGCCACCGCGGCGCCGGGGAAAAGAACGCCGTTGGCGCTGTCTTCTGAGCGCTTCTTTCTTCGGCTGCGATGTTGTACCGTGCCAGGAGACTTCGTGTAGATGCGCAGGGGAAGTCACGAGCGATGGGGGCCCGTTATCCTACGTCATGGGAAGAAATGAGTGCGACGCGTTCTTCCGCGTTAGCTTCCGCTGTCTGCGAAGTTGCCACAACAGCGCTTCGAATTGTGTGCCGCTCGTTGTAGCTCCTTCACATAACGCAGGCACAGCAAAGCTAGTATCCCAACAGATGAGCGTATTAAGGCTGCACCATTGCTGCTAAGTTATGTCTAACACGGAGATAGTTTTCCTAACCAAGGTAGTGCAGCAAGATCGGCCATCTTCGTGGAGTGAGAAGGGACGATGGGCGGTGTGCTGGCGGCGATACCTTGCGGCTCTATGGCGTTGTGGCGGTGTCTGAGTCATAAGGCTCCAAAGGAGGCTAGAAGCAGCGGTGTTTGGTGTGGGTCCGGCTAGAAGCGGCGTACCGACTTCTTAACGCCGAAGACAAACGGTTGTTACAACTGTGAACGACGTGGTCGATACTGCGGCAGCTCAAACAAATCAGCCGATCATCCAGTTTTACACTCAGCTGGGTTACCAGGGCGTGTACGGAAGCGTAGGTCCTGAGGAGGCAATAGGGAGTGAAAGTCAGTTGTCCTGGAATTATAGACGGTGCTGACAGAGGAACTGAATATGTGCCAGCTCCTGCAGTGCGGTGAACTGAACCATGGAACTGAGGACATGGGGAAATCGCTGAGGCCATTGTTGAAAAACTGCAGCAGCCATTATTCGATTTGTCGTTGAACAATTCGTGCCAGCTGTAGTGGGGACCATGATGAAACGCGAGAGGCCAACCCATCCTGGCACGACGTTGTCGCACGGGTGTTTGGCAGCAGGGCGAATGGTCTCCCAATGCGACGGCTCTCGGCTTCCTCGAAGTGCCGGCATCGCTCAATGATGTCATTGATGGTCGCACAATTTCGGGTCATCAACTGGTTGAACGCGTCGTTTGCTATTCTCCCAGCACCTCGACAACCTTGTCTGATTCCGCCATGTCACTGTCAATGTTTAACTGCCAACACCTCCTGAATGCAGTACATGCACGCTTCCGTGGACTTCTAACTTCGGGTGACCAGATATTTTTTGTGTGTATCTCTGGAGCCATTGCCTTCCGAAACAAGTGACGCAGTTTATCTTTGCAGCTGTCCCAACTTCCAGGCTCCTCTTTGTGGTTCTCGAACCATACTTGCCGCGCCTGTGAGATATAAACAGCACGTTCGGCAGCATGATTTTTCGGGTCCATATGGTTTTGCTGACTCACGTGTTCATAATAAGCGAGGCAATCTTCAATGTCCACATCATCCGTACTGCAGAACCCTACTGGGTCTCGTGGATGCGCAAGCACGACTGTAATTTTTGCTGTTGGTGTCACTGGCACTGTTGCGGATGTGGGCTCGTCGGGCATCGTGGAAACGCGAAAGCGACAACCACTGTTGAGCTCCGGGTACCCAGCACCTCCACCAAACTGTCAGGGAAACCACACGTTGGTCGATAGGAGACAGGAGTGTATTTCCCAATATACGCAAGGAACTGTCAAAACAGTGTGAATGAGCGCCAGCTTGCCCAGCGTTCTTTTCTCTCTGGTGTTCTTCGTGCTGCAACGCACTGCAGCATTGTCGACGTGTTCCTGTAAAAACGCCTCGTAACAATATGTACTCTTAAATTAACTATATTCATGTCGTATTATATTGAATGATGGAGTTATTCTAGTTGGTATGGGAAGCTGTACTAGGTACTTGCACTGGTTTGTAAATTTTCTTGTCTGAAACGTCTCGTGTGCCGTATGGAAAACCAAGATGTGCATTGACCGGCATCTAACCTGCGATAGCAAGATACAGTTTGTGTTTGCGCTGATTTTTTCAGCTTGTATTAAGCATAATCTGTGGGATATTGTTAATCATGACGCACAATAAATCGCAAAGGCAAAAGTAATCGCAAGAAGTGTGCAGTAATATTTTAGAGGCAACAGCGGTCATTCTTCGACTGTCAGAGGAAGGAGATATTACGTGCCGTAGCAAAACGCATATGATTCACTAAGGTGCGTAGCATCGGCACATTTCTAGTGTTAGTTGGGCAAAGTTTGTCAACGTGCACTTGCTTGGGTGGTTCTTGAGAAAGCACGCACACCCGTAAACAGAAGTATGAAGACCAGAGACTCACCGCCAAAAAAAAAACTAAGATTCTTTGTAATTGCGACTTTGTAATTACGAACACTAAACTGAAATTTAGTGTTCCCTAAAAAGATCACAGTGCCGCGTTTGGAGTGCACTTATCAATTTCATGCTTTATTCGCAGGCGCGCATGGAAATTGCCTTTATCGCGAAATTGCTGCTTTTACGCCTATGCTCAGGGACTACGTCAGTCGTACTGTATAAAGGAGTCATCTGCAACTTCTATGGCAGGTCCTCTCAGAGTTTACCAAAAAAGCATTTATCCTCTTTTTCCATGTTGAACGGGAGTTGCAACACTGTATAAAGCTTTTTTTTTAGAACAGTGCTTCAATGTTTTTAAATGAGATAACTGTCTAGCACGAGTGTGTTTCAATGCTTGCGCATACCGGTTGATAAGCCAAAATATCAGATAGAACTGCTTAGAAGTATTACTGCGCGCGTAGGTAACCACTCTGTGCTCTTGTCTCGGTTATGTGCGTTGGAAGACAGCCATTGGGTATCTCTGGCAAAGACCTCGTTGGCGAGGCTGCTAGGAAAGAACATGAAAGAACGAAACTTAATTCTATGCCTTTACTGAGGACTGACGCAGCACAAATAACACTTCAGTAAGCTAGCGCGCCGTGTTACATTTCAGAAGTGACACACAGATGAATTCGCTCATCATTAGTTGCATACTCTTGATGCATATTTTTTGCATATATACTTGACTGGAACTGCCGAAAGCGCCGAGTAGAATGTCTGTGGTGTCCTGGAGATTAAGGAACACCTCCTGTAGCGCACTTGGAAGACAGCACAGTTTTTGAGTGTTCATCTACGGCACAGACAACCATTTTTTCACTCTTCGCAAAGCTGTCAAGAGCTCGCTTTTGGTAAAGCTGATCTCCCACCCTCTATTGTGAGTTCCTAGATTGTGTGTGCACAAAGTTCACTATCCCCACTTACAACCGGGACTATAAAACAGAACACAAACGGCAAAAAGAAAGCACTGCATGTTGTGTGCTTTTTTGCTCGTGCCTGTAGCTAGTGCTGGCGTTTAAGTTATCGGTCGTTACCAATTATTATCACTAACGTCCACTGCCGGTTGTTTGGATCCCTAGACCTTAAATTGACCGATCTAATCACGCGTCGCGCTGTGCCCCTGTTGCAGTGGTGCACGCCGGTAGTGGCAGACGGGTAGTGCTCTGGAAAGCGTACGAAGCGCGGTTTTCACTTAACCTTTTTGAGTGTTTACAACATCTTCTCATGCGTGAATTATGATGCCATAGTGAAAGAGTAAATTGTTGCAGGCTTATGTACTGCGATAAATTGCTAAGGGAATAATGTCGCCGACAATTACGATACTCCCTAAGGCGAAATTTGAACGCAGCTCTATACGTGTTTTCATTTCGCGTGTCTTTACTTTGTATTATGATTATATAGGTACACGGTTTATATTAGGATGAGAACGCTACGAGTAGCGTAGCGGGCGCAAACAATCTTTCTCGTGCGGCACGTTGCAAATGGAGCGAAGTGTGGCACGACTATGTCGCTAATCGGGAGATCGCGAGAGGTAGCACGGAGGTGACTATAGTGGGCGCGATTCACAGCAGCCGCCGCAGACAGCCCACCGCTCACGCAGTGCTTTTCCTACCACCTACGACGAGAGCTGCCCTTCGTCGGGTGAAATCGCGCCCCCAATGTCTGCAGCGACAACACCCAAGGGAGCATCAGGTCGAGCCTTACTCGTAGCCGCTCGCGATCGCCCGTTACAGTAGCAGTGATCTCCATCCCATATGCTGGTACCGCGGGACTGAGTTCAGCAGCTGAGCCGCCGACGAGCGTAGCCCTCCCCACCTCACGCCCCCTGCACCCCCCTCCGCTCTCGGAAGCCCAGATGAGATCGTCCGCGCGGCTGCGGATGCCGTGGCCGCCGGCAACTCAGTGAATGCGCAGGCCGTTTGCCCTCCGCTCCTCCTCCGCTGTCCTCCTCTTGCTCTTTTCTTTCATCTCCCGCTGGGTTACGCGGTCGCTTTGACCTTTCGCTGTGCTCGTTCGCTTGGTTACGAAGTACCACGCCGAGCCACGCCGACGCTCAACGCAGGAACGGGCGCCTAAGAGCTGCGCTCTCAAATTAACTTCAATTGTTTTTCGTTAGAAAAGACATATGGCCGCAAGCATTGCGCAAGGTTAAGGACTACTGAATGAGCCGGACACAAGGACAGGTAAGCGTTATTGTTTTGTAGATTTATTTGATTTCTTGAAAGGCTGATACATATCCTAGTGCATCTAGTAAATACTTAGCGGAAGGTAACAAGGCTTGGAATGTGGTGCTTTTGTATTTTTCCCAGTGCCGACTCAGTTATGCTACGGAAGATGCGAAATATACAAGAAGAAATAGCAGAACAGGCAAGAGCAGTTTTGGAGGTATGTTTTCTGCAGTAAGCCTGTCTTGGCTGAGTGTCGGCAATTGTCTTGTGCTCTCGCTCTTTCCCGTCTACATTTGTACCATAATATTACGTTCCAAAATTCTGGCTTAGCCGCGTGCTGTGAAGTCTTCGTAGTATCGTTAAGTTAGAAAGGCGGTGACAAAGTGCAGTTATAAAATATTCAGGCATTCAAGACACGCGAGCGTTCAATCTCAAGCGCTGCCCACGTGGCCGGTCTCGGCCGTCGTATACAAGAACGAAAACGTGTCCTGCTGCCCGCACTTATTTGCTGCTGGATAGTGCTAGCCACAACTGCGACCGTAGAAAATAAACCCAAATGGTCTGAACAGCTAGATGAGACGGTTTTCTTGAACTCCTGGCGCTGTTAAAAGGATGTGCGCTTACTACGAGACCACTGGTGCACATTAGCGAGCATGTCTAGCGGAACAAACAAATGGCAACTGCTATGACACTACGAATAATTTGCGGCTTAATCCGTGCACTATTATATTAATGAACCAAACAGTTCACTTGTATATTGCTAAGGTTTCTGCAGCGAAAGAAAGGCACAGAATAAAGAACAGGAGTAATTTTCATTATCGCTGCAGTCATCTAGATCTGACATTCCTTGAATCGCACATTCCACTGGCCATTTACGGGATGATTTAGCTCGGGGACTTCAATATAAATAGATATAAACAGAGAAATAATTTTTCTCTGCAATGAGCGCACTGATATTGATACAATTGTTGCATTTAAAACAAGTCCTAAAAATCTAGTTACTCAAGGAATCGCGCTTCAAATTTTCCAGAATCGCTTTGTAAAACTTTCTTGAAAATAATATAAAAAAACATCGACTATCATGTTTACCATTCTGTAACTAAGCAATATAAAAACGATATCGCAATTTTATAAACAGAACCTCCTAATTCATATAAAGCGGACAAATTTGATGCAGTATACATCACTCTTAGATAAACCAGAAGAAGGGGGGGTTAACCGAGGGGCCCGATTTTTATTAGTCATATCATAAGAAGCCAACAAACACTGACACCGAGGACAACAAATGGGAAATTGCTTGTGCTTAATAAATGAAATAAAGAAACGATACATAATGGAAATTAAAGTGGATGAAGAAACACCGTGCCGCAGGTGGGAACTGAACACACAATCTTCCCATTTCGCGTACGAAGCTCTACCAATTGAGCTACCGCGGCACCGTTTGCCCATCCACTTTCTTGGGTATTTATGTGTCCTAGTAGAACCCTGGGAGGGTTAGCAAGCGCCACCACTCATAGACCATGGCGGCGGACGTGGAACGTCCTTTTTGCCGCAGGCGCCGCGAGAACGTGATCTCTTTGGGTGAAGGCAACTGGTCAATGAACCCACACATGCTACCTGAAAGCATCAGTGTTGCCGGATTCGAGACCCTCGTACAAAATGCAGTTATAACAGGTAGGTACGCAGTTTATAGGTTTCTATTAGTCATAAGAAGTCAACAAACACTGAGACCAAGGACAACATAGGGGTAATTACTTGCGCTTAATAAAAGAAATAAACAAACAATAAATTAATGGAAATTATTATGAATATTTAGATGGATAAATTAGATGAACCGCTAATTCATAGGTAAGACTTTTTTCAAAACCTTTGGAAGCTTTATAACCACTTCGCACAAGCTGTAGATTCATATATCGGGCTTGACCTCTTGAGATCCACTAAGAGATGCAGTTCCCACTAGTGCGATATCTGTTAATGATGCAGAGTCGTGGGTTTGTAAACTTTGCGCTTCTGTGTGTTTTAACTATCTATATCATTAAGTTTGGTACCGCAAATGATATTTTTCTAGAATTTACCTTTCTCTCTCTCTTTCTCTCTCTAGTGCAACAAATGTAATTTAGATCATTCTTCCGGTTGTCTCTTAATCGCATTTGTTGCGTGTTGCATGTATTTGAATGTGGATGTCAGAGCTGGCACCGAGCTAAAGCTTCATCTAACAAACTGACTCAGCCTCATCGGGGGAACACATTGGGACAAGCACAAAAGGAGAACCGCGTAAAACAGCTTTGTTGTTGCGCACAACTATGAGAACACTGGGAAACAACCAGACGCATTTATATGCCATCAGGCATACCACTTCCAAGTGCTGCGTAGCGTCTGTGATATCAGTAATTTAAAACATGTTACCTCGGTTAAAAAAACGTCAAGAAAATTTTAACGCACGCTGCTATATTGTATTGCAATAGGCGCACACATTTCTTTCCCGGTTAAGGCACTGCTAAAGTGTAAACACATCAGCACCACCACTTCTACGCGCAAGGTGTCGCAATTTCGTAATATCTAGCTCAGATAATGCGTATGCAGTGCCTTTGGAAAGCGACGATATACGCCCTCGCATGTTGTCAACCGCAAAAAAAAAAGAAAGAAAGAAAGAAAGAAAGAAAGAAAGAAAGAAAGAAAGAAAGAAAGAAAGAAAGACAGAAAGAAAGCGTTCGATATAGCAGCTGCGTGCTAACAGTGCTAGGTTAAAAAAATTCACATAGAGAAAATATACTTTTTCACACCTCCAGTCCCTTATTCTGGGCGAAAATTTAGTCGTTGGATATGCCTTCTGTTGGCCTATTCACCACTGCTTCCACAAAATTATAGTTGTTGAAAATGGGAATTGGATAACTATCACTTAAGGCTTTTCCGCCGTCTTTGAATACCGAGGACTACAATTGAGATGGCAGCAAGAAGCCTTCCGGAAAGCGGGCGCACGCACAGCCTATGTAGGCGCGGTGAGATCGGTCTATTCGTACTCCCGATCAAGTTCATTGATGGATGTAATAAGCTATCATAGATTATTTGCACTAGTAAACTTTTGCCTCTTCATAGCGTTTTTTGTTCTCTCATAAAGGTGGCAAAGTGATTCCACAAATTTTGCCTTCGTTACCGTGTTCATCGCAACACAATAGAAATAAGCACGGTCATTAGCCTTATCGAGTCTCTAACGAGATGCTGCGCTTGAAAATAAAGTTTGCGATTACCTCGTACTGACTTCAAGCCGTCATGTTTAGTCGCTCAAGCACGGAGTTCGCCAGAGCGCTGGTAATCACGGCGGCATCCAAGAAGAGATTAGCGCAGCGCCTGCAACGCGAGATTAGCTGTTAATTTTGTCTTGAAAGGCGCGGTTCGCCAGTAGCGTTGCTGCAGCGTCGACTAAGCTGCAGCGTCCTAACCTAAGCGCAGGCTCAGGCTCGGATGTGATTATCTAGGCAACGGCTAATACATGCAAGCTAATGTACGGGGAACTCATTTCGCCGGTGCATTTTGGTAATTGGATGCGCCTGCGAGCTCGTTCGTGAGGATTTATGGGAGCGTTAGCCCGGGTTTCCTGTATTTGTCACCTCGAAGTGTTGTTAAGCTGCGTGAGCGATAAGTGTGAACAGGAGCGTCATGTTTCACAGAAGAGAATGACAGCGAAACTTTTTGTAAATTTTGTCACGTGGCTAGGCTATTGGTTTGGTTTTTTTTCTTTTTCTTCATGAATCAGTTTCTGACACCACTGACGAGCCATGTCGAGCCATGTTTTCCAAACAGGAGAAGCACTGAAAGAACAAGCAAGCTACCTACTTTTGCCCTAGGTTGTACCTAGATTCGCCCAACGTCTGAAAGTTACTTTATCTTCCCACAAAAATGATTGATTTTCGTATTTTATGATTCTCGCAGCTTTATTGGAGTAGAACAATACAAATGGGAAACAGTTAAAAAAGCGCTTGCTTGGGCAATGTAGTCATTGCTTAAGCAACGTCAACGTCATTGCTTAAGCACAATAGCAAAGCGACAGGCGTCACACACGGCTACTTGGCGCGTGCTTTTGCTGCTGTCGTACGCTACCTCTCGCACGGTTTCACAGGGTGTTGCTTGCGTCAATTGCCACCTTTCTTTCTTTTTCTTGCTTAGACTTTAATGAACCACTTATAATCGGCTGTTTTCTCACATCTTCGCATTTCCAAGATTAACTCTTTCAGGATTGTGCAGCGAGATGTTCAGGGTAAAGAAGAACAGAAAAAGAACGGGGTTTGTTTTAGGAATATGTTGATTATGGGGGAGCTTGTTAAGCAATCATCTTAATATAGCAGCTCGCGAAGACAGACAATTCATGAAACAAGTTTGGGTCAGTAGTTGATGCTCCATACTGTGTCTTCTGAAGTGTTCCTTCTTCTTTCCGCTGCTATTCGCCGGCTTAGCCTTGTCTGCTCGTTTCCAAAAGCACTCGCACGAAAGCGTGCACCCCAATCGTATCCCGACTGGCGTGGCAGAGAAGTGCTTTGTAGCGATCGACGAGAAAGCAATTCACGTCCGAAAAATCGCGGTTTATCTTCAGTGGGCCTTGCACTCCCTACAGACGCTGCCGTATATATGATGAATCGATCGAGAGAGAGAGAAAAGTGGAGGCAGCCCTTGTTCCGGATCGCGTTAATTAACGTCCGCGTAAAACGTCGCTCCTAATTCATCTTTGCGGAGAATCGGCAGCAGGCAAATGGAGAGACAGAGAGAGAGAGAGAGAGGAATGAAGGAAAACGCAGAAATACCCGCAAAAACTAAAGACTCTGCTGACGCGCGCTGAAGTGCGCGCGACTTCCGTTTCTGTAGCCGTTTGTGTTTTTGCGGCTTTGATGGAGGAAACAAGATAACGGTAATAAAACACACAGCTCGACACCCCTCCAATTTCTTCCCCGTGAGGAGCACTCGATGCATCTGGCGCGCCGTTATTCATGGCTTATTCGGTCTTGCGGCGTTCTTTAACTTCTTCTTTTTTGTCAAACCTTTCCCACTTAATCCCTCTTATTCGCGTTTGTCGTTTGTCTGCGGAGCGTGCGCGCTCCGCCCGCAATTAAACCGATGTCATTTTGTTTCCGTCTCGTAGTAATTAGCGTGAAAGCTGATTTAAAAGGAGTGATGGTGGGCCCGTGGTACACGCAAAGGGTGACGGAAGATGGCTGTGGAAACGCGAATCCGGGCCCCATCTCCTTATTCACTTTCCATGATTGGACGCGCGAGTTAAGGCACGCAGCGTGCCCACCTTTTGTCAAGAATAGACACGTTTAGTACTGCGTACGGAGCGTACGCAACGCCGTTACGTACGTAAGATCGCTACGTTCTGCAAAGTGCGCATGTGCAGAACGCAACACGAACGGTGCGTGATGCGTACGCGGCCGCCGCGTACGCACGCATCCGATTCTTGCCTGCGTGAGTATAGGGAGCCTTGCGTGCTGCGCTCGTGGTGCTTGTTTGTTCGGGAGAGCGCGAGACAAAAGAGTTTCCCCAAATGGCAGCGTCAAAGGCGACCAGCGGAAGGCTGTACTTTTCAATGGCCTACGATTTGGCTTTGCTGCGTGAAGTGAACGCGCAGAAGCCATTGCCGGATCCTGCACGGTGGGAATGCATAGCAAAAATAGGAAATTTGTTTTTGAGAAAGCGTTCAGTGTGTGCTGTTTGCGCGAAAGGCTCGACCTGCTTTTGGTGCGGTTCGTCGCAAATGACCGTGCCAGCCTCAGAAAGTAAGAACTCGATTTTTATTTTTCTCGATATGATTCGTGTATTTCATCCGTATTAAAAGTAGAGTCTCTTAAAGGCCTAAATATAGTTCGACGAAGCGGGAACGCTCCCACACGTTACATCACGTTAGCGAGATCAACAGCGTCTTGTTCGACCGACGGTTCGACGTACTGGTGGACGCGGCGAATGCGCTCCGACGTGACCGGTGTCTAACGCTCGCCCGCTTACGTACGTAGGCATTTCGCAGTACTAAAAGCCCTAACGCGACACGCGCTCCTACGTTCCGCCAAGCACTTGCGTGCCGCGTACGTATCATCATGACGCAATACTAAAACTGTCTAATGACGCGGCCTGTGTGGCCGCCGCAAGCTAAGTTCTGAGCGGCTGGTGGAAAATTAGGAAAAATGGTCGCGAACCAACTTGTACGCACGCAGTTCAGAGCAAACACCTATGTACAGCAGCTTAGTTGGTGCTTGCAATCATGGCGGCCAAATTAACTAACATACGTTCTAGAATGCTTTTATTATCAATAGGAGATGATATACTGGGAAAAAAGAAAGAATGCATGTGTCCGCGGTTCCACGCGTGTATTCGTGTGAGCGAATGTAACGGAACCACAGTTTCTCTAAAAAAAAAAGAAAAACTGATTTTACTCTTAAAGGTACACTGAAACAATTCTGAGGATATTGTACAAACGTTCTCCGTCGTTAGGGTCGTTAGGGTCGTTAGGGCCTTCTGATCATTGATCGACGCATCTGAGTTCTCGGCGTAAAACGTGCGATTTATTATAGGGTTTCACAACTGTAAATTTCTACCGATCACCGCACGCCACT
This sequence comes from Dermacentor variabilis, assembly GCF_050947875.1. NCBI lineage: Eukaryota > Metazoa > Arthropoda > Arachnida > Ixodida > Ixodidae > Dermacentor > Dermacentor variabilis. Next base: position 138,520,559 of record NC_134572.1, read on the forward strand.
CGGCAGAGTTTTCAGCTGCTGCTGACAGGTGACGCGAGTTGACTGTATGACGCCAGTAGGGCGAGCTATCCCATTTTCTGCCCAGGGCGCGTCACCGATAATTTTTCGAACTTTACGGCGAACAAATTATGTTCGCAATAGTTGGAGTGTTAGTTAACTTGTTTCTATAAAAAAGGAAATAACAAAGAGAACGCACAAGGACAATTTACCACTACACTTGAGACTTCCGGTACACAGCAAGTGTCGTCTGCTTGTATTACAATAGGCTGCATGTTGACGAGAAATCCGAGGTCTGTGTTGGTCTCAATATTTCTTTTCGCATGCACCATGGTTCCCCTTGTTATGTTGGGGCTGCGAACGTAGCGACTGACAATATGTCAAGGGGCGACAACGAATCCCTCTGCAAGGCATCACACGAGCGGAGTGGCTGCAGTGCATCGGACTGGCGGCATCCGATCGGTGAGAATTCGGGCGTTTACGGCCGCCACTTTACGCCAGAGGATTACTACCACAATAATGTTTCGCGTGTCCGGTATTCGGATACACACAAGCGCAAGCGAACTGGGCCTGGGCGTTTCAAGGGATGAGCGGAGGCGCAAACGTGAACTGTCTGCACGGTGCAGCCGCCTGGTGGCACAGAGCTCAATCAAACACATAACTATTATAGCAGCAACGAAGTGAATTCTACTTTGCTGCTTCTGGAAATTTCCGGCCGGAGCGAAATCGGGAACACGTAGTTTTTTTCTAAACGCTTGAAATGTTTTACACTTGGTTAGAACAACATTGGCTCTTTGTTTGACTGGTTAAGCCCTCCGCCACCAGTTGGCTGCACCGCGCAGATAGATCAGGCCGCTCACGCACATCTACGCCAAAGCCCCTTCATCTCAGCAATAGTAGTATGGAGGGCCTTTAGTTTACGCCTCCACCCATCCGTCGAGACGCCCAGGTCGTCTGTGGTTACGGGAACGCAGGACGCACTCGGCGCTGCGACAGAAAGCTCAACGCGCACGCTGCTTCGATAGCTCTCGCTTAGGATCGACTGCCAGGCTGCTTGGCGGAGAGGTTGGAGAGACTTCGTGCGCTGGCTCCAAGGCAGCCGGAAGTAGACGACACGACACCCCATCATGACGCAGAGCCAGTGAAGGCGCAGCTTAGCCCCCATCTCTCGGCGAACGAGTTCAGGAGAAAATACGTGGCTATGGAGGAGGGTAACTTGTAATCGTCCACAGCTCTCTAATATCAGACGCCTCACACGAATTGTGGTGCGAACGATTTACTGTGGCTGTAACCTACGCATCTACAAAATTTGTCTGAACAGTTTCAGGGACCCTATAATTCAGACGCGCAAAGTGAAATGGACGTGCACACTGGAAAATTCGCAATGCCAATTTCGGACCGCAGTCCTAAATTTCAAGTAACGTTCATAAGTGGATAATGCCTGGTTTGTATCCCACGAGAAATTCTGTAGACATAGAGTAACATGTTCTATACATTATTATATCGATGTACAGAGGTGAGCGCTACGCATATAATGTAATTTAGTCACTAATTAATATCTGAGTTTACATGGATTGTTTCCATTCCGTTTCCATTTTTTTTGTAGGGGGGCAGAGCAAAATCGTTGGTTTCCTACTGTGTTTCGAGGCAGATGGCGCCAACGTGACTGCTTTCCCCATTTGTCTACTGTACGAAAAATTTTCAAACTCCTGTGGCCTTTTGATGCCCTCAACTGAGTTACTGTCAACACCATCTGTCAGCCGCTCGACTACTCTCAAGAGGTCCTGAGGAGTACCTCCGCTACAATTCAAACATAATGAGAAAAATGTGGTACCCGTTAACAAATGGAATTTCCTCGGGAACGCAAAGAGCTCGCCTTCAATCTGGAGAAGGGGCCAACTTGCTTGCTGCAGCTGACGAGTTCTGACCGAACCTCCATTCGCTAGCAAACAAGACATGCAAGACACTCAGAAATAGTGGTTTCTCCACGCTGTGGCGTTTAGAGAGCTTGTTCTGACTTTTGTTGGCCTCGTTGGTTGATGTTGGCGTAAGCATCCTCATGGTACGATCTTTCAAGCCAATGGAATCCTAGGCGTTGGTCGTCTGTCCGTGGAGCCAGCGTGCAAAATGTGTCCGTGCAAGGGCCTTGTTGCGCTTTCTAATGCGGTGGCAAGGTAATCAAGATTCTAAAGGGTTGGAATGCAGTATATACAAAGTATAACTTCATAAAGTTTCAAAGATTGCCATGGAAGGAAGCGGATTTTGGTCGATAACCGTCGAATGAGAGAACGCTACCAGAATACAGTTACTCGGCTGTGGCATGATGCCTTTTCGGTTTTATTTTTAAATAAGGCTAACATATATAAAGCTTATTTGTACAATGACAACTGTGGAACTGCAAGACAATATAGCTATTTGAGAAGTCCAATGCTTTGCAGGGAAAAATGGGCAAATCACGAGGTTTTACTCGCAGAGAGCTCAACGCTTCTTTGTTTGATATAAACTTCTTTCACATTCGTAAACTTCCGCGGACTGCAGTAAATATAGAAAAGCTACCAATACCTACTACCTTCCCTCAGTGGCTTATATGTACGGTGCTGTGTCGTTGGTCACGACGGGCCCGGCGGACGCGTTTGGATGAGATTAGAATGCCATGAACTCTCGTGTACCATGCTTGTAGGGTGACCGTTAGCGAAACCAGTGTGCTTAGAATTAATCATGATTATTTAATTATGGCGTGTCTCGTAGCTAGCGTGTTTTGTTGGGCAGTTAATAAATGGTCACCAATAATCCAAAAGCCTCTAGGGAAAATTATTAGATAACCTCTCATTTCACTTATCGCATTTGTCCATTCTGTTGTTATTTAATCCGGAGTGCGTTATCGTCTTTTCTTTTGGAAGGAGGAAAAAAAATTTTATTTTATGGAAGCAAGATGTGAGATGGGGTTAGTTGCTATTCCATATAGATTTTACAAACTGCTCTCTGACCAAGCCGTCGTCTCTGGCAACACATCGAAGCAGTCCGCGAACACGCTCTTTTGTTATCGGGCACACGGAAGTGTCATTCGCCAGCTGCGCTTCCGCATCGACCATTCCACCGCAAATCATACGTTCCACATCATTTTCTGCCCGAGAGACGCCGAAACCGTGTTCGATCTGGGAGGTCGGCGAGTATGGAACAACGTCCTGTCCGCCGGCCAACTTCGTTCCATCAAATACGTTTCGTCCACTGATCTCGGAGTGCAGGGACATGAAGTATAACTTAGTCGACACCTTCGGGATTGTAGCGCCTGTAGCAGCAAGAGAGAGCTGGGTGCAAATTTTATGTTTCTCGCTCGCGGCTCGGCGGAGACGGCGGCGAGTCAAGCGGCTAAAAACGACGACGAAAATGACTTCTGCTGTTCCGCGAGGCGGGTGGCCGTCGATTTGGTCTGAACTTCGCTTTTACGCCGGAGCGAGCATTTGACCCGAAGCGGCGGCGGCAGCATTTGCGGACATGTAGAAAATGTTTCCAGAGAATAACGCCGGACGGGTCTTGCTCCGTGCTGACCGAACCGGCGAGGTCGCTCGGCTGGATACGTTTGTAAGAAAAGACGTTAAAAAAGGAAAAACGGGAAAATAGCAAAATAATGTAGGAAGTGGCTTCTGCGCTCGGCCCGCTCGATTCATCAAGATCGAACGCAAAATTCACGGTCGAAGGCATCGAGTGGCTGAGTTCGCGATCACGATTTTCCATTATCTGCGTGGCGGCATTGATCCTTCCTTCCATGATTTCTGCTGCTGTATTATACTACTTTTTTTCTTTGCACAGCCACTTTTCCGAAAACTTGCTTTCTTCCCTACAGTATCTGGATTCTTGGCGCTTTATTTTGTGCGCTGTCCCCTCCGCCCAACTCCTACTGGACCACATTTTTTCTTTCAATGCACCCTTAGCGATCTACATTGTGGAAAAGAAATGCAGAAACAAAAAATTATATGAAATTTTCTTATGTCCCACCTGCTGTACTTCCCGGAGCACAACAGGATGTGACAACAACCCAAAACACAATCAGTTAAAAAAAAAAGGGGGGGGGGGGTGCGTGTTCATTTAATAGCACGAAATCTTTGGATGTTTGGCAGAAAGCTGCTATCACTTTCCTATGTATCCTCGTATCCTCCTGTGCATGATGCCACCTTAATCGCAAGCAAAAAAAAAAAAAAATCACGGATCGTTTGGTCACGTAAATTGGCAACATTGGGGGCAGTGATTCAGGGGACGAGAATTTTCTCTTGTTCTCGTTCTGAACTTCATGACGGGATCGATAGCTTTGGCCGCTCTTTGGGGACTATGTGAATTACATTTCAGCAAAGTGTAAAACTATTTGCAACAGCTTTCCTAAGACAGCAAACTGTCAAGTAGCGGTAGAAAAGCTTCTGAGGAAGGTCAGGCTAAAGTTCGCTGCGTAGATATGCCTGGATGCAACCGCAGCAGGAAGCAGGCCTCAATAGAGATTGCACATGCGCTACCAAAACCCTAAAATGTAATAGAGACTTGCACCATGAAAAAAAAATGTGATGTTTACTGCACATTACTTGGATATGAAAATGGAAACAACGCGTACGTACTTTTCGTTCTACATCAAAATATGAGGCATCTGTAAGACACGGAGAGAGAGAGAGAGAGAGCAAATGAGCCCGGTTGGCTACCCTACACTGGGGAAAGGTAAAAGGGGACGGAAAGATTAAAAGAAGAGAAAGTCCACTGGGGATATCGTTCGGTCAGTCAGTCCGGATCACGGACGCTGACTCAATCCTGTAGCTTTCAAATATCGCAGCCGCGCTTTTGTGACCTTGGGTAGCTGCGATATGTGAGGCCATGGTCCAAAGATATTGCTGAAGGTGAACGGTTTTCTATCTAGCTGGTTGAGAGCTGCGCAGAAGTCATGTCTTTCATTTTCAAAAGATGGGCAGTAGCACAGTAGATGTGATATAGTTTCCTTAACACCGCAGGCATTGCCCTCGGTGCCATCAGTCATTGCAATCAGAAACATATATGCATTGGTGAATGTGACGCGTAAGCGTAAGCCGCACAGCATTTTTTCCTCATTACGCGGAAGCCCTGGTAACAGCCGCAGTTGCATAGATGGATCAAGGGAATGCAATCGATGTTGGGTGAATTCAGGTGCGTGCCATTTCTCCAATGTCATGCGGTGCGCTAGTTTAGTTCAGTGTTGGGCTGCGTCTGTCCGCGATAAAGGTACAGAAACAAGGGCTGCTCCTTCGTGTGCTTTCGTGGCAGCTTCGTCAGCGAGGTCGTTGCCTGAGATACCGCAATGGCCAGGCAGCCACTGAAATACGACGCCGTGCCCTTTCGCAACCATGTGTTGGTGCGTTTCTCGTATCTCCGACACGAGTTGTACAGAAGACCCGCGACGAAGAGATGACAGAAAACATTGTAAGGCCGCCTTCGAATCGCCGTATATTGCCCACCGATTAGCCTGTTGGTTGTTAATATAATCAATGGAACGTCGGAGGGCAACAAGCTCCGAACCGGTCGATGTTGTCAAGGGGAAAATCTTGTATCGGATGCTTAGTGATCGTGATGGTATAATCGCTGCGCTGGTGGAGCTAGTCTGAGTGGAAGAGCCATCCATACATATGTGGACTCGGTCAAAGTAGAAGGTGTGGAAACAATCCAGAGTTGCTTCCTTCAAGGCCAAGGTAGGCAGGTCGGCCTTCTTTCTTATCCCTGGAACCGTAAGACGCACTTGAGGTTGTTTTAAACACCACAAAGCTGAGGTTGAACGTGCTGAGGGTGTGAAGCCCGATGGTAAGGAGGCGCGATGAATGTTGACTTCGTTCGAGAAGGACGCCTGTCGTTCTGGCAGGCTGGCAAGAGAGCTTGATTGCATCCGTGAAACATGACGAACCTGGGCCCTAAGCGTGTCGGTGCTAATGTAAGTCGTGATCGGATGGTCTTGAGCCATTATAAAGGTTCCTGCTGTTGAGGCGCTCCGCGGAAGGCCTAGGCAAACGCGCAGTGCCTGTGCTTGCATGCTCTGAAGTCCCCGAACATTTGACTTGCATGTTTTAGTAAGCACGGGAGAGCTATAGCGTAGGAATCCGATAAACAATGCTCGATCTAACTGTAGCATGGAGCCCACTGACGATCCCCATGTTTTGCCGGTGATGAACTTGAAGACATGAACAATAGATGCGAGCTTCTTCTTCAAGTGGGCAACGTGAGGGCTCCAAGAGAGGTCCCGGTCCACAATCACACCCAAAAACCGATGATTTCTCTTGCAGGAATAAGGTTGACCATTGATGCATACTGGATAACGCGTCATTGATTTGCACGTAAAGGCGACTAACGCACATTTTTCTCTTGAGATGGTAAGGCCTTGTGTATGAAGATAGTCCGATGCCTGTGTTGCTGCTTTCTGTAGCCTTGCGCGAACCTGCAGGCGAGTGACCGCTGATGTCCAGATGCAGATGTCGTCGGCGTAGATTGAAACACTCACTGTTTCCGGTAGGGATTCGGCCAGCCCAAGAATCGCGAGGTTGAAAGGAATAGCGCTTAGAACACCGCCTTGGGGAACGCCTCGGCATGTGTAGTGGTCGGTAGTCGAACCATCTTTAGTACGTACGAACAAGGACTTTTGTGTCAAGTAGTTTCTGATCTATCGATATACTCGTCCTCCTAGTTCAACTGTCAAAAGTGCGTCTAGAATGGTTTGATGTGAAACGTTGTCGTAAGCGCCTTTCACGTCAAGAAGTGCTACTGATAATCGCTTCCAAGATTTTTGATGTTCTACAGATGATACTAGATCGATGGCATTGTCAATCGATGAACGGCCTCGTCGAAATCCTGCCATAGAGTCAGGGTAAATTTTGTGGTGTTCAAGGTGCCACTCGACACGCATGAGGATCATATGTTCCATGAGCTTCCATACGCAGCTGACAAGTGCTATAGGCTGATACGATGCCAGTTCGAGTGGTGACTTTCCTCTCTTTAGCAGCAGTACCAGGCGGTTGCATTTCCATTCCTGTGGGACGACACCACCAGAGCCATGAGCTAATAAAAAGGCTGAGGAGTACTCTTCGTGCTTCTTGACCTAGGTGGCGCAAAGCAGTGTATGTTATGCAATCGGGCCCTGGTGAAGACGAACACCTACGTAGCGCCATAGCAGCTTCTAACACTTCCATAGAGAATGGAGCGTCCATGCTTGTATCTCGTGGACCGGGGATGTCACCTAAAGTCATGTCAGAGACTAAAACTGTGCCGGCGGCGACTTTCGCGCAAAATTCCTCCGCAACGTCTATCTCGCGGCGGTTTTGATAGAGAGCAAGGGCGTTGAAAGGGCGTCGTTGCTGGGGAGTTGAGCAATGACCCCGTAGGGTACGCCACACGCGGGACAATGGCTTGCGGGGGTCCAGTGACTAGCAAAAGCATTTCCATCTTTGATGCGCTAGCTTATCTATTCGGCGTCTTATCTTCTTTTGCAGGCGCCGAGCTTCTCTGAGGTCAAGAATTGACTTCGTGCACCTGTATTCCTTTCAGCTTGGCGACGTAGTGCACGAAGCCTTTCCAACTCAATGTAATTCTCTGTACGGTTTGATGAATGTGTGAAGCAACGCGTGCAATCTTGCATTGCGTCAGCAATTATGTCTTCTATTTTGCGTGCGATATGTTTCTTGCATGTGTCGTCTACCCAATCTTGAATAGCCGTCAGGACAAGGCAGCGAAAGACACTTACGAAGGTTTCATTGCTGCTGTCATTTACAAAAAGAAAAGAAAAGAAAATCTACAACTGACTAGGACAAATGGCGTATTTCGCACTTTGTGTGTCTGCGTGACACAATCTAACGCCGGTTTCGTCTGCACCTCCTATTGAAATCTTACGTTACGAGTTTTACCAATGGGCCAAGGACTGGTAAATCTGGCGAAAGTAACTAAGCGTAGTCTTCAATTTGTGCAGTGCGCGTAGTCACTTGTAGAAATATATTTTGGCCAATGTATGGCATTGTGTCAAAAATCCACCGGTAATATCGATCTGTTCGCTCTTACATAGTAAGGGAATGTCTAAATCAATAAAAATACAAATACAGCCGTGAAACGTTAGTTGGACTTTGCTGACTCATTTATAAAATTTCTTTGTTTCCCCACGACACACAATCTTTATTGGCGCAAGCATTCAAAAAATGTTATTCCCCATAGTCACTCATACACATCCTAGAGTAACGACGCAGCTTAACCGTAACTAGGTGTCAGAAAATGTGAGTGCGAACGCATATGAGCGCAACACAGCGTCAGTGTCGTAGTGTCCCAGCGCATGCGCTGATGAGTGTCCTCGCCTAAATTCACGAGCATTATTTCAAAACCCGTGAATGAAGCTGTGAAATCGTCACCAAGCGTGAGACGTAGAGAGTGCGAACCCGTGTAAAGGACATACAATAATAAAATACCGATGAAAGTCGGATATTATGCAACTCACATGCCTTATTGAGCTCAGGGTTCTGTTATGCGCCTCGAATCGGTGTCGAAATAATGAGCAGCAGTACCGCAGTTCGGTAACCCTCTTTCAAGCAACAAGTTCGCAATTCCAGCGAAACGGGCTACAATTCGGAGCGGGATCAATAAAACAGCAGCCTTTGTTTACTTTTATGTGGAAATCCTTGGCGTAATTTTGTGTGCCTTGTCTTGCATTCTGCCTGTTTACTTGAATGGTCCCGGGTAAATTTAGGGTAACAGGAACCGAAGGTTTCGTTTTGTTCGTAATGTAATCTCGCTCTTTTGAATCGGACGCTTTCGTGGTAACAGTTCCTTTATCTGAATTTTTCTTTCGTTTTTTTAGCTTTGTCCTGCATTTGTTCAGATAATATTTGTTTCTTTCTCTTTCTTCTTCTCTCTTCTCCCTTTTGTTTCTTTTTTCTTCTTTTAAGGAGAACTTTTACGGCTGTGAATCTTCGCGGTAGCTGCCGTGCCACAATATCACTTTGGCATTTTTCTTTAGTAGTGCACCTGTTCAAGGTTTCGGATTCCTGTGATACGAGCAACGTTTCGCATGCAGGGTGCGCCTGTAACACGCAGAGAATGTTAAAAGAAAATGCAAATTTCTGAAACGTGCTGTAAAGCTTCCTCGTCTGCCGTCATGCGTATACAAGTTGTCCCACATAACATGAGCCAATGTTTTAAAAATGAAAGGCACTCCGGACGCGAGTTGAACTGAATGCATAATGTTGGCACTGGCCTCGAGTTTTTCAGGCTATTCGTTATTTTCCCCTTAACTAAGGGATTATTTGTGTTTAATAATCACATTTTTATGTATTGGCTGCAAACTCCACTCCAAGTGTGATGCCGCAGAGTTGTTGAGCACCCTGAGAAACCTCTCAATAAATTGTTTCCAACAACATATATCTCACGTGGGCCTTTTTCCCGCGTTCCAAAGAAAGGACGCCAAATATAAAAACGTACCACGTGACGGGGCGCTTGCACACATTTATTGTGCTGCTCTCAAGCGTGCGACGAATGAACAAGGTCGGCAACGCTCGGCCAGCAGCATGCATTTGCACCGACATGCGATAAAAGCCGCATGCGCACATACCTACGCCAGACATAACGTCCTGTCGCGAGCCAGTCTCGCTGCAGCCGACCTTGTTCATCCATCGCCCGCTTGTTAGCAGCAAAAGAAAAGTGTTGCAAGCGACTCGTCACGTGATATTTTTTCATATCTCGCGGGCTTCCTTAGGAACACGGAAAAACAGGACCACGTGAGATATATCGTGTTGGAAACAATTTATTGAGAGGTTTCTCAAGGTGCTGTACCACCTTGCGTAACTTGGGGTCTGCAGCCGATACTTAATAAGTTGGTTATTTCAACATAACTAATCCATTAGTTAAGGGGGAAATAAAAGATAGCCCGAGAAACTCTATGCCAGTGCCAACATTATGCATTCGGTTCAACTCGCGTCCGGAGCACCTTTAATTTTAAAATTTTGGCTGAAGTTATGTGGGACAACCTGTATAACACTGTAACACACAATCACATTTACCACGTTCGGCGCATTTCTTTCTTTCTATCTTATTATTTTTTATTCCCGCCCAAAATGCACATAATATTTTAGAAAGTATGTCATTTCTTGGAATTATATAGCTGCGAGTACACGATTTTTTTTTCACTCGCAAATTCAACACTCAGAAGATCTTTCATAATGGAGCCATTTTCACGGCCGCATAAGACATGAAGATGCCGTCAAAAAATTTGCTACGGGGAATACCTTTTCCATGAATAGTGATATTTATGGTCAATAAGTTGCTCGCGCGTCTCAGAGCGCAGCCTTTTTTTTTTCGTAGCTCTGTTCTTTTTTGCCAACGCTATTTCCCCGTCTCACCTCGCAAGGCGAAACGGAGTGCTCTCTCCATCAAGATATTTAAAATGATCACTCGGCTGCACTGACGCCGCAAGCGGACGATATTCGTGTGCGGGAATGTGCCAACATCGCGCACGAGGCGGGATAGATGTCTGTGTCCTCCCCTTTACATTATAAATGCCAAATTTACGTCAATCTCGGTATCCGCGCGGCACCTTCAGGGATTCCTATACGAACGCTACAGTACATCCAGGACACTGTTTCAAGGCTAGAACACGTTGCTGAACGAAACAACGTTCAGCATGACTACTCGGATGATCGTACGCTGAGCTTGATGCATAATATAATATTGAGTGGCACGTACGACCCTTTCAGAAAACAAAAATTAATGCAAGGGTTTGCATCTAAAAACGAAGGCGCTTTACTGTTAATCGATCATCGCAAGAACGGCGTGCGTAAGCGAGGGCGCAAGCACTCACGACGATCAAGAAAGCCGATAAATTGTTTCCGAGAGGGGCCCCGCTTAAGGGTCATCTCGGCTATCCATCACTGAGAAGAAAACAGTATAATAACATTTACTGGTATTAGAAATATGCGAGTTTTTCCTTAGGGTTTTGCAGGTTACGCCTGACAAGACAAATAGGGAGAATTTGTCATCAGGGTGCGTGGAGAAGATCGACTTCGCGCGGAGATAAAAATATTCGCGCGCGTAGCAGAAAGTGGACGCATTTAGTGGCAAAGTGATTGAATGATTCCCTATTTTATGCAGATATTAAATTTCTAGTGCCTGACTGTCTCTATATTCTGGTGTTTCACATTTATTCTAATATTCAAATACATATCCATATATAATTCCTGTCTTTATAAGCAAATTTCTTCTTTAGAAATCCATCATAAGTTCGTTAAGTTAGGGCATGTACCATGCAAAATTTGTCCACTCCTGAAAGTCGAGGGAAGAGCAGGATCTCTAAAAATGAGAGACTTAGCAGCTGACCACTGAAAATCGCAGTTGACATTTTTGTAAGGACTAAAGCGGTCGCGAACTTCACACTCAGAGAAGAGCAATGACATAGACACGGCAATCGAGATTTTCGCGATCCGTGAAAGCATTTTCTTTCTTCTTTTGGCGAAGAGTCGTTTTGGGAGTGTGCTACACCAACCCAAAGCGCTGACGTGCTGACCACACGGCGACGACGATAACAAGCAAGACTTCACAAACCGGGAGAAACCACTTGGCGCGAGATTTGTTTTTCGTCTTCCTGGTTCGACTCAATTTTTTTAATTTGTTTTTTTTTTGTTTCTTGTATTGCGTTCCTCACTTTAGCATCACAGACTGACGCCCAAAGAAAGAAGCTGACATGACCACGCCCTCGCTTGACCTAATTAGTCGCAGGAAAAAATTAAATAAACAAGGACGTGGTGCAGAGCCAGCTTTAAGTGACCTAGCTGAACATGTTATTTGTTATTTGTTGTTATTTGCAGACGTCCTCGCTGGCTTTGGATTTCAGCTTGATGCGCAAGAGCCACTCCGTTAACGATACGTAACAACGGCGTATCGATGCTCCTCAAGAACCTTCAAGGGAAATTGGTTGCTGTTGGCAAATATCGTCGATGGTTAAAAACAAGCAAACAAACAAATGCATAAAACTGCACGAGAAGAAAAAGGAGCCACCGATAGTGAGCACAGACTTTGACAGCATCCGATATCTGTGAAGCTTCGTCATCTTCACAACGGAGCTTCTTTCCATTCCACCGTCCTTGAAATTTCAGCGTGATAGTTCTGCTAGCGGGGGCAACCTCATATACTTTTTTCTTCCGGTGTGTAATTTCCTGCCTCCTGTCTATAGCGGTGTCCCACTCCTGCTGCAAATACGTTTGCGTTTGCACGGGATTTTATTAACAAAGACGACAAAGCTGTGTTGTAGCAGTATCAATGGTGCGTGCTTCACACAACGAAGGTAGTGCAGATGGCCAACGGCGCGGTCGTTGTTTTATAAAGTGAGGCCTTAGAAGAATCTCGGTCCGTAAAAGTGGTTGAATTGGTTAGAAAAAAGGCCGAGATTGTGTGTCGAATTTGCGCGTTGCGAGAGAGTAGTTGTATGCGTGTGTCTGTGCGAGCGTATCGGCTTCTCTCTATATGTTATTAAGAGAGAGAGGACGGAATCTTTGTGCGTACCAGTCGGCACCACCATAATCCTAGCAAAATGTTGCCAGGGCGGCTCCTTCCGTTATTAGTATTTTTTTACTTTCCCTACTTGTTCGCGGTGGCACTGTCTAATGCAATTCCCACGGCTTTATCTTTATTTCGTTTTTCTTTTCCACTCTTGTCCTCTCTCTATGGCTCTATCCGGTCCCGATAGAAACACAATAGTCGAGGCCGTGCCAAAGTGCAAGCTTTCACTTGAGCGTGGTGCCACCCACGTGTGCCAGTAGATGGCACACTGTCTTACCTCTGTTTTCAATTTTCTGTTAAAATATCTAAAGCCTCTTTCAGCGCAAAAGAAAAAGAATAGCCGCTGTACTTACCGTTTGCCTAGATTTTCGTTTGCTTATGCACTGTAAGAACTTTCGCAATAAATCCCCACTGGTATTTCCGGAGTCAGAACAAGAGGCCAGCCGCCAGAGCTCACAGTGTGGCCGCACGGGCCTATTCGCAAAACCTTCAGTGTTCGATGATTGTGGCACTGCTATTTGAAGTGCCGAAGCAGGTGGTGCCTTGGTCCTTTAATGATTGCAACTTTTGCTTTCCTGTGCGGGAAACCATTTCGCTTTTTCCAATTTCCATGCAGCCTCGTAAGAGAGCAAGCGGTAACGGAACCGCTCTTCGGGTATCTAGCGGATCGCGCGCAGTTTGGCTGGCACCATGTGTTGTGCGTGTTGTGCCCACATTTCTGCAGCGGATTCCCGCAATGGCCCGGCTGTGGCCCTTTTGTTGCCGGCCGCTGTTACGAAACGCGCCCCGTATTCACCCGGTCGTTCTACTACAGCCTTGGGCTACCTTTGCCTCGCCATTGCTGTTTTGTGCTTCCCTTGCGAATTCGCCTGCTTATTGGGGGCTGCTCACCAAGACGGCTTTGCAGCATCGTTCTCGGTTTATGTCGTAGATGCTACTTTCTTCTAAGCAGCCGGTTGCTTTGACGATACTCACTCCGATTGGATTCCCTGCATTTCCTCTCTTCTGTTTCGATCTTTCTTCGATCGCATAAGGAGGGGTCATTGCGGCAAGTTGTCGCCTACCTAACATGTTGGAGTTCTTGCACAAGTGGCGAGTGACATGGTTTATGTTTCTTTGTAAATTATTGCTTTTTCTTACTTTTGATGCCTTGCTTAGTATGTTTTCACGGAACATTACCTTAATAAAGACAAGAAACGATTTATTTATTTATTTATTTATTTATTTATTTGCAGCGGTGTAACTTGCAATAAGCACTGTTCATATCTTTAGCAACATGGTAGCAGCTTGTACTGGTTGGTGAAACATTCTTAACGCACAGTTATTTCCTTCCGTATGAATTGTGCTCTAAGCAGGAATTTTCCTCGACAAAATGATATATTTAGTACCATGTTGATCGCGGTGTTTCTAGAGGAGCTGCGAACATCACAGCCACTACCAATTTCGATGCCGTTAGCATTCCTTGCCCACTTCAAGCGCTTTCAGCATCCGTTCGTTCCATCCGTCCGTCCGTCTGGGTGTCCGTATATCGGCCTATCCATCCTTTTTGAATTGATGGATGGATGTATGAAGAAACCTAATAAAGGTCGAAGGAAGACGGAAAGAAAGCTTCGCTTTAAAAACACGTGCACGAACTACTAACAAACATATCTACGCCTGCTTGCTGTCGTCCCTATATTTACATCAGCTGCCCCTGCAAGGTACACCATATTACTTAGTTCCGCGACTTCACAAACCAGGGCTTGTCTCAGAGGGAAAGGGTAGAATGCGCTTTATTTGTTTATGCTAAGCTATTTGACAGCAAATTTCTGTTCGACCAAGACACTCCTAAATCTGTTGCAATACACTATTTATGTTCGCCCACACTTAGAACATGTCTTGTCTGTACGTCGTCATACTACGTTGATACAGGATGCAGGAGCTGTTCAAAACCATCCTGCCCGTTTTTTCGTGTCCAACTTCGTTGTCATTCTAGCATTCGCCTATATATATGCAAGCTTAATATACATGTGCCCCATTTCGCTCATTAGCCGAACGAAATCCATCAGTAGAAATTTGTCTTCTACAGGGAGCATCACCCGGCACCCTGTTATGCAAGTAGACACAAGGCCTCGTACATGGTCACTAACTTTTGCAAGAGTTTGGCGTAATCACGACTGCATTCAATAGACTCATTGGCATTGAAAGTGAATTCTGCTTTTTAATTGTGGACTTTAGGCATCTTAAGCACTTCAGCATGTATGTTATATATATATATATATATATATATATATATATTGTAGTGGGTAATATGCATGTGGCACTGTGCGGACTGCCACCGCTGCGGCGCGAGACACGAGCGCGGGTTGTTGATGCGAAGCGCTAGGACTCGTGATCTAGAGCTACCTGCGATCCCTCGAACGAGCTACAATAAACCCCATTTCATTTGGTGGAGCTGCGGGGTAACCTCGAAAACTGGAACTCCGAAGCCGGACGCTACCGACTGCTGCGACCATGCCTGACGAAACCACCCAGGAAGATGCACCACAGCCTCCGACGGTCATCGTTTCCGGTGCATTGCGCCAGCGTGATCCTGCCATCTTTAGCGGCACCGATGATCATGACGTGGAGGATTGGTTGTCATCTTACGAAAGGGTGAGCCAGCATAACAAGTGGGACGACGTCACGAAGTTGCACAATGTGCTGTTTTACTTAACCGGCGTCGCGAACCTCTGGTTCCGAAACCACGAACACGATTTCACAACGTGGAGCAGATTCAAGACAAGTTTCACAGAAGTGTTCGGGCGCCCCGCTGTGCGCAAGCTTCGCGCAGAACAACGCTTACGGGGGCGCGCGCAACATCACGGTGAAACGTTCACAAGTTACATCGAAGATGTCATTGACCTGTGTAAGCGCGTGAATCCGTCAATGGCGGAACAGGACAAGATAAAACACATTATGAAAGGCATTGATGAGGACGCATTTCAAATGTTGCTAGCGAAGGATCCGCGTACCGTGGTCGAAGTTATCAACTTGTGCCAAAGTTTTGACGAGCTACGGAAACAACGCATCTTAGCTCGGCGCCCACCGCCTACGGAAGATTCGTTAGCAGCATTGGTTATTGGCGACAACCACACAACTTTGCTGACGCAAATAAAAGAATTTGTGCGCGAGGAGGTCGCGCGACAGCTCTCGATTTTGCCGACCACGGAGAAGCCTTCTCAATATTTGGCTCCAGCGATCCGACAGGTAATTCAAGAGCAAGTGACCGAAGCTCTTCCACCTCCGTGTCAGCCGGCTCTCGTGGCCGCGCCTCTGACGTATGCTGAAGCCGCTGCACGGGCGCCTCGTCTGCCGGGATTCTCGCCTCCGCCTTCAGCGCCTCCCCAGCCGGTGTTCTCTCATCCGCCCTCGCCTCGCCAGCAGGTCGCTCCCTTTTTCAGCGCACAGCAGCAAGGCACAAATCCTTGGCGCACTCCTGACAACCGCCCAATATGCTATGCCTGCGGTACACCGGGACATGTAGCGCGCTTCTGCCGCCGGCGCTTGCCGGCCTTCGTGGGCACCGCGCGACCACCCAGCTCCGCCTTCCGACCATACCGTATGCCTCAGCGACCACCACCGGAAGTCTACGCTGCTGATGACATACCAGCACCGCAGTCACAGCTCTACAATACTCGTCGCTCGCCTTCCCCTCGTCGGCGCTCACTCTCACCCATGCGTCGTAGGCCCAGTGCCAGTACTACTGAGGCGGAAAACTGATTTCCGCAGTTCCTGAGGCACGAACTGCGTCATCGTCGGAACATCAAAGTCCTCGTTTTTCCCCCGCTAACGTTATTGAAGTGTCTGTTGATGGCATCAAATGTCTTGCGCTCGTCGATACAGGTGCTGCTGTATCTGTGATTAGTGAGAAACTTTGCCGTGCATTACGGAAAGTGACCATGATGCCTTCGGTATTATTGCTTAGAACAGCCAGTGCACAACAAGTTCAGCCTGTCGCTATGTGCACTGCCAGGGTGTTGATTCGAGACATTTTGTATTCGATTGATTTCTTTGTGCTAACTTGTTGCTCCCACGATGTGATTCTCAGTTGGGATTTTCTGTCGCGCCATCACGCCGTCATTCACTGTGCACGTGCTGAGGTTCAGTTCTCCGTTCTGTGCGATTTGCCGTCTCACGACTTTCAAGTTCATGATGTTACCAGGATCTGTGTAGCTTCAGATACTGACCTTCCCCCTCACAGCGCGGTATTTGTCCCTCTTTCATACGCATCGCTTGCCGAAGCGACGGTCATGTTTTCACCCGCTGCCGTCTTCATTCGCCGCCTACCTATATTGTTGCCTTTCGCCCTCCTCACAATTCACCATGGGGCTGCAGCAATACTGATTTCTAACCCAAATTCGTACACTTTGGCTTTGCACTGTGGCGAGACTATTGGTACCATCCAGACTGTGGACGCTGACGTTATTGTGCATTTCCCTGTTCCCGACGACGTGGATACTGCCAACGTAACAGCACTGGCACCCCATGTGCCATCTAACCGAGTACCACCGGATGTTTTTTGTCGCTCTATTGCCGATGACCTCGAGCCGACACAACGTGAGCGGCTTATTACTCTTTTAAATGATTTTCACGCCTCTTTTGACTGCAACCAAGCATCATTAGGCCGCACCAGTACCGTCTCTCACCACATTGATACGGGACACCACGCACCATTACGCCAGCGTCCGTACCGCGTGTCATCCACCGAGCGTCGTGTCATCGCCGAGCAAGTTGAAGACATGCTTGAACGTGGTGTTATCAAGCCATCCTGCAGTCCTTGGTCATCTCCTGTAGTACTCATTAAGAGAAAAGATGGCTCGATTCGTTTCTGTGTGGACTATCGTCGCCTCAACAAGATTACACGAAAAGATGTCTATCCTCTACCGCGCATAGATGACGCCCTGGATTGTCTTCATGGTGCCGAATTCTTTTCTTCTTTGTACTTGCGATCGGGCTATTGGCAAGTGCCAGTGGCTGAATCCGACCGCTCGAAGACAGCTTTTATTACGCCTGATGGCCTGTATGAGTTTACAGTAATGCCATTCGGCCTCTGCAATGCACCCGCGACATTCGAAAGGATGATGGACAATCTTCTACGAGGCCTCAAATGGAAGACGTGTTTGTGTTATTTAGACGACGTGGTAGTTTTCTCCCCTGATTTCACCACTCACCTCTCTCGTCTACGCGAAGTCCTTACTTGCCTTACCACCGCCGGCCTTCAACTTAACTTGAAAAAGTGCCGCTTCGGAGCCCGCCAGCTGACCATACTTGGCCATGTCGTGTCCAAAGACGGCGTCCTTCCCGACCCTGACAAACTTCGTGCTGTCGCAGAATTTCCGCGGCCGACTACAGTGAAAGAGCTCCGCACTTTCGTCGGTCTTTGCTCTTATTTTCGCCGCTTTGTGCGCAATTTTGCCTGCATCATCGATCCCCTGACGAAGCTCCTGGCTGGCTCTGGTGACCTTCGCGACTGGACTCCGGCATGTGACCAAGCCTTCACCACTTTGCGCCGTCGGCTTACCTCACCGCCTGTTCTACGCCACTACGACCCGAGTGCACCGACTGAAGTTCATACCGACGCCAGCGGCGTTGGTCTTGGGGCCGTCCTTGCACAACGGAAGCCTGGCTTTCCAGAATATGTGGTTGCATATGCGAGTCGTGCTCTCACGAAGGCAGAATCCAATTATTCTGTCACGGAAAAAGAATGTTTAGCTATAGTTTGGGCCTTAAACAAATTTCGCCCTTACTTGTATGGCCGTCCGTTCGACGTTGTGACAGACCACCACGCGCTCTGCTGGCTTGCGTCACTGAATGACCCGTCGGGGCGTCTTGGACGTTGGGCTCTTCGGATCCAAGAATTTGACATTCGCGTCATTTATCGATCCGGGCGCCAACATTCTGATGCAGATGCGCTCTCCCGTGCGCCCATGCGATCCGACGAAAGGCCACCTTCACCCATAGAGTGCCCGGTTGCTACGCTTGCCGTTAGTGACATGCCGTCTGAACAGAGAAAAGATCCGTGGATTGTGTCTCTTATTGACATTCTTAGCAGTTCTTCAACGTCTACATGCCCTCGAGCCATTCGTCGCCAAGCCACCCACTTCGTGCTACGGGACGCCATCTTGTACCGCCGAAACTATCAGCCCGACGGTCGCGAATGGCTGCTAGTCATCCCTCGCCATTTGCGTTCCGACGTATGCACGTATTTCCATGCAGACCCACAACAAGCTCATGCTGGCGTCCTGAAAACCTACGAGCGGCTCCGCCAGCGGTACTACTGGCGCGGCATGTATTCTTATGTCCGCAAATACATTCGGTCATGTGCAGCCTGTCAGCGACGCAAGACATCTTCTCATACGACAGGCCTTCTGCAACCTTTACCTTGTCCTGCACGTCCTTTTGATCGGGTTGGCATCGACCTTTATGGGCCTCTTCCCTGCAGTGCTACCGGCAATCGTTGGATAATTGTCGCAGTAGACCACCTGACAAGATATGCTGAAACTGCTGCACTTGCTTCGGTTGCTGCTCGCGACGTCGGCGCATTCATCTTACGGCATTTCGTCTTACGGCACGGCGCACCGCGAGAACTGCTCAGTGACCGAGGCCGTGTCTTCTTGTCCGAAGTTATTAATGAGCTCCTCGCCGCGTGCCGCACTATTCACCGCACCACTACGGCGTATCACCCACAAACTAACGGTCTAACGGAACGATTCAACCGCACCCTTGGGGACATGCTCACCATGTATGTTGCGTCAGATCATTCCAATTGGGACGATGTCCTCCCTTTTGTGACGTACGCATACAATACCGCCGTTCAGGCTACCACAGGCTTCTCACCATTTTTCCTTCTTTATGGCCGTGAACCATCCACTACCCTCGACACCGTACTACCATATCACCCGGATGCCTCTGAATTCACCCCTCTTTCCGAAGTTGCTCGCCATGCTGAAGAGTGCCGCCAACTTGCTCGCTCGTTCACGTCGGATACCCAAGGAATCCACAAAGATCGCCACGACAACGATCAGCCCACACAGTCCTTCGCCGTGGACTCTCACGTCTGGCTTCGGCTGCCCTTCCAAGCTCCAGGCCTTAGCCCAAAGCTTGCTCCAAAATATCAAGGTCCGTACCGGATCGTCGCGTGTACTTCGCCTGTGAATTATGTGGTCGAACCGGTGACGCCATCTCCGGACAAACGCCGCCGTGGCCGCGAGACTGTTCACGTCAGCCGCCTGAAGCCGTACCACGACCCCCTTATCGTATCATCGCCTTAGGTCGCCAGGATGGCTCCTCTTCGCCCCGGGGGAAGTTGTAGTGGGTAATATGCAAGTGGCACTGTAGTTGTAGTGGGTAATATGCATGTGGCACTGTGCGGACTGCCACCGCTGCGGCGCGAGACACGAGCGCGGGTTGTTGATGCGAAGCGCTAGGACTCGTGATCTAGAGCTACCTGCGATCCCTCGAACGAGCTACAATAAACCCGATTTCAATATATATAATATTACCCACGGACCACTGGCAGTTGCAGTTCACTGCTCACAAGGCCGGACTTGTGTCAAGTGAGCTCCTGAACAACACTTTGCAATGTAGTGAACGTGGTTTAAATCACGGACCCGGTACCTCAAAGAGGGGAAGCGAGATACTAACGCATTTCTTTCGCATCTCGCACTAATCATCACTGATTTTTTTTTACAACCAATGCTTTCTTCAAGTGTACTTGTTTGAGTTGCCTTTTCCCCGCCAGTTCCGTGTCTTCCTCTGATAAATTCGTTTCCCAGGCGCTCAGAGCCTTAGCGCTCCGTCGCTACTTCCCTGGAGCGGCTGCCTCCCCTGCTTCAGATGTCACCAAGCGCGTATTAATTGGAGCCTAGAACCCTCTACTTACCACTGTCATCCTTTAGCACATTATATTTTGTCCTTTGTTCTCTGCCCTCTGATCTGAAGCATTTGCTTGCTCTTTCACGGGCATTTTGGCTCACGGAAGTAGCAGAAACAGAAAAAAAAAATAGAGTGTGCTCGCGCTAGAAACATGATATATATATATAAGCAGAGTGATGCCAGGAGAACCCGGGTAAAGCAAAAGACCAGCGGCTTCTTGTTTAATTAAAAGTGTTCTCCCTTCTTTTTCATAGAGCTCTTGGTAACTTTTGTTTGTGTTCTTTCTTCTAGGGCATATAGTTCAACAGCACATTGTAGCGTTAAGCACTTATTCGGGTTCCTTTATCATGTGGGCGTCTTTTTTCAACGGAGCTCATGGATTCGCTTTTCTCTGCCAACATTCCTGTGTTCGTTTAGTGTACCTGGTGCCTTGTGCTGTTTTTCTATTGGCATGAAGCACACACTGCGATAATGTTGACTGAAAGACGAAAAGAAGAGACGTTGCAGGCAGAAAATTATGAGGTTCACGCTATTTATCTTCACAATTTTCTGTTTAATTACGACGACTTAAAAGTCTAACCTGTGCTTTTTTTCTTTTACTAGTTACTTGTGTCTCGAGTTTGGCTAAACATCTAAAAGCAATAATAACCAAACCAACGTAGTTCGAAGAAGCAGCTCCTATTTTTTTAGTCACTTTGAGAGCAAGTCGCGCAAACAGGATATGTAAATTAACCCTATACTACGCAGCTTCGTTATCTGTCTAATTTTCCAGCTTTACTTCCATGTTTTTATTAGGACAGCTACTGCAGGATAAATAACGAGATCGTGCAACGCCTGGTTGAATGTAAGCAAAAGACCTACGCTGATCCCGGGAAATCAGTGTGTTCCTCTGTATAAGCTTCAAAACCGCCGGACAACGTTCCGATGAACACGTTATTTAAAAAAAAAAGTTATGAACATGTAGCAGCGTACTTGCCGCGTGAAATCTCAGACTTGCACTGTAGAAGAGGCTTCGAAATGTGATTTCGGGACCCTGCTTCACCAAATAATAAACACTCGGGCCAAAACAGAAGCGGCAGTTCATATTTTTAGGTCTTCAAAAGAAGCAAGTTCACGAAATAAAGGAACGTTCCGTTTCTTGCGTTCCTCGTTGGCACGGGCTCCTTGCTTTCCATCGTTTCCCTTAGCTTTTCCGGATCACTGCTACATTACGATATCTTTTCGTAGGTACATTGTGCTTTGGACGGGAGGAAATCCTTTTGGGAGAGTGCATTGCGAATGTTTGTCATAATGCGAGTGTTTTAGGTAAGAAAAAAAATACAAGAAAGTATGAAGCTATGAGGTTGGAGATAAATGGGTGGGGCTTTGTGCTCCCGGCACGGATGTTGTTGAGAAAGAAAAATAAAGCTTTGTTATGGCGCCCTTGTTCTCTTAGTTTTTTCGGCTGGCTACTTACAGGGATAAGTATAAAAAGAGCTGTAGCAGTCATCGCGCAACGTCAGCTTTTGTGCGCTTTCGCGTCGGCTTCCACTGGTGCACTAGCCTGCAGTGTTGCCACGCTTTCGAAGATGGAGTAGCAGCCGCGGGCGGCCACTGTCGGCAGAAGCTGGATTTGCGAGCATGGATCTTGGGCGAGGTGATTTATGTGCTACGCGGGATTCGACTGTTCGGCTATACCCGCTCACGAATGCGACGTGGCACGCTTAATCTCGGAGAAAAGCCACGCGGAGCGCTCAGGGGAAAAAAAGGAACTGAGACCCGTCAAGATAGATTTTTTTTTGTACCCCCTTCTTTCCATTTTTTTTTTGCCCGTTCTTCGTATCCTCTTAGGCCTATACATGTTAGAACGGGCGAAAGTGAGCCAATTTCTAAAAAGTCAGCTTGCTTCGGTGCAATAGCACTAGTTCTCCCATCTTTCACCATGTTCTGACAACCTACTTTTTACGTGAGGTGATGTGTCCTGCTTTTTGATGCGGTCACTTTGTGTCTGGAGTTACAAAAAGAAAAAACAAACAAACAAATGCAGCAAAAGGAGCCGCGAGGGTTGCCCCTGTAAGGATTTCAGAAATCTAATACCAAGTGTCGTTTGACTTCGTAGTGTCGTAAACAGCCAGCACTCCCAACTTTCAGTCGCAACAACGTCGTTGTTATCAACTGTATGTATTAACAGAGGGAACTTTAGACGGCCATTTAATGTCAATGCAGAAAGTTTGTATGATTCATCGGGCGTTTATCTCGGTTTGTGTTATCTATGACTGAGGGGAAGCTACGAGTTGGTTGTGAGTTATGCTATTTGAATAATTTCAGGACTGCATATTTAACGCTTCGCGTTCCGGCGACGAAAACTGCAGCTTTAACATCTAAGCTCGTTTTCTAATTATATGTTTTCTTTTTAGATGTGCGCTTCCAAGATGTGCGCTTCCACTTGTGAAACTATTTTGTCAGCGAACCATGCGCACGAACACGAATTCTGGAGGTGTCCCCACACTATGCTAGTGCAGCAGAACAGGTATGCCTGGATTTTTTTTTTTTTGCTGCAGTACAAATTATCTGAAGACGAAGCGATAAATCAAATGTTGAAAGGCTCTCAGAACGAAATCTGTTAACGAGAAAACCAGAGGAGTTTTTGTTCTCCGTTGCGGTTTTGAAAATTCACCAAAACATCTGCTGAATCAAAGAAAACACAAGTCGTGGTGTTACGTTTAAGGCTTTCACTGGATAAGTTGATCGAGTCGATAGTCTTGCGCGGAAAACAAGGAAAACAGGACGTAGTTTTCCTCGCAATCTTGCTGTTTTGGAATTTTCTGGGCTATGCTGACGCATTTGTCTTAGCAACCGATACCTCAAGTAACAATAATATATGGGGTTTTACGTGCCAAAACCATTTTCTAATTATGAGGCACGCCGTAGTGGGGGACTCCGGAAATTTTGACCACCTGGGGTTCTTTAACGTGCACCTAAATCTAAGTACACGGGTGTTTTCGCATTTCGCCCCCATCGAAATGCGGCCGCCGTGGCCGGGATTCGATCCCGCGACCTCGTGCTCAGCAGCCTAACACCAGATACCTCAAGTAAGTTTGCGCATCCTGTAGGCCTCGCCAACAATTCTTACAATGGTAGCGACTCTCTTGAAGTGAGAGTCACTTGAATGGAAGTGACTCACTTCTCTTGAGCTTTAGGCCAGGGAAGCTTACTGCTTCAATGTTTTACAGAAAATATGCGAGAGCCAACACTCGAGTGGAGGGCATTCTTCCTAGAGTTACTATTTCAGCGTCACCTTATGTCACTTTTTCAGGCTTTCTTCGGAATATTTCCAGTTTTTGGTGTGTTGCATAATAATGCTGATATTTGCATTATGAAGTACGCGAAAAGCGTTTGTGCTCTTATTTCGCCCGAATCGTGGTCAAAGATGGTTGCGGCGCCGTATCTACCTGACATAACAAGCAAATTTCAGGACGCTTATGAACTGCGAGCAGAACACGTAGGCCACATTAATCACCTAAAAAACTTCCAAGAACAAGGCACACATAGGTTTATATCAGCAGCTTCTAGCTGACAGTCAGAAGCTTGCGGGTTATTTAGATATCATCCACGAGTACCAGACTTCCAGCTGTAGGTTCACCAACTTGAATCTTTAAACAGAGCGAATGCTGTCACCTTTAATAAACGGTGTGGATACTCATTAATGGTGAGCAAATACTATATTCATTACAAGTTATTACATCTTTCTGGCACAATCTAGCAGCTATTCGAGAAATTACCCACCGCGGTTGGTTAGTGGCTATGGTGTTGGGCTGCTAAGCACGATGTCGCGGGATCGAATCCTGGCCACTGCGGTCGCATTTCGATGGCGGCGAAATGCGAAAACACCCGTGTACTCAGATTTAGGTACACGTTAAAGAACCCAGGTGGTCTAAATTTCCGAGTCCCCCTCTACGGCGTGCCTCATAATTCAGATAGTGGTTTTGGCATGTAAAACCCCATACTTTCATTTTTTTTTTAATTCG
The DNA here is from genome assembly GCF_050947875.1 of Dermacentor variabilis. Classification (NCBI taxonomy): domain Eukaryota; kingdom Metazoa; phylum Arthropoda; class Arachnida; order Ixodida; family Ixodidae; genus Dermacentor; species Dermacentor variabilis. Next base: position 138,544,981 of record NC_134572.1, read on the forward strand.
AGAAATCAGAAATGTCTACGCATCTATTGACACCGAGATTAGGCACAGGAGCCGAATTCACAAAGCCTCTGTTTTGATGAAACCCACCCACCTTCAGTGACATGCTTAACATGATGACTGACCACTGTAGCAGCACTACTGTGTATGGACTGATCTGAAACACGGGTGGAGATCAAAATTTATCACAGGGCAAAACGCGTTTCATGGTATAAGATGCTGAACAAACTCCAAAAAAGTCGCATCACAGTCCCTGAGCTGGCTCTGCAAACAGGTTATCAAGAAATATTTTGCTTCAACTTGAATTCCATGCGCTGCTAAAATGTTCAAAAAATTGTTGGTCCAATGTTTACTGCGACTGTAGTTAAACGTTCAGGACAGCGTTCGCTTTGTCCGCTCGTCATTTCCGTAACGCCGACGTTATTATCAAGCAATTCTCGTGTCGTCACCGTCAAGCTAGTGTCACAATGCGGCCTTGTTGGCGGGCAATCTTGGAATCACAGACAAGACGAACACACGATATGTGCACTTGAGTACATGTGTCCATGAGCCTTTCTTGCAGAGCGTTAATGCTTATATAGCAAACAGATTCCTTTTAGTTTTTCTATAGTCAGACCTTTACCTGTTCGCAGACAGGGTGAATAAAATGACGTGAAATGAAGTACCGCAGTGTGTGTATTCACGCGATCTTCTCCTGCCGTCGCTTTGTTTGCACCACACTAGGCCTCTTCGATTTTCCACTTCTGGCTGCCCGCAGGCTGCTAGAGCCAGCCAGAGCTCCTTCGTTTTTTCACGAGTTGCTCCGCCCAGCGCACGATGCACTTTCGCTGCGCGTTCGCTTTACTCGGGCTGATCAGTTCTGGCTACCCGCGGGCTGCCGGAACCAGCCAGGACGATTTTGAGTCCCGATCGATTTCCCTGCACCCCCGTAAATCAGCTCACAGCGGTTCACTAAAGTTCAGAAATTGTGGAGCTCGATTTTGCTGTGCAGCCACAGCGCGACACTCGAAACGAATGCCAAGGTGCAGACGCGGTGCAGGCGTTATGTTTTGGCCGGCATATTTGGACGGAGTGCCTAAGTATAACACGACCGGAAGTGCCTGCATGATCGGCTTCCGAGGTAAGTGCACCTGCACTTGAGTAGACACGGCTTACGCACGTAGCAGTATTTCACTGGCGCTTGCATCCGTGTGCTGCGTCGTCTGCTGCGCTGCGGCTTCGCACCTGTACGCCTGCACCAAGTCGACACTGACAGCAGAAAATGTGCAGCAAAATCGTGAGCCAGCGCTGCACCTTTCCGGCAGCTACCTTTTGAAACGAACGTCCTGGTTCAGAGGGCGACATTGCAGCACCGCTGAAACTGCTGAGGCGATTAGCGCTCGCTGCCATGTTTGTGGGAACTGAACAGATTGCAACGTGGGCGCTTGAGAGCTTCTACCTCGCTCAGCCTACTGGCTACGGTCACATTCGCATTGTATTACTTATGGCGGTATCTTCAAAGGTTCTAAGGCATCGTTACGCCTTGTCAGACGGTGTGGTACGAATGGCCCTGAACCATTTGAAGCTTTCTTTTGCGTGTGTGTATGTGTGTCCCGGCCGTGAACAGCGCGTCCCGCTTTCGATAATGCGTGCATGCTATCTGCATCGTCTGCCTCGCAAGTTGTAGACGCTCATTCCCACATATTGCGGGGCTTTTTCTGTTCATCTTTCTCTGGTGATACCCCTTTTCTGATCTCTGGCATATATTCGGTAATATCTCCCTTTTCTAGTTAGCGAAGGCATCGCCGCTAGCCCGTATTCGCTCCATTTCTTCGTCGTATGCTTGGGTGGCAGCTCGAAAAGGATAGGCCGTTGATGTTGAACGAATGCAGTTGTTCAGTAATGGTCACACGTACAATAGCTTATTGCTGTCATGATCGGCCTGTACTATTTTTCGTGTGAAACTTCCCGCTCGTCTCAGGCGCCGTGCATTTTCGTGCGCCATAAGCGGAAACAAAAACTTGATGAACTCTAAGCCCGTGCAAGTATGTGGGCAGGACATTTTATGCGTATAAGACGTACCCGATATCGTAGCTGTCTTATAAAATGATGACAAAAGGCTAACTCATCAATGTCGCCAGTGGCTGACGTGATCGCTGTGAGCCGGCATCCTCGAGCGATCGTTTTCGCCATCACTTACGCGCGATTTCGTGTCTTGGAATCGGACACGTCGGAGACCGTTTGTTGCACTGTGCAAAGTGAGGTGCCCTGTGCGCGTACTTTGCCGAGTAGCACGGAATCTCGCAAAAGTGATCGTATTCCCGAATGCAACCATTATTTTCCAAGATGGCAAAGTATAAATGGGCTGAATTCGCCGAGCGCGCTGACGTTCCGGGCCGCTGCCATGCTGCTGGCATATTTACGTTTATCCCGCGGCCAGCTGTCCCGGTGTTCGATTATGTAAAGTTCGGGCAGCTTCGCGTTCTCTCGGGATTCCAGCCTACGTGACTTCCTATGTGGACCGGAACTAGCTGGCTATCGTCTGGCTGCCAACGGACCGCCTCCTCAACTTCGGCTTCACTCTAGACAATGGGAGAATTAATGGAAAACTCTGCTGCTCTCTACAATCACTTGGACTCGAACTCTTCACCCTTGGCAGCATTCAGTTGAGAATTCGAAGCAGATTACCTCGGTGCTATGACGCACTTTTGGCTCTTGGCAATATGTTCGAATTCCGGGCCGCACACATACTATTAGAATTCGTAATTAAAATGGCGAGGCGTGAAAATGTACTCTGGAGTCAGCCACTGCTGTAACCAATGGTGACGACGTTTTGTGCTTTGCAATGAAGTCATCTTGCCCCTAATAGATTAGGTTTTTGTTGCCTAATTTCGCTTAGTGCAGCGAACAAGGCCTGCATCGTGTTCGTCGCAATGAACTTGTTTTTGAAAAGATGACAGTGTCCGATTTAACAGCCGGCAGCTGTCGTAGTTCAAAGCCGGAAGAATGACTGAAGTGGGATGAACAGCTGGACCAATTGGTATATAACGCTTAATTAGAGCGTGAAAAAAAAAAGAAGTTTGGCGAAAACAAGAACACAGTGCTCTTTTAATGTTTTGTCTGCGTCTACGTCTTTTGCAGCTACAACACAATATGGATCCATTCTTCTGGAAATGAAATTGAAGTTGTATTGGAATTGACCGAAGGGGGCACGTTGATATCTCTAGTCGATGTTTCCGAAGCCACATGGATACGTGTCGTGCTAGTGAATTTAAAGATTGGAGGTCCCTTTCTGTGCTACCAAGAAATAACTCGTACTGCAGTCCCTATCGACCTGTGTTCGCCCATAGCTAAAAGAAGAACATCTAGTATATTTGTAATATGGTGAAAGCTAATCTCGATCTTCCGGCGAGCTACATGTTCCTTAATGAAAGATTGCAGGCCTCGGCTCATGTTTCGTCATGCGAAAGGCCAAAGTATTTTGGAGATGCAACACAGGTTTGTGTTTCTTTTCTCAGAAAAAGAAGGACATTAGTGGTCGTTTACTCAGAACTTTCTTCACGATTTCTAGTTTCCTACAGCGAACACAAGAAGAAATCTCGTCAGACAGGACGAGATTAACTTGCTCAAGAACATGTTTCAAATGTAGTGAAGGAAAACAAATTTCTTTCGCGCAGAAAGGGACTCTACCCAAACCGTGTATGCCTCGTAGTGCCTAGTGCCGTGTGTGCCTCGTAGTGATGTTTTAGAACTTGTTTGATTGAATGAGTTTTTTCCGAAAGACATCCTCTCGGATGGCACGATGGAAGAAAAGTGGAAATAGTATGTGCTGTCCGGCGTGTTTCTTTTGTATCTTGTATGTTGTCCTTCCAGCAAAGCATGCAATTTAGTTGTCAGGTCTTTCTTTAGTTGCGTAAAGGAACGGTGCGAGCTTTTACTTGTGAATGTGAATGCATTTTGACATATCAATTTCCCCTCCTCGCCTTCATTTTCGATCTTTCAGCGTTTTCGCTGTTCCAGCGCAACAGCTTCCTGTTGCGGGCACAGTGTGTATGGCCGAATAGGTTCTCAAGAAAGGACGGAATGCGGAAAGTGAACGTCTTTGACCTGTATGAGTCCATGCAGGTTTTGGTTAGTCTAGTCGTAAAGACTGCTAAAATCTAGAATGAAGTAGCTGTGAAATTCGGTCATTTCTATATGCTCATCTCCTCCGGAACACTCGTTCTTTCACGTGATTTCTGGCGTAACTGATAACTTCAGCGCTTTTCCCATCTCTGCGTTACTGCCTCTGGCTTCTCGGCTAACACTTCCTCATACGTAAGCAACCAAACTTTCAAGCTAGTGCGAACGTTGGGCAATTGTGCCTAGGCTTCACAGAGCATTGATTCACTCATTCATCTTAAAACGTGTGCTTCCAGTATTCTCAGCTTCTATTATACCCCTGATTTATTAGCTAATCGAAGATGCATTGACTGTGCGAGGAAAGAAAAGGTACTCCTGAACGACTTTTACCAACGCTCCCAAAACGCCTTCATCCTCGTTATACTAGATTGAAATGGAATTGACCCTGAGCCTGTGGGGAAGACGAAAGAAAGAGGGGGGGGGGGCAGGTTGGGAGGGCTAGGGTAATATTCTTTTCGCCAAGGTTCAATAACGCCATGACTTGTATTTTCTTCATTCGGATATGACTTCAGGTCAGGAGGTATTTGGCGGGCGCATGCAACAGGCTAAGCTTCTAAAAAATCTTTCATACACTCGATGTTATGTAATATTCGTTGATTTATTTGAACTCTTTGTGCATGACTGACCGTCATCCTGCTGTTTTGCCAACTGTAAAGGGGTCGGGACCTCGTCAAGCTGCTCAAGCTTTTAGTCCCATACTCCTCCTAGTCCAACGAAATAAAGCTGATTGATTGATTGATTGATTGATTGATTGATTGATTGATTGAAACTTTGATGATTCGCGAATGAAATTTTTTGCCTGCATGGCGCTGCACCTACCGCTTTTTTTTAGTATGGTATGGTATGAATAACTTTATTTAGGTCCTGAGGGATCAGTCTGGGACTGATGCGGGCCGCTCCCACGTCGGTACAGAGAGGCCGAGCCCCTCTGCCGTCACACGGTATTTTTAGTGTATTTTTTAGTGTCCAACGAGTGCTTTCCGAGATGAAGCGCACTTTCATTTTCTGTGAAACACTTCTGAGGCGTGCAAGCCGTCTCAACGTTCCACAATGCTAATAAACTAATTTGTGGAACGCCAGTAATGAAGGGCACCCGCCGCGGTGGGTTAGGAAGTATTGTGTGACGCTACTGAGTTCGAGGCCGCAGTTGCGATGGGGACCATGGTGGCCACATTTCCATGGCGAAAAGAATGCTAAAAAAATTCACGTACTTACAGTTAGGTTAGCCGACATACCCAGGTGATAGAAATGAAACTGAATTCCTCCCTTATGGCGTGCATCGCTTTCATATCGCAGTGGTGGCTTGTAAAACTCTGTAATTTAGTTTTCCTTTCTTTCGTGTGGGGGTGAGGGGGTGGAGGGATGATGTGCTGGCTGCCCACTGGCTTCTTCAATATAGTTTGCTTACCACCCAGTAACTCTCGTACTTCTTTACACACTACTTCCTTTGACATTTTTTGCCATCTGCGTGGCGTGATAATAGCTTTTGCTTATCGGAGTTACCACGCAGTTACTGTACTTTCTATACGTAAAGCCGTATTTTTTATTTTTATGCTACTACGTCTTCCATTATGAATTTTCGCGCAGATAGCTTTTTGTCGAAGCGATTCCTTCTATGGCTGCAACTGTTTGGACGAAATGAGAAAAAACGTAGTCACGCGAACTAGGGTGAAATAGGAAAATAACCAGGAAGGAAGGAAAGAGAAAAGCAGAAGGCAGGGAGGCTAACCAAAATAACGTCCGGTTGGCTACCCTACACCGGGGGAATGGTAAAGGGGAAAACAAGGATAACAGGGAGAGAGGAGGGAAGGAAAGAAGGAAATTAGCGGTGAGTTCGCTGACGCGTGTGGTCTAATAGTAATTGCACTAATAGTAACAGACGTTTACAGTAGCCCGTTGTCTTCAAAAAGCACAAAAGTGCTTTCACCGTTTCATGGGCTGACGAGCGATGGGGGCGGTGTTCCAGCAGCACCTGCATGGAAAGCGGCCGGTTGTCCAGTTTTTGGAGAGCGTTAGCAAGTTCTTGTCTTTCTGGGGCATATCGTGGACAGTGCACAGCAGGTGATCGATATTTTCTTCGGTGCCGCAGACCTCGCGCGCTGCACTGTCGGTCACTCCAATTACTGCAGAGTATGCCTAACCAGATTTCAAATACACGTATTCCCAACTACCTCCCTTCTATTTTTTGCTCTGCCATCTTGTTGTTAAATGTATTTTTTTTTTCTTATCAGTATGGCCTTACACTGCACTCAGAATTTCTTGACTGGGCCTTCTATATACACATATTGTATACACAATATCGATGGTACATCCACCCACCGAGAAAGGCGAATGATGGACCGAAACGCCGAAACGGTTGTACCTATAAGGGTGCATTTCTTCCAGATGACACTACACCTGAAGGATGTTTGTGATGGACTCGTTATATAATCGGACTGGTACCCCATTTTGGTGAGGTGCAAATCCTTACCACCCTTCTAAAGTGAAACCAACGTTTCCATCCAAAGTATGAACGCTGTGTTCTCTGTGTGTGACTGTCATTGTGCCCTCCATTCTCTGACAATGCACAACTGGTTAATGTCGTGTTGAATGCTATTGTAATAAATACCTTTAAAGAAAGAAGAAAAAAAGCCTTGATGGCTTAGTCGCTATGGTCGTGCGCTGTTGAGCACGAGGTCGTGCAATCAAATCCTGGCCTTGGTGGACACATTTTAGTGAAAGCAAAATGCAAAAACACCCGTGTAACGTGCACTGGGTACACGTTAAGCAACCCTAGATGATGAAATTTATTCTGGAGTCCCGTCCTACGCCATGCGTCATGATAAGATCGTGGTTTTGGCGCATAAATCTTTAGAATTTAACTTTTAAGATCTTACATTTGTTTATTTTTTCTCAAGTGCACTTACACTGCTTCAATTTTATCCTGTCTAGCATTCAATATATTTCACTTCGCTGAAAAAGTCCTGAAGCGTCATGGAGCGCGGGAAGAAATTGTACCAGCCTCAAAAGTTTTGCACATTATCATTTCGTCGGGCTGAAAGTTCCCAGAGATATCCTTGTGACAAACTGAACACACACAAAACGAGAAAAATAACATGGTATCCAAAAAAACTTAAGAGAAGTTAGATGTGCCACTGACTAACAGAACCAATAACATGTAGTTATTATGCGTCTGAGTCTCGCTTTCTTCAACATGTGCCTCGGGTTCGTGGCGCTGCTATTGCAGCTTTGCTCTTAGCTCTAACTCCACCTTCAGTCGAAAAAAGGAAACAAACAAAAAAAACCCGAAAGAACAGCAACACATGGGTAAAATAACAACCAACGCTGTAGACGACTGGCAGGGAGTCTGTTGCAGTCACAGCTGCTTTATTCAGCGCCTACTCACTTCTATTTTCAACATACTCGGTCGATCGACTCTTGGATCAACCTATACTCTCCACATCTGCCCTTTTAGAGCCTTTGCTCGCAGTTTGTCTCCGAGGCGTATGTTCAGAGGGGGCGGAGTTCTTTGTACTCCACTTCGGGGCTGGTTATTCAAACGCGAACATGCGGTATAGGCAACGGTTCCCCTCCATCGTGTGTTTATTTTCTTCCCTCTTACTTCATACTGTTTCGATTGTCATCTTTCTAGGATGCAATGTTTTGATCTTGTCGTTATTGCTTCACCCCTCCTCGTTTCCAGAAGAAGCACTTGAGCTGCTCTTCACACCATACCGCCTATGTTCTATTGATCGTGTAGTATTCAAAGCCCTTATTCCCTCGCTTCCACCTTCCTTCTCCGCCTTTTCTCCGCTCCATCTCATTGTTCTAGGAGTACGCGTTGCTGATCACAACGGAAGCGATGCTTCTCGCGGGAGAATGTGGAGTCGGACAAGTACCGCGGCGCAAGATGCCGGCACGAGCACAGCCTTCCGAACGAGAGAAAAGACGGGGAGTCAAATTGAGGCGCCACAGTGTCGCGCCGGTACCAAGTGAACGTCACCCGTCGTTCCAGCGTGCCTCTTTACCTTCTTTTTGTTACCCTTCGTCATCTCGCTTATCCATTTGCACTCTGCAGTTACCGAGCCTGGTGACACGGCGAAGAGCGGAGGGGCGTGTCATTTGTCACTCGCGGAACCGTTGCTGAAGACATTTAGGACGTGTCGTCCGGCGGTCACGGCATTTCTGTGCCGCCGGCTTTGCGTCTCTCTCTCGTCCGCAGTTTGCGAGACGTTGATGAGGCTTTGAGCCCTCGCGCAGGTCATAAATAATTATCCAATAAGAGACGATTCGAGCGTAGTTTACGTATTTGATAACCCCCATATATTATCATCAGACAAATGCAGCACGAATATGTTGAAGGGAAATTTAACTGAGAAACATTTTTTGGCCAGGTGTGTCACGGGGCTCATTTCTAAATTTCCAACGACATCGAAGAACCGCTGGCGTGAATTTGCATCCGTAAAGAAGTTTTGATGTGAAGGGTGCCGCTAATGTGCGTTTTTTAGGATCTTTACAAGAAACTAGCTCAGCTGTGCTGAATTTTAGAGCTACAAGGGGTATGGCGTGCGGGCATTATAACTTTGGCCGAGAATTTCAAATGCCTTCTTCACTGATAAAAGGTGCCCTGCTTTATCCAGTCTCACTTCACACCATAACTAATATCAATTTGGGCCCGGGGTTTCCCCCCAGAAATGAATTTAGTGAGGTTGTTGGGGTTGGGGAGGGGTGTTGAGGGTAGAAGAAATACGGTAGTCATCTCTTAAAATTTTATTTTGTGTAATTGGTGTGCCACGTGGGACTAGCAATGTTTATGACTCCCATACTTATGAAAAAGTTCGCGAAGAATTACTTCACTTTACACAAAGACTGAAATCGTATTTATGAACAGACAAAACTAAAGAACAAGGACTACATTAAATGCGTCCTCTGCGTAAACATCATTACATCTTTCACCACAAGTAAGCTATGAAGGGTGTCCCTTCGTGTACATACCTTTATTCCGGCACTAATAAACAAAATTCTCCACCAAGTCTGAAAAAAAAATCGTTATGAACTAAGGCAGTGTCTTTAGAAAAGCAAAAGAGTGTGTAGGGAAATCACTGGTTTGGGCTAAGAAAGTTTCAGTAAAGATATTACAAAATGAGTTGCATCCCGCAACCTGTGCTGAGCTTCCTGCAATAAACACGGATATACGAGCCCACAAGACTGAATATATATTGAACCGGTGGTCACAATCTTCGAAGTTCAACTTAACATGATGTTATATTTCACCGAATTTTTGGGACGAGTATGTTGTCAATAAAATTAACATATCTGGCTATCCGCACATCGCTAATGATTTGCTTCAATGTACCAAGGTTAGCGCCGCACAAAACAGTGCCTAATCATGGCCACCACAGAGCTTGTTGAAATATGCCAGTGAGGTGGTAACCTGGTTTCACTGCCATTAACAAAGGGTACTAGCGGTGCCTATGCAGTGTGAAATTTACCTCTGAACATGATAATCAGGCTTCAAGTCATTGAAATGAAACATATAAAATTATATTTTTTAGTGCTTGCTCAGACCACAGTTTAACGAGATAGTACGCTACTATATCGTTCTGAGTATGTTACGAAAAGATTCGATTTACCCCAAAAACATGTAAAAAGAAAACTGGTGAGAACATCTAGGAAGGACAGTTTAGCAAGCTCATGCAGCTACGCATCTCCTCAGCTTTCCATTTGGGTGTTGCGGTGGAGACCAGTGCGCAGTGGCAATTATTCCATTTCGAACTTGTATTTCCGCACTACTTGGCGGTGGCAGTGGGGACTGCCAAGTTAGTTTCTGTCATATCAGTCATTGGCTTACAGTATTTTAAATTGGCTGCGTTGACAACACGCCTGGTGAACCTGCCACGTACTGCACGCTCGGCTCCGCTAATGCAGAGAAACTAAGCTGGAAGCGCAAAGCAGCGTCCGTGCTCAAAAGTAAAGCGACAGTTTTGGGCTGCTTATAACAAAAGTATTAAGTTTTAGTAAGGCTAGAAGCATCGCTGCAGTTTTGTTGTCGCCTACATGAGTGTCGTTAATGTACAGTATCCACAGCATGAGCACGCTTTCTTTTTTTAAGGAGAAAGATTTTTTTACCGACAATGGAGTGGTCGCCACAAGGATTTTAAATGCATGGATCAAACCAGCGCAACCGGCAATTGAAAGCTGCCCACGATATTTAAGGTAGTTGGCATGACATTGGAAGCATGCACAGCGCTAGCAGACGAAGATAGAGCAAGAAACCTGTGGGAACAGAGCATTCCAACTAGTCTCGTTCGTTGTGCCCTGTCTGCGTCTACTCGCCTCGTACGTACCTGCAATGAAGTTTTACTTATTTAAATGGACACTAAAGGCAAATATTAAAACATAAATTGACAAATTAGTGCTTGAGAACATCTAATCAGCAATATTATCTCGAACAAAGCTTTAGTAATCGAAGGTAAATGCAACACACGATTAGGGACTCCCCGGGACATTCAAGTACTGGCCCGATGACGAAAGCTCTCCTCATTATAATTCTTTGAGTAGTAGTTAACCACTCGTAATAGACAGATCGTTGCATTGCATTATAAGACGACGAAATAAAATGCTACATCTCCAGTTATATTCTATTTTTAGAAAAAGAACTCGTTGAGGTTACCTTTGATAATGACGCGAGCAGTCGAAAGGTTTCGTTTTCTGCCCCTCTGTGCGACTCGGCTCTTCCGCGTTTCAGTAGTTTTATTACCGCGTAGCGCTGCGCTGGCTTTGCTGGCTGGCGAAACCCGCACACACCGCAAGTAGCAAAGAATGTCACGTCTGTGCGACATCGCGGGATGCCCGAACGGTCCACGCCGCTTGACCGAAACCCGCGGAAGCGGCGAATCCGTCGAAGCGTCGACTGTGTTCCTTGCTCTCCGTGACGGTCATATTGTCAGAGTCTGGAGATTAGTCTTAACGCTCATTACCGCTTCCACGAAGGGAGGCGGATGCTGTCAGTTCTGAGCGAGTCACTTTGTTCGCAAGTCACAGTCGGTGTCGGGCACTGTCAGCGTCTGGGCGGCGCTGATGAGAGGGGTTACCTCGTGCGAAAGACCCAAAGAATGCGCACTGCTAGTTTCGGGCGCACCAGCGTGCAACACAGACTGAAGCTGGGTATTTAGTGTGTCTCTGTAAAAGTTACCTCTGTTCAGCGCACCGCAGTTTGTCGTAGACGTTGCGGATTATTATTTTATGGCCAGTGAAAAAACCTAGGCAAGAAGTAGACATAAAGCAACACTGAGGACATGAGGCGATTGTCTTATTGCGCTTAAAATAAACGAGAAACCGAGGATGCAGTAATTATTTTAGAGGGCAGCCCTTAATAGCCCGTTCCTGCGGCGAGCGGCGGCGGCGGTGGTGGCGTAACTGAGCGAACAAGCACAACATCGAAAGATGACGGAGGGAATGCGGAGCAGCAGATGAAAGACGCGAGCCGCGAACGGCAGAGACCAATGATAGCGGCCCCTTCAGTGACGTGCGCGCTGGAAACGTTTCATGCGGACCAGCCGGACCGCTCGTGCGCACCCGTATCTGGTCTGAGCCAGACCACTAGTTTCGTACTATCGTCTGCTTCCGTCAGCTCTCGCTCACGCTTGTTTGGTTTGGTCACGTTCGCGCTTGTTTGGATTGTCATGGTTTATGTGTGTTTTGTAATCTGATTGTCTGCGTTACGCGAATTGTGTAGTACTTTTTGGAAGCCAAACCGCACCAGTGATTACTCTAAAACCTGAGACAAGTGTAAAAGACGACACAATTGACCCGCACATCAGATTTTCGACGATTTCCGACAGTGCTACATGTCTCTCACAAATTTTTTGCCTCAATATATCGCAAAATAAAAACACGTATAGAGCTGCGCTCAAATTTCGCATTAGGGAGTATTGCAATGGTCGGTGAATTTTTAACGTTGGTAATCAAGCCAAGAAGATTAAAATTTTGCGAACATTGCCGTTAAGATTCCCTGAAATGTTACGAAACGGTTTTTTTTCTAACACAGAGTTCTCTCGCGACATAAGGAAACGTAACTGAAAACGGCAGCGTGAACCTTTCGAGCACTGATAGAGTAATTTTCCTAAAAGCAGCAATTGATGCACATGCGTTTAACTTGGCACATAAATTTTCCATGGCATTGCCTCTATGTTCAGTGAACTTGGTCTTGATTGCATTTGTAGTAACGCTAGCACAGCCAGAAAAATTTTGCGCTGCTTGTAAAATGTACACGTAAAGCTTCGGAGCACTTGCATACGTAATTTATTGGAAAGGCCGTAATGAAACCAGGTACTTTGAATTTTGCGTTCATATCACCCAATGCCTGCCTCTTAATTTTGTCAAACATAGACGAGGTGCCCTGAGTAGTTCAGGGAGGACACCGGAGATAACAAGTCTATTTCTTAAATCCCGCATAGAAATGTGATACGGGAAATAAATATTTATTTCCAATGCTTCTCTTCCACTCAGGAGCAGTTCTTATAGAACTTCAAGCTGGTATCCTTTCACTTCGTTATGATCCAAAGAAACATCGCTGCTAACGGCAGCGCAGCCTTCGGTCTTGCTTGAATACACGCTTGCTTGAATACACTAGCTTCCGAAGCTGCTTTGTCGCTTGAGTCGCCACGGGTCGATTCGGAACTCGAGCCAAAGATGAATCGTCGCTCACCGCAACCAGTAAAAGCGCAAGTTGACGAGGCGAACCACCACTCATGTTTCGCGAGAGACAGCGATTCACGTTCACGGGAGCGCGCGCCATAGCGGTATGTTAGCTGTGGGTGCATGGACTGACATCAAGCGACTTCCGGTCGACTCCGTCAATTTTTGCGGAGTCGAGAGCGATGCTCTGGAGAGCGGATCTAGCGGCGAAGCTGCTCCCTATCCGCCATTGAAAGATGCGGTAGTCACTCTCAATATTCCAATCGAATAGGCTTGCTCCGCGAGGAGCAGAAAGAAAATGTGGGCTGTTCGCACTAGTGGTGCAAGGCTGGGTGACAGCTGAGCTAGTTCCGGCTTTTGCTAAGTATTGCTAGGTTTCGCTAACTTTTGCGATGTTATGCATATCTCGCGAAATTGCTGGCTTCAATTCTTACATTAGATACAGTACAAGGTAATTGGATAAACAGTTGACCAGGAAACTTTTGTAGCTTATAGTTAATTATGTATTTTTATTTCTAGTGGGAGTAATGTCTGCGTCTTCGTGTAACCTAGATGGATGAGCAGATTCGTCCAATATGCCACCGACGATATTGAAAAACTCTTAACGTGAAGAAAAAGAGCCCGCTATATAAAGGTTACGTATATATCGTGCAGCACCATTTCCGCGAGCTGTGGGTTAGCGACGTTCTCGCGTCAGTATGGACATGCGCAGTAGGTATAGGTTAGCAGAACCGGGCGCCAGTAAGGTGGGAATAATCATAACAACGTTTCGATTCAAGAATCATCTATAAATAATCTGAGCGCGTTTCTAACACGCACTTGCCGACTAGGATAACGTGATGACCATCAAGGAAATAGACGCCGGGGTAATGAAGTGATTAATTACAATGCGTGGCTTTCACAGAACCATGAGTGCAGAGAATGTATAGCAGTTCACAAGGAAATTCATTTACCCTAAGCCACGCTTACAACTGTGGTATGGACATAAAGTACAATGCAGTGAACTCTCACTTGAGTGAACTTCAAGGGACCGAAGGAAATAGTTCACTTAACTGAAAGTTCACTAAACTGAATATTCACTAGACCAACATAAGACATGGCGTACAGAGTGAAAAGTTTGAAGTGCAATTCATGGAGCAAAAGACATGGCATCCATAGTGTTAGAAATACGTGAAATCGAATTTGTACATATCAACAAGTACAAGGTTCATAACAGTTATAATGCTGCCTTTCTCACTTAAAAAAATATCTGTAATGTTCTTCTGCACTTGTACTTTTAAAGCACAGGAAGTAACAAAGCTGTCCAAAGAGTCAATGTTTTTTGTACACTCCTTCTGGCACAGCTTGCTGTTGAGACACGAAGTCTCCCAACTTTCCATTGTACACTACAACCTCAGCTGGAGTTATAGGGCTTGAAACTGGCTCGGCAGTTGCCTCTTCTTCGTCGCACTCTTCTTCTTCAGGACGAACACTGGAAACAATCTCCAGATCCGTCTATCCAGCCCAGGTCCAGCACAGGCCACGACTAGCAGGTCGGAAAAAAAAAACACACACCACGTGGTTTGTGGTGAGACAGATTGCCGCTTTGCTCTGGCGGCGTTGTAAGCACCAGCGATGTTACTTTGTTCATGGCCTCCGAGATTGCATGCTTGCTAGTTTAGTGCTGGCGATCTCCGAGGCCATGTCTCGTTGCCGTTCGTTTTCCGCACCGCCGCTATGCCCCAGGGGCGCTGTAGCGTCAGCGACGTTACATTGCCGCTGGAGCGGCGGTTTGATGAGGGCGGGCATTGGTTGCGCCTGCAGTGCAGGGCGCCAAACTTCGTTCAAATGGTCGTAAAAGTAAGCCTTGGTCCTCTGAGCGAGTTCGTTAAACTGAAATATTCACTGTTCCGAAATTCGTTTAAGTGAAACATTTTTGCATAGGATCTATAAGAAAACTGCCGGGGATTTTTAAAAAGTTCGTTATTCTGAAATATTCGATAAACCGACGTTCGTAGAACTGAGAGTTTACTGTATAAGGTATAGCACATGTAATACATCATACTTGATGTAAACAGTGCCTACGGGGGAATAAGTTTCCTTGTCAACAGAATATGAGGAGGGAGTTCTGAGTGTTCACTTTCGGAGCCGTAGTTATATGGGCTTCATGAAAGCCACACATTTTCAAGCCGTGACAGTTTCACAAGGCACTCATGCAGTATTTTGTCAAATTATTTCTTCTGCACTTAGGCGTAGGGGAAGAATTGTAGGCACTGATAGAGGATTTCTTTCTGGAGTGTACTCTTTTATGTCCGCTCACAGAAAACGATACGTGCAAGAAAGTCTCTTTTTCTACTGTCACACCAAAATGACACTGCGCAGTTACGGGTCTCCGCTCTCGAATATGACAAAAAATTGGAGGACGCTTAAGCTTCGCCTTCAAGAGTGGAACGCGACAGCGTTCCCGTCGACCCGCCAAGGGGTGTAAGACAATGGGCTACGGCGCAGCGACTACGCGCCCCGCATCGGACGCGGTGAGCGTCGAGCAACGCAGCGTTCGGCGCGACAACGAAATGTGCGCCTGAGCAAGCGACGCACGCCTGAGCCTTAGAAACAGCTCGTTTCTAAGGCAACACCGCGTTCACTAGAGGCGCTTTTGTACTGCTTTGAAGCATCGAACTCGTGGCTCAGTGGTAACGTCTCCGTCTCACACTCCGGAGACCCTGGTTCGATTCCCACCCAGCCCATCTTGGAAGTTGCTTTTTATTTATGAAGTGCCTGCCGTGATTTATCGCTCACGGCCAACGCCGCGGACGCCGACACCGACACCGATGCCGACGACACCAGCTTTTCTGCGACACGAGCTCCTTAACGCTATCGCGTTAATAATACCCAACGCTGCTTCGAAGCGTGTATAGCAGCAGTTACTGAAGAGATTGTTGGCAGTAGCAACCTAGGGTTGATATTTCCTAAGCGATAGCTTGATTAATTGTACCGCTACTAACCTCAGAGGAATTCGTAAAGAACGACTCATATGGGGCAGAAGATTGGTAGAAAACCGCCACTGAACGACCCTTTTATACGCCGTAAAACGCATCTCACTGGCAGACTCACTCATGGTGCATTCCGTGACGCGTTTCATGGCGCCTTCTTCGCGTTTTTCAAGATCTAGAAAGGCAAAATTGCGCCACATGAAAGACGCGCTGCGAGTTTCAGTGAGGAACCCGTCGTTCAGTGAGGAACCCGTCGTTAAACCCTGTTGAATCACGGGACGTGACGTACTCCACTTTGTATAAACGCGCCGCAGCACCAAAGTACGCAGGGCGGCCCCCTAAGGGTTGCCTCGCGCCGGGTAAGCGGGATTTTCCTCGGCTCTGCATTATGTGGTAAAATGTTTTCACCACCACCGCCACCACCAAAGTACGCTGAGAGCCGTGCATCAAATTTAGGCGATGGACGCAACCCGTAACTTCTATCATCATCATGGAGGAAGCAAAGCTTAGGAGAAGACCCGGCCAGCACGGACGTCTTGGAGAAAGTGTAGCGGAAGTCAAGGGCTGTTTTTAGCAAGGGGGCACTGAGTCTGGTACCTCAAACGTCAGCGTTACCATGGCTACCGCTCTCCTGAAGCTCTCGCTGCTGCTCTGCAGGCCTCTGAAAAATGAGGCCCATTTTTTCTTTACTAACCGCGTCCAGCCCAGTTTCACCGTCACCAGCAATTTGACCTTCATTTGAGCGCAGCTGTGCCGTAGCCTTCGCAGCGCAACACATGACTCGCCACGCCGAGCTCCGCCGCCGCCACCGGCTTGCAGCATGCGCTTTCCGCAGCTGGGTCGCCGCTTGACCACGTGGCTCGCCCGGCGCCTGGCTAATAAGAGGAGCGCTGCGCTCGTTTTCGCATGTCTAGCACTTTCGCTTTCCCTGTGGCACAACAGGCGTCGCACTCTCGAACGATGCGTGTCTACCCAAACCTAATCAGTCATGTCTAGCCACCTACCTAGGCCAAAAGCCATCATACCTGGCTTAATGATGACTGTACACATAGGTAAAATAATCACAGCTAAATAAAATTTTAAAAATGGGCGCAATAACATAAAGCTATTCCAAACTTTTCTATTCCTATTCTGCAATCAGCGCTCCGCAATTAGCCGAAAACTTTTTTGGATCACCCCTACTTCGCCTGTCTGTCACGCGACGTACCGGAAACCGCGATAGCTCCCTATTTGATATGACGTGTACGCACTTATTATGCATGACTGAACTTAACAACAGAAAAAATAGTAATTTCTGATTCGACGCCTTTTCGTCATTAGCCGTTGGCTATTGGTCAAAACTTTTCGGACTGGACCCACTTTACCTGCCTGTCACACGACGTCACAACCCCGCAGGGGCGTCTGCGTCAGCAGGCGTTTGGTGTGTTGCGACACCACGTACCCGAGCTCACCAGGGTTGGGCCCTCCCGCGTGTAGCCGTGCGTGGCTTAGCCGTGTCAGGGGAAAGGGGGATCCTGGGGTTTGAACCGATGCCGGGTGTTCGGACCGTTAAGGCCCCCCGGCGGAGGCAACACACCTCTTTGGCCTCTGCTTCACGTAGACGGCACCCTCGAACTGACCCACCCGGGGGAAATCGGCAGTTGCCTCTTCCTGGCCAGAGCAATTTGCAGAGGGCGCTAGCGCACATCGGGTTCCGAAAGTGCCCAGCATTCTTCGAAGTTTTTCGTCGTTTTCGGCTTGAACTCGCGAGCACGTTGTGTTTAGAAGTTTCGTGTTTATTTTTAGCCTCCTGCGCTGTAATGAAAGTCATATCGCATGTAAGTGTGCTTCTCTCGTCCGCCGTGATTTTGGGTCGGGAATATCGGAGATGCAGCGAAGTCTACGATCATTCCTGAGGCAACACATTGAGAAAGCCTGAAAATTATTCGAAACTACATTTCATGAACAAAAGTAAAGGCTGTTAAAATGCGAAATTCCGAAACGAAGCCGTCGTTACCTCTTGATTGGAATACTGGCGGATGACGTCGTCGACGAAACGCGCAACTTTCGGTCTCTTGGCCAGCGACCAAAACATGGTGTTGAAAGCTTGCTTAAATACACTAGCTTCCGAAGCTTCTTTGTCGCTTGAGTCGCCGCTGGTCGATTCGACACTCGAGCCAGATGAATCGTCGCTCACCGCAAGCAGTAAAAGCGCAAGTTGACGAGGTGAACCACAACCCATTTCTTGCGAGAGACAGCGATTTGCGTTCACGGGAGCGCGCGCCATAGCGGTATGTTAGCTGTGGGTGCATGGACTGACATCAAGCGACTTCCAG